>NC_134646.1:38729488-39040043 GCF_030463565.1 Pelecanus crispus
ACAGCATTAACTTTTGCTGCAGAACCTCTCTCTTACCCCACTGCTGGTTTGAAAGTGCAAAGAGGTTAAATCTTCCACTTTACATACAGTTTTACTCATCTGCATGCCATATTAGGATATATGTGGTGAGGGGACTGCAGAAATATGTTTCCAGGCTCCTTCAATTATTTTTATTTGCTGAACAGATTTTGATTTAAAAAATTTGCTTCTGCCCAAAAGAATTAGCTAAGGAATCCATCTCTGCTCTTTAACCAGGAGAGTGCATTTTATGGATTACACTATTTCTGTATATTTGTGCTGGAATCAGGTTTTAAATCTAAGACAGCTAAATTAAGAGATAATAGCACAGTAGCACTCATATAGGGAATTCATCAATGCAAACAGTCTACTGAAGCAAAAATTGTTCTTACCCCAGGAGACTTAATTATATCTCGTATTGCACAATATTACTGTTGGGCTTCCAGTGCCCTTAGTAATCATTTCCATTTAAATTATTTTGCAGTGATTACAACTATTTTTATTTTATTTCAGAATTACAAGCAAAGTCAGTACAAATTATTTTTGTGTTCTATTTGTCAATAGTGCTTGTTATATGGATATAGTTTAAATTATTTGGGTTTTTTTTCTTTTATTGTTTCTCTTTTTAAAAAGTTTTAATTTATTTTTCTTCTGTTTAGTACTCACTACTTTCTTTTCTGAAGATTAGGTAAAAAGTAAAAATGCCACTAGTCAGCTTTGAAAATAAAGCTATATGTTAAATAACAGTATAGGTAAAAATCCCTAAATATTTTTTAAAAAATGGAAAATTATGAGATCAAGTATACTTTTCATATACACTAACAGTTCACATTGACACACAAGCATATGTTTCTTAATCTAAAATAATAGATTAATTACAATGTATTAAGGTAGAGCAATGTACTGGGGATGGGTATTCCAGAGATCTCCAACAATTTTGTTTTACTATGCTATCAGTGTTTATTCTAGGCAATGTTTTTCATTCTGAGTTTCTATTTTGTATAAATGTCATGCACTTTCAAATTTTCAGTGAGTTTGTCATCTTTATGGTTCACAGGCTTCAGGGAAAAAAAAAAAAGAAAGAAACCCTAAGAAAATAGTATCTAAATAAGGAGGAAAAACATACTGTGAGTCACTGAATAGTTATATATTTTCTGTCACAATTCTCCCAGTAAGCCATGGAATAAAGCCCCTTAGACACATCTCAAAAAAATTGTAATTTTTAGATATGCTTTGGTTTAGCTAGTCATCGAAAAACTAATTTCCTGAAGATGAAGAGCTGTTGAACTTCCAAATTTGTATTGGAAATCCCCTTTGATGGTTTTGGTAATGTGCAGCTCTATATTTGGCTCCAAAATAAACAGTTGGATCAACTCCTCTCTTCTAGAGAGCATGAACAGGAGCAGAGGAAAGGGAAAATTGCTTGAGGATTTCTTTGTTGTGTTTCTTCTGAGTTCTCCAAGGAGCAGGACAAAGCTTTGATCCATTGAAACTAGGCACCATATATTGATCCTCAAACTCACAGATCCTGGTAAACTTCAAAAGATCATATTCACACAGGTCATACAGCATCACACCATTTCAGTGCTGTTTCCTCGTGTCACAGTTGTGACAGAATCTTATACCAGAGGCACCTCCCAGTTCCTGTTGTTCATGGGAATTCATCAAAAGGAGGAATCAATGGGAAGGAAAATACAGTCATTTTTCCCTGTCTAAAGATATTTCATATTCTGCTTCTTTGCCCATTACAAAAGGTTGTGCTATTACCCACTGAATGACAATAAAAAGTTCAGCATTAAATTGAACATATATACATGTGTATTTTTTAAAAGAAGCAACTTCCAAGTAGACAAGGTAATGCTATGATTACAGATCAGTGTGTCAGCTGCAGTGAAAATCAGCATCTGTTATCACAAGCGGCAGTTTCACCTAAACCTAATTTAATCAAGAATTGGAAAACTCTTTCTGGCAACAGCAAACACTCATTAAGGTGCATCAGCCTTCTCTTGTCAATTAGAGTTGATTCAGTATAGTACACTGGATGCAGACAGCAACCATGAACAACCATCTGTGTTTTTAAATGAGGTTTTCCAGGTTCAGATCTCATCAACACAAATAATTGTACTCACCCCAGAAATCATCTTGAAAGTCAGCTGAATACACTTGAGAGAGTATGTTTTTATCTTGCATAAACTCCAGGATTGCAGCTCCACCTGCTCATACTTTTCGTCAGTTCAGGTTCTGTCCCTTCACAAAAGGAGAGTTGACCCCAATACTTTGTAAGTATTTTTTATGAGCATTAGTTCCCTTGAAATGTTCATGAAAAAATGTTTCCAGATGCTTCATTGCCTTTGCTGTACTGCATATACTATGATTTCCCTGTTTCCTGCAAAATTTGGTTGTTTGATAGAGGAGAACCATCAAGGCTTTTTTTTCCTTGAAAAATAATGATTTTGTGAACCACTTTTCAATTTGTGGTTTCTTCCATGCAACTGCCACAGATGATCTTGAATTTATGTCATTGTTTTAAAATTCAAAATGAAATTAAAAACTCTAAAATGTCAAGCTTTTGAAACTCAGAAAAAAAAAAATCAATACAGTCTTAACAGAAACCACTGAGATTAATCGAGAGCAGTTCAGAGGGCGCAGTAAGTCTCTAGCTAGCTGGGCATCTCTGCAAAGAGAAAAAGGAAAGGTAGCTTGTCTCTCTGAAATTTACTGCCAGAACAGACCTACTAGACATAAGAATAGAAGTTAGAGTTTCTGGCAGGTTGCTCTGAACTACTTTATTATGCTACTATAGTTGAGTACAGTGCTATAATTTCTGCAGAGCAGGCTGCTTCTGCCACTCTACTTGAGATTTTCCACCCAAACATGACAAAGATAATAGGAGTAAAGTAGGGCAATTATTCCTGTACGTAACTTAGTAATACAGCAGTATAGACCACAGAAAACATGAAAAAAATATAGAACACTGGAACTAATCAGGTCAGAAGCTCCTCATGAAAAGCCATTGCTGGACAAAGAATGGCTAGCTCATTTAGGATAATACAGTATTATCAAGGAACGCACTGACCAGGCTCCAGTGAAGATTAACACTGAAGAAGAATAAAATATTCTCAAACCATCAATCTACCCAAATTCTCAGCAGTACTACAGTTTTCCCCTCAGTTCTTGGAACTGTTTCTGGCATTATAAACAATAATAAAGTGAAATGGCTTCCACCTGAACCACAAATAGTCGGCTTCTATGAAGCCAGTAAGCCAACAATACAGACACAGATGCATTTGTTTGGTTTCATTTCAAACCTACTTGAACACTATCAGTTTGATATGATGTGGCTACTATGCTTCTTAAGGCTTGAGTAAGTTGCAAACAGGAGCTTACCATTACTAAGAACAGAACCAAGGGTATTTAGTAGAAAAGGCTGAGGCATGCAGTTGGTACAGAAAGTTTTCCTTGGTTGTGAAACAGTTGTAGAGTACAGGACCACTGGAAGGGCCCTAGCCTCACGTCACAGGCTATTGCACTCTCTTTCCACGAAGGTTCTGAACACGTGAACTTGCAATGAAATTTAATTGCAACGAGACAGAGAAGAGTTGTATTCCTGCTTCAAAATGCCCTTCAATTACTTTAAACAATCTATTCTCTGTGCCTGCTTGTCTCCTATTTATTCCCAAACATGGAGATTAGGTAACAGATCCCATTGCCATGTGAAACCGAAAATGCAAATAGTCTGCATTTTTTAACACTTTTGTATGAAGGTTCCACAAAATGAGAGTGTGAATTTTGATTTATGTTTCTATTGAAGCTAAATGGGATCCTGCTTTTGGAAAAGTAAAAAGTAGTTCCTCTAAAACCTGCAAAATTTACATAAATGTTAAACTAATGTGATAATATAATTAGGTGAAATTTTAAAATATTCTGCATAAACACTCTCCCTTTGTATCTAGATATCTAGATATAAGATATGTTTATTTTGGTTCGTGAGGTTGCAGCTCAAATATTAACAGAATTTTAGGTACCTAATATAAGTAAGACAATGACTACAGTTAATAAAGCTCTGTAAGTCTACTAAATAATCAGACAGAAAAATGTCTATATGCAATCAAAACCCCATAAAATTTCACAATTATCTTAGGAGATAAATGAGACACATTTAAATTTAAAACAGAATGTATCTTCCCCATCTTCTCCATTTGCAGTAGAAGTTTGGGGAATACTTTTTTTTTTTTTTTAATACGCAAATGTAACATCCACTTAATGGTCTTTGTTATGTGTTCAGAAAGCATGCAAATATAGGCTGTCATTAAATTTTTTTCTGTTTGAAATTAATCCTGTGAAGGATAATCAGAAATTTTTTAGAAAAATATAAGATACTTATTTTTATCTTTTTTAAACAGACAATTCATTGGGAT
This sequence comes from Pelecanus crispus, assembly GCF_030463565.1. Classification (NCBI taxonomy): domain Eukaryota; kingdom Metazoa; phylum Chordata; class Aves; order Pelecaniformes; family Pelecanidae; genus Pelecanus; species Pelecanus crispus. Next base: position 38,733,925 of record NC_134646.1, read on the forward strand.
GACTGTCTCATAAGGAGACCAAAGAGCAACAGAGGAGAATTAGAGTATTATGGCAATTCAGTATACACAGTGGGATCAACCACGACTGTTGGCAAGTGTTTACATCAGGGAAATGAACAGTAGCCCTCACTGGAAATTCAACCTGTTATACAGCTATTAGTGGCCTCAAGACAAACTGAGGAGCAAGGCAAGTGTGAGGCAATTGTTCTCCCTTCATATGGCAAATGTTGAAGCCTTATACACAGTTAAAGGATGGGCTTGTTTTGAGAGCAAATAATCTTTTCTGAGAAGCTGAAAAGCAAGTTACTTCTTGTTTTATGACTTTGAATAACCTCACTCCTTAAAATGAAAGCAAAATACATATTCTGAAATGACATTCCTTTTTCCTTCTTATGGTTCCTTGTACCTGGAAAGTCGCTATGTATTTAGCCTTCCTAATAACACTATATGTAGGAGTTTATACTTGACTTAAAAAAATTCTCCTCCTCCGCTACCCACACAAAATGAGTTACTGATGATAGTTTTAGTCTTTAGATACTGTTTAGAAAAGTAAAGAGAAAAAAGTTTCATAATGGATTAACCTTCACATCTTGTCTGAAATAGGAGTCCCATGGAAATGAATAATTGGCAGCTCCTGGCTCTTTCAGATTCACAAAACCTTCCCACATTTCACAGCTTAAAAAGTCTCTCTTTATTTCATATAAACTAACACTCACATTTCTTCCAACAAAGTCCATTTGCCAGTAAGGTAGGGTAGTAAACTCAAAGTATGGCTATATTTATTTGCATCTGTATGCCGGGAAGACTAATATGTCTAAAATAGGACATTGTTCCGAGAACCATACAAAACCAAGAAACTAAGATGAAAGGGAGACAGACCTTAGAGAACACAAGCAATATGTAGAAAATTTTTACGTTCCACTTTACACTAGTCCTGTAAAGCTGAAAGCACTCATCTGCATTTCACATAAGACACTGTTTCAGTGGCCAGTGTTGGTTTTAAATGAAAACGATAAAGACTCATATGCAGGAGTTGATTTTTCAGTTAGTTCCATCAAGACACAGTTAACCCATGTGCTCACTGCTATCCATATTAGTGAGTACATGGGAGCAGCAGTTCTTTGCTCTTACCAGAGGCAAGAACTGGGCTTCAACTTTTCATTGAGTTTGACAACACTGAGATTTCTGGGTTTCCAAATAAGCAAAACCCGATTTGCCTTTCCAGTCATGTCAAAAAGGAAATAGACCAACTTCCCCTTGCTGCTCTAAAACCACACAGGAGATATATTTGTATTTTAAAGCGTGTATGAAAAAGAGAGCACAGAATCTGAAGTGGTCCTTTGGCACATCAATAAATCCCATCTAACCAACATAGTTATTTTGTCCCTTCACTCCCATTCAGTGAAAAAAGCCAGACTGATCTTCGCAGCTGCTACTTTTCAAGACAGACAGCATGTCAGAGATATACATCCATCAATATGTCCTGCAAACTTTTAAATGTTCTGAAGTGTTGTAAAGGAATAAATCACACAGTAATAAATATATCATACCATATTTGGAGATGAGGTTTGTGAGTATACACTGTTATTTAGAGGAATAGAGGAATCCTGAAAACACTTTCTACTGTTGCTTTTCCTCCCTACGTTTTTAAAATTAGTACACAGGCTGCAAGTAGAATTTGCTCTCTTTTCTCTTTTTTTTTTGCATCTATCTTGGGTTACCATCGAATAACCAAAGGAAAAAAGCTCTCTTTTGCCATCATCTGCAAAAGAGGCAGGCATAAAGAGGCTTGAGAGCAGTAATTTTGAGAAAAAGGTTCAGATATTTGATAGTTACTTCTAACAAATAAATAGTTATTGAGTTGTATATTTTCAGCCAGAAGACTGCAAGTCTTTGAAGTTTCCTATTGCATGCAACTTCACATAAACAAACATAAAACACAAAACATAAACACAAAATCTAAAAACCAACAGAAGTTAATTTTTAAACAACAGAATATTTTAAGTAATAATGCCACTACTGTTGCCTCCTTGCCTTAGTAATGAATTATATCACAGTCAATGACTCTGAGTGCCCCAAATGACAGACACTGAGTGTGATCTTGAACAAGTCACATATTCTTTATGCCCCAGTTTCTCCTCTGCAATAATGGGATGGCAACACTTTCTTCTTTCACAGAGAGGTTATCAAGAAAAATACGTTAAGAACTGTGAATGGTTCGCAGATAGACCACTCTAATTATCTGACCAAATATGAAATTTGGCAAGATATATGCCTCTGTGATAGGGAAATTTGTTTCTTCTTATGAGGGGAAGCCAAGTACAGTTTTTCACTTTAACAGGTTTCTTTTTCTCCTATCCTTTCTCTTGACTATTCTATTTAAGTTGTTCTGTAACAGTCATTACAGTGATATGTTAACAGCACCCAAAAGGTAGCCTGACCTCCCTTCTTTAGCCTCAAATCAGAGGTGTAGTTTTCCCCATTGTGGTAATTTGGGTGGGAAGGTTGATATAACCTCATGAGCTTCATATTTAGTGTGTTCATCTAGGGAATAGTTCCAGATTGAAATCTCGTTTCTGAACATACCAGTTCTATACTTGACATAAATGGATCCTGTGACAAGCCACTGCTGTGGCTGACCCCAAGGTGGAGTTTGCACATCAGCTGGAGCAGCACTTTGAGGGTGATTTCTTACAGCAGAGCTGGACAACTGTCACACAGAGGCAAGGAAGGGAGAAAGCACTTACAAGGTTTGCTGATATATCATGTTGTCATTGGCTGAACTGACTGTATAAATTGCTAGGCTACATTCTCCCTCTATTTTTTTTAAGGAATAAATGAGAAACAAAGCAGCACAGAATTGCAGTTAATTTCTACAAGTCACTGTAGCTAAACTGGAATCCTGTATATAGGAGAAATAGTATTTCTTTCAGGAATGAGTGGAGAAATACAGTTATTTCAGTTGTGGCTGTGTGAGCAGGCAGAAACAATTGAAAAGTGCTGGAGCAGAGACCATTGACTGGTCTGGGAAGAAATACTTTCTGTAAAGACCATTCTTGTAATGGCCAGTTCTCTACATCATTCATACCCCAGTAGTAAACTTGTTTTTTCTGTAGTTCTACCTTAGTCTTTGTCCAGTGTCTGAGATCAGTTACTTACCAGCACAGCCAGGAGATAGTACTGTTTCTGCCTGATATGACAGTGAGAGCTTTTCTCTAAGTATCATGAGAATTTTGTGCAATGCTGTTCACAGTCTCAAGCCTCATCACAGAAATACCGAGTAGATTGTTGGAAGGGATCCTTTTGCTATGGATGAGAGTTTATAAAACCCTAGCTTTTCTACTATCTTGGAGGCAGAAGGGCCACAATACAAAAGGAGCTGATGAAGCCTGCTCTATCTGATCCCACCTTGCTCTTTTCTAATAATCCTTGATACTTGGGTTAGGGAATTCTACAAACACAGGGAAGAACAGGTACCAGAAATGTAATGTTCTTTTCCTGTTTCCACTTCTAGAAGTTTATACAGCTGGAATATAAATCTCCTTTTTTCCTTCTGGTCCATTATGTAAGGAAGAGTGTATTTGGTCTGAGCTTCCCCAAGGCACTGATCCTGCATAAGACAGGCAAGCACGGCTGGTAGGTGTGTGCTTGAAGAATCTCTTCAAAATTACAATATAAAAATTTACAGTTATTCCAATTCTGAACTACATGCTGCCAAATGACAAGAAAGAAAACAGGTCAGCTATCAGTCAGTCTGTCTACAATTTCCAGCTATCCAAATGGGGTTACAGAGTTATAGTACTTAGACTGATATTTACCTGGTTTTTAGTCTGCATTTAAACAGCCAAAATAGAAGAGAAAGGAGTATTTGAGACTGATTCTTGTTCCCTGCACTTATGTAGGACAGGTAGAATTCCCTCATCTGTAAAAACAATGTGTAAATACACAGTTCAGTAGCATCTATACTTGGGCTAGACACATGACAGTCAAACACTTTAAAGTTAGGCAACAGATAAATGGTCAAATATCACAGAAAATAACAATAAACATTTATGCCATTTAAATCATTTGACTGGTGAGCCAGTTAGAAATTAAATTTAGAAATTGTTTGCTAAAAAAAAACACCCTGAAGGAAAAGATTGGGAGAAATTTCTGTTTGGACAGACATTAGGGAATAACCCCTGACACTGCAGTAGTAATTACGGCTTCTATCATATATACTGAAGAGAGATTACAAGAAGTGATAACAAAGTCTGTAGCCAATTCCACTGGTGTGAAATAGTCAACAGTAGAAGTAGATCATCCACACAATATTGTGGAACAGTTTATCTTTTCTAGTGGGGGTGTACAATGTCAGGATGACCTATTGATTGTTTGTTACGGGTTGTTGAGGGTAAATAATGGCTCCACTTTTTTGTTTAAATATTAGCTAGTGGAAGGGCTACAAATTTGTATCAAGCAATGCAATCAGTTTACTAAATGCTATGGAGAATGAAGGGCTTATCTAACAGTCTTAATGGCTGTGTTGCAGTCAGAGAAAATGGGCTGAAGTATACACAAGCATAAGCAGGAAAGAAAATCTGGTTTGACTGATTTTTAGCAGATGTTCACAAACCGCGAAGCTGAGCCCTGAAAGACACAGTCTGTAATAACGCTGGTCTAAGAATTACATCAGTAAAAAATGAGTGTGTCTGGGAAATTTGTTCCAGTAGGGTTGAACTGGTGAAAATATCACTTCTGATCAGATTTACAGCAAAATTTGACCACTGCACAAAGCAGTTCAGTTGCAGAGACAAACAAAACAAAGCAGGCCTTTTAGAAGTATCTTAAATACTGTATGGCTGTCACCTCACATATGGATTTCAATAGATGATAGTGTTATGGGATCTTAATAAGTGATTTGAGAATAAAAAAATGTTCAATGTGTGGCATGATCACTTACCAGTGAAGACTGAGGCAAAAAAGTCATTGAGTACTTCTCCATATCCCAGGTAACCAGGTCTCCCATTTCCTCAGAGAGGGCCCACATTTTTCCTAGTCTTCCTTTTATCACCGACATACCTACAGAAGCTTTTTTTGTTGTCCTTGACGTCCCTGGCCAGATCTAATTCTATCAAGGCTTTAGCTTTCCTAACCTGATCCCTGGCTGCTCGGACAATTTCTACTATTGAAAAAACACATCATCAGTAGGATAAAACTAACCTGTCTCATGATGGTCTAAACCCCGCTCACGTTCCTTATTAGTGGGTGAACAATCCAACGCTTGGTGAATTCAGCTTCACAATGATAGGAAGAGCCAGTATCAAAGGATCAAAAAGCGATATCGCTATGAACATATGGCCGCCACAAGCCAGTTATCCCTGTGGTAACTTTTCTGATACCTCCTGCTTAAAACCCAAAAAGCCAGAAGGATCGTGAGGCCCCACTTTCATGGTCTGTATTCGTACTGAAAATCAAGATCAAGCAAGGTTTTGCCCTTCTGCTCCACAGGAGGCTTCTGTCCTCCCTGAGCTTGCTCTAGGACACCTGCGTTACGCTTTGACGCCCCAAACTCCCTACCTCCTGCTGTTCCTGGAGAGGGTTGCGCTCAGCGTGCACCCAGCACTTGGCACCAGAAGCAAGAGTTCCCCTTAGGGCTTGCCCCCTCCCCCCCACCTCACCAAGTAAGTGAAAAAATGATCAGAGTAGTGGTATTTCACTGATGGACGGGACACTGGTGGGCAGGTCGCCCCACACCACCAAGTGTGTGCCTGGCCTCCCACTTATTCTACACCTCTCGTGTCTCCTCACAGCCGCAGACTAGTCAAGCTCAACAGGGTCTTCTTTCCCTGCTGATTCTGCCAAGCCTGTTCCCTTGGCTTTGGTTTCACTGGATAGTAGGTACAGACAGTGGGAATCGCGTTCATCCATTCATGCGCATCACTAATTAGATGATGAGGCATTTGGCTATTTATCAAATATATATATGAAATTATACATGTTCCTTTTCCAGGTTAAGTAAAGGGGGCCTGTCCACGTAGGTAAAGACTGGTAATTGATGTTTTTTAGCAGGATAGATGACGCATCATGACTTCAAGCCCATTATCGTCTTACATACTATCGCAACCAAATTATGTCATGCTCAGCCTTTCGCCTTTTGTCACCCTTGGCACTCTCCTGGTGGGTCTGGCTCCTGCCTTAGATAGACAGATAAAGAATCGGTTTATTTACAACTCATTAAGTAATACATTTACAATTAATTAATTCATTAAGATCTTAAAACAGTCTGTGCTTGACTAACAAGTATGTGTACAATATCTACTGAAGAAAATAATGCCTGATTTGATAAATGATGAGCAACCCTTTCCTGTTGGGAATTGGAGAGTCCTAATTCTTTCAATAACTTGTAATTGCCTTGATACCATTTTCCACGTGCTCCTAAAGGAAATCCCATAAATTTAGTAGTATTAGTATTCGTCAATTCTTGAATGTGATCTTTTAGATGTTGATATTTCTTAACTTTCTCTGCTGCTGCATGCATCGAAGATGTTGATTTACTCTCATACCTAACTGTGATGTCTACTACTAGGGCCTGATCTCCTTTAACAAATACCAGGTCTAGTTTATAAAGTTCATTTTGTTCATCTTTCACCACCAGCTCCTAGAATACTACCCATTCCTTCCTTTTGGCCTCATCTGCCAATAATTCATGTAGTTGGTAACATCTCTTAATCCTAGCATCCTGTACACTGGTCAGCATCCAACAATATGTGAACAGGTCTCATTCTTTGCCTGACAATGTCGACATGATTTAATTTGAGTCTCTTGTCTGCCCCTTGCTAAAAATTCTCTTGTAGGGGTAGACATTAGCTCTTACCTGTAACACCGTGTTTAACTTTCTGTGGGGAATGCCTCTATAAAATTCTAGCCAGTTGTTACTGATTTTATCCTTCTCAAAGTTGGAAATTCCACAGCCCTGGGATACCAACTTGGTCCAATTCACAAATTCCTGGTTTTGCCAGTTACAGGGTGTCATAAAGATGACTTTTGGATCAAGCATCTCCCATTCCGAGGCTGGTTCCTCACTGCCTAATTCCTCTGATATCACCATAACCACTCTCGGGTCCCAGAGAGATGGAATTTTATCTCCTGTTCTTCCCTTATCCACCAACACTGTAACCCCATCGGTAGAAGGCCACCAAATGTCAGGCATGATTTGTCCTTAGTGAAGCCATGTTGGCTGTCACCAATCACCTCCTTATTTTCCATGTGCCTTCGCATAGTTTCTAGGAGGGTCTGTTCCATGACCTTGCTGGGCACAGAGGTGAGACTGACTGGCCTGTACTTCCCCAGGTCTTCCTTTTTTCCCTTTTTAAAATGGGGGTTGTGTTTCCCCTTTTCCAGTCAGTGGGACCTTCACCAGACTGCCACAACTTCTCAAATATCATGGATAGTGGCTTAGCAACTTCATCCGCCAGTTCCTTCATGACCCACAGATGCATCTCATCAGGTCCCATGGACTTGTGCACCTTCAGGTTCCTTAGATGGTCTCAAAGCTGATCTTCTCCTATAATGGGCAGCTCTTCATTCTCCCAGTCCCTGCCTTTGCCTTCTGTGACTTGGGCCTAGAGCACTTGCTGGTGAAGACTGCAGCAAAAAAGTTAAGTACCTCAGCCTTCTCCATATCCCGGGTAACCAGGTCTCCCATTTCCTTCCAGAGGGGGCCCACATTCTCCCTAGTCTTTTTATCACTGACGTACTTTAGCTTTCCTAACCTGATCCCTGGCTGCTCAGACAATTTCTCTGTATTCCTCCCAGGCTACCTGTCCTTGCTTCTACCCTCTGTAGGCTTCCTTTTTGTGTTTGAGTTTGTCCAGGAGCTCCATGCAGGCCTCCTGTCATTTTTGCCTGACTTTCTCTTTGTTGGGATGCATCGCTCCTGAGTTTGTAGGAGCTGATCCTTGAATATTAACCAGCTTTCTTGGTCCCCTCTTCACTCCAGGGCTTTATCCCATGGTACTCTACCAAGCAGATCCCTGAAGAGGCCAAAGCTTGCTCTCCTGAAGTCCAGGGTAGCGAGTGAGCTTGCTGTGCTGCCTCCTCAGTGCCCTAAGGATCTTGAACTCCACCATTTCATGGTCACTGCAGCCAAGGCTGCCCTTGAGCTTCACCTTCCCCATCAGCCACTCTTTGTTGGTGACAACAAGGTCCAGCATAGCACCTCTCCTCATTGGATCCTCTATCACTTGGAGAAGGAATTTATCGTCAATGCATTCCAGGAACCTCCTGGATTGCTTATGTCCTGCTGTGTTGTCCCTCCAAAAGATATCGGGGTGGTTGAAGTCCCCCATGAGGACCAGGGCTTGTGAATGTGAGACTGCTCCTATCTGTCTATAGAGGGCTTCATCGACTTGGTCTTCTTGGTTGGGTGGCCTGTAGCAGACCCCCACTATAATGTCACCTGTCCCTGCCCTCCCTTTACACCTGACCTATAAGTTCTTGGTCAGCTCCTCATCCATCACCAGCACTCCAGCTGGTCATTGACATAGAGGGCAACACCCTCTCCTCATGTCCCCTGCCTGTCGTTCCTAAAGAGTCTATAGCCTTCCATGACAACACTCCAGCCATAGGAGCCATCTGTGATGCCAATAAGATCATAGCCCTGCAGGCATGCACACGTCTCTAACTCCTCTTATTTCCCATGCTACGTGCTTTTGCATAGATGCATTTAAGTTGGGCCCCCAATGAAGCTGACTTACTGGCTGGAGTGGCTATTCTATTCTTCTATGATGATTTCATTTGCTTTGGAACCCACTGATACCACTATCTTCTCAGATGGTATACAATGAATGTTAGTTCAAAATACATGCTAATGTCTATGCTTACATGGATGGTCAGGAGTCAAAGAATTAAGCTTCTCAGCAGGTGACTGGGAGTAGTTAATATAGATTTACCAAGAGTAAATTATGTTTTACAGACCTGTTTGCCTTCTACAGTAAAAAGGCTAGATGTGTGGATGAGCGAACAGCTGTGTATGCTGTCTGTCTTGGCTTTAGCAAGGCCATTTTGACACCATCTTCCATGGTATCCAAGATGGAACTTCATTTTCTGGGTGGATGCATGATTAGATCAGTGAAAAACTGCCTGGGTCATGAGGTTAGTGGTTAATGGTCTCTACTGGAAATTCAGTTGCAAATGGATTTCCTCAGGGGTCTATCCTGTGAAGTCTTCTGCTTTGTGTCTTCGCTAATACCTCGGATGACACAAGACCGGTGGAGCAGATGATACACTAAAGGTTAAGGCAACCATTCAGAGGGACCTAGATTGACTACAGAAATGGGTAGACACAGAATTCATGCAATTCAAAAAGGTCAAATGCAAAGTCCTGTATGTGGGATGAACCAACCCTCTGCACCATTACAGGCTGGACACTGCCCAGCTGGTTAGAAGCTTTGCTGAAAAGGACCTGGAAATCCTGGTAGACAGCAACCTAAATATGGGTCAGCAGTGCTCCCTGGCAGCAGGTAAAGCTAACAGCAAGTTGGACTGTATTAGCAGAACATAGCCAGCTGATCAAGGAAAGTGACCATTCCCCTTTACTCAGCACTTGTTATATCACAGCTGGAATACCATGTTCAGTTTGGAACTCCCTCTGTACAAAAAAGACATTGATAAACTGCAGCAAGTTGAGTGCCACCAAGATGGTCAGGGGGTGGAGCACAAGGCACAAGGGAAGGCTGAGTGAACTGGGTTTGTTCAGCTTGGAAGAGAAGGCCGTTTTGCTACTAGCAACTTTCCGGTACCTATGATAAAACTACTGAAAAGATGGAGCCAAGCTCTTTACAGTGATACGTAATGGGAGGACGAGAAAGAATGGTCAGAAATTAGGAGGGAAGGTTCTGGCCAAACACAGGGAAAGCATTTCCACCAGAAGGATGCTCAAGCACTGGAGCAGGTTTTCTGCCCAGGAAGGCTATGGCATCTCCATCCTCAGAGACCTTGAGACCCAACTGGAAAAAGCCTTGCTAGTCAGGGCTGAATTTGGTGTTAATCTGGCTTTGAGCAAGGGGTTGGATACTTGAGCAAGGGGATCAGTGATTCTATGGCCTAACAGTTAACGTGGTGTGTCGTCTTGATTGAACAAAAGACTTCAACATGGTAAACCCCAATTTAAATGGATGAGAACTTGAAATCTTCTTTTATATCAAGCTGATATTTTCTTCTTCAAGAGCTCAAGAATGTCACTATTTTAACACAGCTCTGCTGGATCAAAGTCTTCTCAATGCCACTCATCCACTGTAATTTTTATAGTTTCTCTGATTGTGAACACAGAGCCCAGCGTGGTTCGCAGTGCAGCAAGGTACATGGAAATCTGGCCAGGTTCTTGTCTGTGTTACCCTCCCATAAGAGTCTGGTTTTGAAGACAAAGCTGTCAGCTATGTTACTTTATCCCTGACTATATCAAGATGCAAATTAAGGGCATGTGCAGGGGAGGAAGCTGCATTATAAATATGAGCATGGATTTTTATTGTTCACAGCTGTCTTTGCGTCCTCAAACAAATTCTCTCCCTGCCCTAAATGTTCATCATAATAGCTAAGAAATGGAGACTGAATTGCTTGTCAGCTTTAATAATGAATCCACAAGTGGAGAAAATAGATTTTATCTGCAGTTTCTGAATTTTGTTTTAATAGCAAAAATTGCTTCATGTAATTCATTTATGTAAATACCCCCATGAAGTAACTGCATCAAACTCCTTGACAACTTAAAACTGCTATGCTTGTGTTACTGCAAAGCATCCTGCTGCCTGACAGCTTTTGGCAGAAATCTAGTAAACAGACATAACACAATTACACAAGTTTTAATACAAAACTGAATTCTTTTATTCATAACATTGGTTCTATGTATTTATTAAACTGTCCTGCTTTTTTTATGTGTTGATTAAATTGAAGTCAAACTGTTAAAAGAATCATTTGAGGATATTATGCTGAATTTTATGCTGATATAAATTGGCATAGTACCAGGTTTGGTCCAGTAGTTTCAGTAGAGCAGCAGAAATTTAACAGTCATGCCTTATAGCCTTAGGCAATTTATATCAGTTGAGCATGAACTTGAGCAACTAATCCAGACTGAATAATCCAAGTGTCTCTGGTCTGTTTCCTTTGTTCGGTTTTTTGGGGGGTTTTGGGGGTTTTGGGTTTTTTTTTATTTCTACTGAGTTTAGTTTAATTCTGAAAATAAATGGTTGCTGGAGAAGAAATTCTAAGAAAAGTAATATATAAACAATTTATTGTGGGCAAAAATATCCTTAGAATGAAGAAATGTATGAATGAAGAAATGCATATATATGATCTCTAGCAAAAAAAGCACCATCAACAAATAAAAAATGTTAGCTTCTTCCTACCAGTAGCGATATGGCTTTAGAACTGATTGATGGATGCTGTCACATGCCAAAGATGATGGTGGCATTTGCACATTTAACAAAAGCACATATTCCTTTGTCCTCTGAAAGTTTCATTTTATCCATGTACACTGCGCGTACCTCACTGGAAACTATACATTCCTGCAGGTTCAGATCAGTCCAGGCTGTTACTGCAGGCAAGAAAAATCTCCCTGGAAATTTTTGACCAGCTAGGGGAATTTATGAAAACTCATAATGGGCAAGCAATAGCTCTAGCTTCTGACCAACTTCTTTCCTTCTCTCCCCTGATATATAGCCCCTGCTACATCTTAAGCATCTAAAAGCAAGATACCACCTTTTAGACTCTGAATATTCTGCCACTGCTACTTTTGAATGTGAAATGGTCACTCTGAACCACAGGAGCACAGAGGGAGGTGCTGCCTTCCACAGAAGCAGCCAAATGCTCCATAAGCTTCTTCAGGCACTGTGGGCCAGGCTGACTGAGCAGTTTCTGGCCCCAGTGAGTTGGGGCTCCTGACTATCAGCCCCAGAATGCTGAGGAACCACAGTCCTACTCAAGGACAAGGTAACATCTTGCTCCCATTCACGACTAAGTACACAATCCAAAAGTTTCCAAGGAACACTTCCAAACTCTAGATCCTACTTATGTTCAGTGGAGCAGTTGGCAATTAAAATAATGACTACAGAAGCTAAGCACCTCTAAAAAGCAGATGAGTGGAAACATTCTGTAATGCTGCTAGGGCTTCTTCTGTGCTTTGGGAATCTCTGATACAATGAACAAGATAATAATTAAGGTAATCTCAGACTATGCAGACATTTTCAACAAGAGCATGCAATAATATCTAGATTAGATTCAAGTGGGGTTTATGTTAGAAAGCTTTTAAAACTTCTCAAATTTTATTTCTTGGTAAGTTTGAAACCAAGCAAAACATTCTAAAAGCAAACTGGTTTCATCATTTTTCAAAGCAAATGGGATGAATTTCCCAGCTATATCTGAGGCAACACTCTACACTTTTTGTTATGTGATTGTACTATTGCATACAATGTGAAATTGGGGACTAACTCTTTAAAGCAAGAAACTGACCAAGACATTTCATGGTTCCTGTTATGCATAGTCCTCTGATAGTGGGCAGAATAAAGCAAATGACTTTTCAGCACAAGGAACCTACTGTCTAGTTGGAGTCAAACACCTAAGTCCTCAGTACAAGCAGAAAAAGGGATCAAGGAATACACTGTAAGAAGAATTGAACAGTTCTAGGCTTTAGCACTGACACTGTTTGGAAATGCACAAAAAGTGGGAGAAATTGAAGCACTCTCTGTCTTGGTGAGTTTCTGTACCAAACAGGAAAGAATAGATAAAGATAGGAAAGGCAAAAAGTAGTGCAATTCCTAAGACTGGGTATTTCTACATTTATGTGGCTGTTTTCCATAGTTCATTAGCTTCAGGGATGGCTGCAGACATTTTCTTCTGCCTTTCACACAGAAACGAAATATGTGGGCAGCACGTTTTGAAGCAGGCAAGGGAAAGGAAGGTGAGTCCCCAGTGGAGTTTGACTGACCTAATATCAGAGAACCAACCTTGCAATTTTGCAGCTTCCCCGATGGGTGGTTGGTGCACAGCACAACATGCTTCAAAACAAGGCTACTAGGAAGGAGATTAATCAATGGGCTAGACTGGAGAGAAGGTCAGCTCTGTGATGTGTCCCAGAGTCCTTTACCATTATTTGTCTGCATAGGCAGCGGGCTGACATGCACTGTCACATCCCTCCAGTCTGCACACCTCTTTCTCACAAAAAGCAGGGCATACTGAATGGGGAAGGAAAGGATGGCTACCCCATGCCAGGATGTCACTTTTGATACAGCCTTGAAGCACATATGAAGTGTACACTAGGCAAAAAACAAGTCCTCCCACATCTTATAGTTTTGGTATAACTGTAGAAGACTTCAAATGCCTCTTTGATAAATAGTCAGATTTATCAAACCAAAGGAAATGCCCCTGTCCAGATTGAAGATCATATGTAGCCTCCCAGGAGGAAAGAGGGATCAGAAGATGCATGAACAGAGATCCCAAGGAAGAAAGTTATGTGGTATCTGAATTAGTATCCCACAGATAGAAGATTTTAAGTGTCCATATGCCAAGATAACAAAGATCAAGAAAATTACACTTTCTTGGTACTTCTGTTGGGAGATATCAGAGATTTTGTCAAAAGCTGTCAAAAGCTGTTTTAATTGAAATTGAGAGGTGGTAGCTGAATGGAGTACTACCTAGAATACTACTGAACATTCAAGGGCTCTGATATGAAAAAAAACAACAATGACTGATACCTGGTAAGTTCAGAAATTAAACAGAATCAAAATGAGACTTGCATTAAGCCTTTGATTTTTAACTGCTTATAGTGGCCCAAACTTGTTTAGATTAGTCCATGTGAAGAAAAAGTTTCATCCTGGGCAGAGAGACAAAGAGAGTTAAGACATTTTGGTTTTTTTCTTTAAAGGCAGGCAAGATTAAGCATGGCTTGTATAATGCAGAAAAGAGCCAAACAGGAAGCTAGAAGATTAAGGGATTTGCAGGTGGGCATAGAACAGATAAAACATACAGATCTGTAGCGGAGAAATAAGAAAGAAGAGAAGGCAAATTAAAGTGGGGAGGAAAGTCACATACTGTTACACCTGCTGTCTTTTGATGAATCATAAAAATCCCATTCAGTGAGGAGGGCGAAGTGGTGGTGACAGAGAAAGTAATGAGTCTAAGACTGTTACAGGCACCTATTAACCTTGAAACCTAAGACTCTTTTGCACAAATAATGGACATGAAAACAAGCATGGAGTAAAGAAAATCCATATGTTTATGTGTTTCCAAAATGATCTGAATTATGAAAGCATAGTAGGCCTAAATGTAAGCACTAGGGCATCACTTAAGATGTTTACGTTTTGGTGAGCTGATATATATTTAGTTGCATTTGAATATGGTCCTATTTTTCTCCACTGTGAGCATCAGCATGATTCTAAGATAGTTCCAAAGACAGATCTACCAACAATCCAAAATGGAATTGTCTTGGAGTGGTAAAGAGGGAGAACTGTCTTTGAACTGCCTTTTTATGGTCCGCCTGCAATGTAATTTTCAGCACTGACTCCCAAATCTTCTTTGCACATTACTGTAAAAGATCAGACTAATGGACATGCTGTCTCTAAGAAATTTTTATTTGCTCTTCATTCATACTTTTGCTGTACACAGTGTTGTACACAGTAGATTGTACACTAATTTTTTTAATGTTGTTCTCTCTCTAAGGTAAGGCTGACATGCTTAAGGAATCTAGCCAGAAAAATAACGTTATAATAGTGATTAAAGCTCTATTGGTAATCTATTTTCAGTTACTACTAGCAGGAATGTTAAAGCACTTACACAGTAAATGAACAATTCCAAGAATTAGACATATGAATAGCCTAGATATCACTGGAAATAGGGTATGGAACTATGGTGAATCAGCAGTAATCCTGCCTTCATAGCCCAAATGGAAACAAAATGATTCTGTTGCTGGATGTTTGAAATACAACGACTATATAATTTGCTTGGAACAAACATCATTAGTTTAGGTGATACTCATACCTCTCTTCATCTCAGTCTTTGCATAAATCAGATCTACCCTGGCCTGAGGGATTTTTAGAGACTTTGAACAATGAGTAATATTGACATATTCCTAAATATTTCTCTCAGATACTTGCTAAACTATTGATGCCTGTCAACTCAGTGATAATTTGAAACAAGGATATCGACATAATGGAATTAAAGTCAAAATCTGATTAAGTTTGAAGTCTGTGTCAACAAAATACAAGTAATAAAAAAATCATGGAAAACATAACAGTCTTTTAAGGGTGGTCTGTACCACAGCCTGAACAAGGGCTGCATGAGACAGAACAACTTAGGATTTTAAAGGAAATTAACTGGTCTGAAGGCAGTTGATTGTCATCAACTTCCCTAACAATTAGGTTCTTTTGAGATAATCTCACAATATGTTTACAGGGATAATAACGGTATACCCTCTCAGTTTTTCCTTTGATGAAATAGTACTTGTCTCCCAGGGAAATCTGACCACGATAATGGTTTCCTCTTACTTCTCAATTACTTGTTTATATGGAACAGTGAAGAGAATTAATTTTACAGTGAATCTTCAGTTTCCGACAAATACCTGACTGGGAACTTGTATACAGAAGAGCTGCAGTGATCTAATGAAAGATGTAACACTAAGGCAGTTTATTTTAACTGGTGCAAGTTTGTCTGTAAACATTTCTTAGTTTTGTTGCATGTCTCTTTACAAAAATGATAACAAACTTCTCTTGCATCCCAGAGAGAAACAACATCACACCAAGTACTTAACTGATTGTGTACAAACACAGAACACCCGATTACAAACAGACCGGTTTTCTGACTGGTTTCTGGCAGCTCACGAAACACAGAACACACTGGGATCCACCGCCAGCCTCACAAACTATTTAAAAGTTGAACGTTTAACCCTGATGTTTAAATACCCGAGTTTATTTTAGCATGAGCTTGCAGCATTTGTAGGGACCTAGCCGCTCTCCTGGAGCCTGGGGCCGAGTGAGGCCCCGAGGCCGCCCTGTACAGCACATGGGGCACTATGTGTCCCAGAAAGGTGCAATTATTTACAGTCACCTTCAGCGCTTCCTGCTGGCTAGAAGGGGATCCCAGGTTTCACCCCACCCCATCCCGAGGGCTGTGGGGACACAGCTCAGTTCACTTGGAGGTGGTACCGCAGAGCTCTCCCCTAGATGCTACCCTTCAAAAGCCAGCGTTAGAGCCTCAGCAGACCCTCCCATACCACAGAAGTAAGAGGGCCTTCCTGTAATGTGCCAGAACTCTTCAGTCAACGCTGTAGATTTTTCGCGGATGAAAGTCTACTTCCCTTCCTAAATACTAGCCTGTTTTCATTAGATATATTGTTTATAAGGTTATGAATTTTAGGAAGACATAATTGGTAGGAAAGGTAACAGCCTTTTCCAACTTTGGGCATCTAGTGGGCAGGAAGTGCCAAAAACATACCGAATGCAGCAGAATGGAGGACTACCCACCCTCCTCTTTTTCACAGGCCTTCAAAATTCATTTAAAGAAATCAAGATCTACAGGTCAATCTTTGCAAACACGTATTTTGTTGCAGATTTTAAAAGGTATTTGGCTCCTACATATGCAAAGAGATGCTTTGTGCTTTCATTAGCATCACAGAAGTTATGAGTAAACCTGGGTGCTCTACCAAGCACCAGATGCAGAGTCCACATGGATGCCTTGAGGTGCACAGGGTGTGGGTGAAATGAGAGCAGGTTTATGCTAGTACTCCTTTCCTTTAGTCGACTCTCCTTCATGTCTGGGTTTCCACATGAAAAAGACAGCAAGCCATGACAGGTGTACAAGGCTCAATCTACAATTAAAGTCACTGAAGTCTGGAAAAGTCTGGTATTACAGTATTTTTTGAGAACATTTATCTGCTTCTGAAAGACATAAAATGTTTGGAGACAGGGTTTTCTGATCCTGATCACGTAAGAGATTAGAAAAGGAGATTAATGTTGCATAGAAAATGAAAAAAATCTCCCATTTCTCCGATAATTTACAAACATCTGCTCCGTGTATTTGCCATCTTGTTGCTTACTGCTTAAGTAGGTACCTATTCAATTACTGCATCATGTGCAATGTTTTAAATACATTAATATACGTTAATATTACATTCTTAGGACCAGCTTACCTAAAACCCTATTTCTCTCTTCTCCCTGAATGTTTGAATTTATTCTTCATTTAGGTGGAAAGCTTGGAGGCAGGAATATGTATGTTCTGGCAACTGTTCTGGCAGCTATGTCAATACATCCTGGGTGCTATATAATTCAAGCAAATTAAGAAATGGTCCCTCTTCCTATTTTTTTCATTCTATTGTACGCTGGCTCAATTTTATTGTATTTGTGTACAAACAGATACTCTGTTATATAAGGTATCAGTCTATTCACACATGAATTATATTACTTCCAGAACACTTAAGCATTCCCTCAGGAACAAATCTGAATTGAACTGAAAACAGCACACAATCAATTTACTAGTCACTTGAGCTATCTGGCTTCCTATATGTTATATGAGTAATGCTACTTTTTCCACTTTTACCTGTGGAAAAAGTCTGTCAAAGTAAAACTTCACAGTAGTTTCTGTGATTAACACTCATGCACAAGTACACTCTCAATAGTGATTAATGGGAATTGTTGTAGGAATTGTATCAAGCTTGAGAATATTTACTGGCTCAAGAGACATTAGGACATATCAAGTTATTGAATGTAGTCATATGATCCCTGAAACAGATTATTTCTCCACACTGCAGAAATGACAGTAATAGCATGCAGTACACCACAGCTTCACAAGTGGCATTTTTCCAGTATCTGTTTTCTTAGTTTTATTCTGACCTATGCCAGAGCGTTTTCACCTCAGTACCTCTGAAAATTAGAGTCAGTAATTTACAGATGTTTAACCTAAGGTGACAATTTGGGAACTTCTCTGAAGAATAGCAGGAAGAGCCGTGCTGAAATGGCAGAATGGAGAACGCATCATGATATAGGAGCGTTACTGATACTTCTAAAGAAAAAACATAGAAAACAAAAATCCACCAGATATGCTCTGTCAGAAATTAACAAACCCTGATATCTGTTAGCTGTGTCCTGGCCACGTACCCCAGAACTATAAAACACTGCACAAGGTGAATAAATTAACTGAGCACCAATCCCTCCTGGTCTTTCCATTGCAGAAAGAGGTTCTGTGCTCTCTCCCTCCATACACATATGCCAGACAGGCCAGAATGGCCTTGTTATTAAAACAAAAAGTCACATACCTGGTTTGGAAAAAATGTTTTAATTAAAATTGCATCCACAAATCCTAGTTCCTCATACTGAAAGTATCTCTAACTCCCATAGTGTTTATAAACTCACTTTCAAGCTCCTGAGTTCACCCTATGAGTCCTGCTACTGTGGGCCACTAAGAAGCAAAAATATAGTGTGGTTTTGTAAAGCATCAGACAACATTCTTTGACACATGAATAATCTGATCAAAGTAAATAAAGGCTCTTCTTGAGATCACACTGAAGGTGATCTCTTTGTATTTGAATTTTTCATATTAGAGGATGAATTCTTTCTGCCCAGACATTGGTAAAGCAGTTAACTGGAAAATCAATGTCCTATCAAACTAATATAGACGTCCTCTTGGGAAGTCTAAATTACTGTTTGCACTAGATTAGACTTCACATTTAAAAAATGAAAGACTTGTTGCAGCATATTCTCATTGGAAAAAAAAAAAAATTCAAATGGCCTGTGCAATGAATCATTCTTTATTTACAGTGTCAATCTGAGAAGAACATAATAGCACTAATAAGCAGCATTGATCCAAAGCCTATTGCTTGAAGTTGAAGACCTGCCTGTGGCTTGTGTGCCAGGCTTAACTGAAAGTAGTTCTAAACCAAATATTTCATTTCTGTATCCTTGTCTGTACTGCTTTCGAAGTGTGAGATTGTATCGATTTTTCTTTTTGTTTTCCTTAAAAAATTCCTATTGTTTGTATATCAGGTTGCTTATATTTGGGGAGAGGTTTAACCTATGAAAAACATTATGCCGTTGGCTGCACAAAACCTTCTGACTGTTCATAGCAAGCTATAGGAAAGATAACATAACAACTAGCACAAGTTTCCCATTTTACAGAGCAGATAGTGGTATCTTGTTGCAGAGAATAGAAGATGCTCAGATTTGGGCTAGCAAAATTCCTGTGTGCTGAGTTTATCTCCTACTCTCCGTTAAGTGTCATGGAATCCAAAATGGCAGCAATAAGAAACAAGAGTTCATATTGAGCATACCCAGCTAAAACAATATTTTTGTAAATGCATATAGTGTGCTTATTAACACTGTACAAGCTGTTCTACTACATTGTTTACTCTCTGTACAAACTTACTACTTTCATCAGTTTGGATAAGTTATGCTATGTGTCAGATATTACTAATTGGACATAGTGACTTCGGTACAGAAAAGTAGCTGTAAATAGGAAAAAGGAGATTGTAACTTCACCATAATGTCCTAAACACAATTCTAACTGCCACAAGAATAGATTCGTAATCATGTACTTGTCCTATTCATGTAGAATTCCACAATTCAGGGTCCTCTCTACCAAAAGAGAAATACATGACCACATCCAGTATTAGCCTTAAGATATGTTGCAAACATTCCCCTTTCTTTTTTATTTGAACCTCCTCCATTGACTAAATGTTTCTGCAAAGAGGCTTTGTTCTATTTACATTGCTAGAAATACTAAGATTTTTTAAAAAATCAGTACTGATGTAACATTATCTCTGTTCACCTCTACATTTTGCTGTCTTCCTGAATATTACTAATATCGATGATAAAACATCGGTATTTTCTATAACTTTTGGCTTCACATTTTGAGGCAGAACTTTGCAACTCTCCAATAAGAAATCAGAAACAGAAAAGTTAGTGCTTTAGCCAGATAAGATTCAGCCTTTTCACCAGTTTCACTAGCAAGTATTTCATCTGCCAGCCTGTACTTTACAGCTTTCCTTTGGATTTCTGCATTTACCCTGAGCTGTAACAAAAGTACGTGTGAAACATGGGAACATAGTCCATAAGCATTTATGTGCTTAACTGACTAAACAAAAGTCAGGCAATAGCTCCTTTTCACATTTCTCCGCCCAAATTTCCAAACTAACTGCATTATGAAGAATCAAGGCTTTGACATTAACTTTGCTTTTCATAGACTTTGAAATCATCCGTCCTGTCAAAGACAGCAACTTGCATTTTTCACTGAATTTCATTATGCTGAATATATAACTTGATAAAATGCCAATATTCAGCTCAAATTTGGCTGCAGTACAGTACAATTACTTTTGTAAAGGAAGTACAGACTGAACTCCTTTCATTTTAGTACAAAGATGTGCACATGCTGTGCATATGAGGTGACAGTCTACTGGACTCAGGGGATGCTGGAGCAAATCTGAAAGGACTCGTTCAATATAAAGATGAGTATTAAATTTCCTGTCCTAGACCCTTTAAGATTTTTCCATGAAGTGGATCGGTTGTTGATAAAGACACGATGTTGTAAAGACCATGTTCTATCATGGTGGTCATGGACATACTTTTTTCTATAGACAGGTACAATAGATATCTATTTTTACTTATGTGTAAGGATAAAAAGATACATTCTTGCCTTCTTTTCATTGTGAAACTCATACACAGTGCAGCTGTAAAGTGCAAGTTTTCTGTTGATGATCATTTTAGAATATGTGTCTCCTAAGGATGGCAAAATGATGCTATTTTTTGAAACCTATTTTCAGTCACATTCTCCAATATTTATTTATTTATTTATTTATTTATTTATTTATTTATTTATTTATTAAATTTAAAGGAAACTAACCACCGAATCTGAATGGTAAGATGATAAGTAATGAGAAAGGGATACATGGAGTGAGACAAAATCTGAAGACTTTCTAAAAGCACCAGAAGCACCAAACTATCATGCAGGCAGCCTGGAAGTAAATTAATAGATTCAGAGTGAAATTCAGCAACATAGGTCCCCAGCCCATTGCTCTTCATCCTAACACACATTTCTTCTGCAAAACTAAAATGCTTGTTACATGGAGTGAAAAAACCTGGAATGTGTTATTTGACAGTGGATATGAAAGACCATTATGCATACACTGAAGCTTGAAATAATGTTCCATATGTGCCTCAGTTTCCCTATGAGCCTGAGCGCAACAGTTTCTGGATGGCTGCATAATCAGTGAGTTTGGCATATGATGGATGTGAGAGCAAGCTTGTGAAACAGCAGAGATATGCAAGGACAACTGACCATCAATGGGACCCAACTCCTTAATGTACCAAGATAAAAACCCATTTTTGCAACTGATTGAGTTTTAATTAAAAGGTGTATACGAAGTTGGTGCTAGAATTAGTGATGGGGTGGGGGAGAACATCTAGAGAAGCACAGACTAGATTGAATCACTTTGCAAGACCAAAGCCGAGTGCTCTTTATAGACATACTGCCTGATGTGTTCTATGTAATACCAGGGAAGAAAAGAACTACTGAATTTATACAAGAATTATGCTAACAGCAGAGGAGAATAAAAAAAGCCAAAACCTGCTCTGTATAATTTCAGGTTGGAAATCAGAAGGATGTTTCTTACCATTAGAGCAGCACGGGTATGGAACAGTCCTCCAGTCAGAGTTGTGCCAGATGAAAAAAATAAACCCTTAATGGGTTTCAAGACTCATTAACTGATCAAGTTAAGAGGAATTAGAAGAGCATGTTGCTTACAATAGCCTGGTTCCAGACCAGACTCCTATTACAGCTCTGGGCTCCTTTGGGAGTGTATTAGCAAGAATCAGAAACATTAGAAGTGCCATTGTGGTACCTGTAGCCAAACCTCCCCCAGGAGAATCAGAGCTAGTATCAAAACTACCTGGATTAGTACACATCCCCTCATATCTGATTGCCTGTCTCAGAAACCACAGAATAAAACAAATGTGGAAGCCTTGATCCCAGTTCTGTTTGTTTTCAGAGTAATTATTGCTGTTGGCAACTCTGACAGAGAAGGAATGACTCAGAGTGAATCAATATGTCCACAAGCAAAAGCAGAGTGTTTACAGCTAAAACAGGACACAGCACAGTTGCATAAGCATATCCATACTACAGTCATAATAGAGAAGCCTATCATACGTAATACAAACCAAACTGCTGCTTTTTCCCTCACTTCCATATCCTCTATCAGTACTTGTAACATGAGGAATCGCATCTGGATTGTTGCTAATGACAGACTTCTTCAGAAAATGACATTCTTGTGGTCCTTCAAATGTTGCAACTTTGCTTAAGCCAAAATTTTACCTTTCAAAGATGCTTTTAAATAGCATCAGTAAAGATTGAAATCCTGGACTGCCCAATCCATCCTGCCTAGCAAAGGAAATCTCCAGTTTTCTGTAGGGAAATAACAATTTAAAAAATCTTTTGTTTTGTGTAAAAACTTGCAACCCCCATTAGTGTGATGAAAGAATCATTCTTTGAGATCTTTGCAGGAATTTTCAAATGAAATTCTCCTCTGGACAGCTATGTGACAAGATCAAATTTGCCTACCATTAATGTGCACAATGCACACCAAACCTGAAATACTGTTAAATTAAAAACTTTGACAAGTAACTACCGATTATTCTGTTCTGAGTAGAGGCTGCAAGTGATTAGCACCATTTTTGTACGGAGACAAATCAGGATTTGTAAATTTCAAGAATTAAAAAAACCCCAAACAAACAAACAACCACCTCATTATATCAGGATCTGAGCTGAAACACCCCAGGTCCAGAAAAAAAGTTCACATAACTGTGGCCATGACTTGTGATTAGAATACAGTCCAGTCTGACTTATTGGCCCTTGTTCTCAGAGCAGTTCACATTAATCAACTGTTTAATGTAAAACAGCCTTCATCTTGGGACTCTCTGATCCAGTGGAGTTTCCTGCACTGTGGCACAGTTCAACCAGGGGAAAAAAGCATCTGTCTCAGAATAACATAGGATATAGCTTGTGGGAATAGCACTCCAATGCAAAGTGGAACATTTGAGTTGGAACTCCCCCAGGCTCAGGAAGATCTGACACTAGGTTGACTTTCTGGTCTGGCCCCTTGGCTATGAAAAGGAGGGTTATCATCAGTCACATGACACATGAAAGCAGTGGCTGCAGACAAGGCTAAAAACCGAGATAGGTCTGGACTATTGGAGCATGGCTGTGTATGCAAGGACCTTAAAATCAAAAATAATGTGCAATGGACTTGAGGCACTGAGCAAGTTGTCTGAAAATAACAGTTAAGGATTTAAATAGAATTTATGTGCCTAGTTCCACTTCAGACCAGCTGCCTTATCCTTGGGTTTTATTATCTAACTCTTACGTGCCCTGTGGTACTCACTAAAAATATACAATGTCTGGACTACCCTGGATTTTCTTCAGAACTTTGGTAGATACTACATCCCAGCATGCTCTTTTTCATCCTTGGCAAGATAAATCTTAAGCAAGACTGGGGTAGCAGAGCTATGGTTAAAATAACTGTTAATGGTAAGGCTATTTAGCCTTATAGCCCATAGGAAGCAACAGAAATTTATGGTGAGCTACTCCCTGCATGATGGCACACATCAAATATTTACCAAGTAAAACACAACCTTAATGAAAGACCATTTTCAGGGCTACTGCTTAACATTTAATGTGCAGTGGTGGGTCCGTAATTTGTCAAGTTAAAGCCTTAAATATCTTTATCTCCTCTAGCTCTCCACACAAATATTGAGGGTTAAAATGAGATAATGCGTCTTGTTTGTTTGTTTGTTTTGGCAAACAGATTCTAAGGCACCAATTACGTGCAAACAAGGACAAAGTAACACCCAAATGAAATTTTGAATTAATGGTCACCAGTTAGTTAAAAAAATCCCTACCAATAGGAAAAGCTCACATTGCACTAGCAAATGGTGTATTTTTTCCAAATTACATATATTTGCAGTGATCCAACAATAAAAGCCCCCTTCTACAGTGCTAATACCTGCCTGAAACCTTGTGGTGCCACTTTTCACATGGATTCATTTTCTGAAGATGCTGTGGAAGACTGGAGAATACCTCTGCCACCAAATCAATCCAAAGAATTTATAACAAGTTCCTCACATAATATGAAGAATCCTTCATACCAAAAGTCAGCATAGGATACTAGCTGCAAGAGTTCATGACTAACAGGAACTCCTTGCTGATCCTTTTGAGTGAAGCTTGAGTTTACTCAAATCCTTGCTGGAACATGGCAGAATTTTTTTCTAAGTGCCTGAGACTTATTGAGTATTAAGATTTTAGACTCAAACTGACAGCTTGTGTACAAATCTTTTCTTCTTTCAGGTCTTTGCATAGGAGACCAGGTGCACTGCCAGCAGGCCGTTTTTATTCAAATGATATGCAAAATACTTGGCTGTACGTGAGGTAAGTATCTGTAGAACATAAGGAAACTGGAACTTATATGCAGGTCAACTCAAACGTTCGTTTGCTGAGCAAAGGAACTGTGTCTAGTTCATCTCTGGAAATGCTTTTCACATGAAGAGATGACACTTTGTACCTTCCGCATCTCTGTTCTATGGCTTCATTGTTGTTACCACACAAAACATCTGAATATTTCCAGTGTAGATTAAAAAAACATGAGTTCAGAATTTGAGGAGCCCTGGAAGTCCAGTTTCACTACTCTCTAAGATGAGATTTGCCTCCAAGACATATTGTGCAAGACATTCATGCCATCCATGCAGTAAGGAGATGGCTTGTCCAGTATTCCCTCCATTTTGATTTATAGCTGAACTCTTCCTTAAACAGAAAAGAACAGACATTCCTGTCCAGCTTAATGGGACAGAAACCTCTATTAATAAAGGATTTTTGTTAGAATTTAAATAAGCTTATTATTTAATTTTGCTGGTGGAAAAAAAGTTGCAGAACTACAAAATGGAAGACTCATTTCATATATTTGTATTTTTCTATAGCACAATTTTATTTCCTATAACAGCAGGGAGAGGTTTCAGCAGACCATTGAGTATATCTCTAACTGTCCAGAAGTTCAAACAACTTTTTCAAAACAAAGGCTTACTGGGGGAAAAAAAAAATAGAATATAGACCATGCTTAATTTTATTAGTATGATAAATTCTTCATGATATGAAGCACAAGCCCTGCCTTTTCATCCAGCTCTTCATCATCTGGCAGCAACTTGCAGCATACGTTTTGTAGCATAATTCATCCACTTTTGGATGTGGACACTTTTTGATACTCAAGGGTGCATTCGCATATTTAGTTCATACCAGGAGTGCACTTTTAAAGTAAATCTCCTAACTGCTCCCACTACTGTTTATATATCACAGAAGAGTCTTGGAGTACATGAATGGGTTCCTTCTGAATGAAATGAAAGCTGAAGACGGACCCTAGAAATGACCTAATGGGCTCTGACCACAATTGGCCTTCAGTCCACAGGATCTTGTCTGAAGCAAAACCCCTTGAGAATTGCATAGTTATTAAGGGCTTGATGCCAACCAGCCCTATTAGGCCACAGGTTAGCTAATATAAGTGTAGTCTAAGTGCGTCCCTGTAAGGTTTTGTGGACCTGGAGGTTAGCCACCAGCACCTGCAGACCCACTAAGATGCTTTTGACATATCCAGAAACAGAACTTCAGGTGGAACAAGAAATTTAGTACCAAAGCATTCAGGTCTCAGAAAACACAGATTTCTCACAGGCTTGGCAGCAGCTGAGTACTGAATGATGCAAACAAGAAAAATGTTTTAGGTACTTAAGCCACAATCCGGTCACCAATATTCCCACCTGGGCAGGTTACAGCTCTTTCAGGTTTTTTTTTGTTTGAAGAGCCCTCAGCAGTCTTGGTGCATCATAAAAGAAATCTCAGTACTTAAATAAGGATGTTTTTCCTCCCGCAGTGGACAAGCACCAAAATTAATTACAGATCTCCATGCTTTGACTCTAAAAATTCCTCAGTGCATACATATGTGACCTGCATCACTGCAAGGAGCTGTTATTTGAGACACTAGAGGCGTTCATTAGCACACTGTTATGCCCAGACTAATTAACTCCACTTCTCAGAGGACTGCCCAGGCTAAGTGGAGCACCTCTCCTATGAGAAAAGGCTGAGAGAGTTGGGGCTGTTCAGCCTGGAGAAAAGGAGGCTCCAGGGAGATCTTATTGTTGCCTTTCAATACTTAAAGGGGGCTTATAAGAAAGATGGGGACAGACTTTTAGTAGGGCCTGTTGCAATAGGACAAGGGGTAATGTTTTCACACTAAAAGAGGGTAGATTTAGACTAGATAAAAGGAAGAAATTTTTTACAATGAAGGTGCTGAAACACTGGAACAGGTTGCCCAAAGAGGTGGTAGATGCCCTGTCTCTGGAAACATTCAAGGTCAGGTTGGACGCGGCTCTGAGCAAGCTGACCTAGTTGAAGATGTCCCTGCTCACTGCAGGGGGTCGGACTAGATGACTGGTAAAGGTCCCCTCCAACTCAAACTATTCTATGATCCTATGATTCTATTAAGTGGCACACCTTACTGACACCACTTTCTTCCTTCCAGGACCACCAGCTCAGCATCACATATTTTAAACTTTGAATGATATTAATGACTTCAGGCCAAAAAAAAAGAGAAAAAAATCCCAGATATTTCTTGCACCTTGTTTTTACTTGTAACTCTGGCAACCTGGCATCAAAGTAACAATAGGGACACTTAAAAAATGCTATGGTTTATCTTCATTACAAAAGTACAAATATGAACCTCTTTTTTGGCAATGCAGTTTCCACAGTGACCATGCAATATCATCTGTTGTTTGCCATATGGTGGTGTTAAGACACCCACTTTTTCTTGCTGATGTCAAAACAATAAACGAAAACTGAGAAACCCTAGCATGCATTGTTACATATTCTTAAATATAGATATGAAAATAGATATCACTCACAATTTTGTTGAGTATAATCCTTTGATCCTCAGACAGAGAAATGTCACGGATAGATATATAGCCTGGTCATCAAAGTTATTGTATATGCCTTCTGCTATGAGCTTCAATAAGGACGTTAGCACAGGCATTGGAAGCAGTACTAGGTATATTTCCATTACCCCATTTCCAAGGCTTGTCCTCTGGAAATATGAACGCTGTACTTCTGGCAGTGCCCAGCAACCCTAGGCAGAAGGAAGCCAAACTATTCCACCCTGTACCAAACAGTCGTTGATCAGCCCCATCTTCCCAAAGCTACCAAATGTATTTCACTAAGTTTCTTTGTAGATCTAACCTCAACCTCATTCTCTGTAAATAAAAATCATATATCTTGCCTGAACCAAAGGAAAACAAATGGTAGCATGGGTTAAATCTGCTTAATTCGTTTCCACACAGGCTCATAATATTTTATGTTCTTAACCATTCCAACTTATTATATGCCTCTCTCCTTTCTCACTGGGAGCTGTTACTTACTCGTTGCTTGTGTGCTTCAATGTGTATATGCAACCTTTGCTATCTGGTAGATTCATCCAGGATTTGGGTTTTTTGAATGGAGCTCCAGCTAATGCCATTCATTTATACATTAAAAGTGAATTTGCTGTCTCTGACTAAGAGTTTTGCTAGACTGAAAACATTACATTTTAACTAGCAAATACTCATGGGATTCATATTTCCAGATATATTTGATTAATAAATGGAAGCATGAAGTAAGTCTCATATTTGATCCTTGTTCACAGGAAGCGTATTTACATAGGAGCAGGCAATGTCAGTCTTACATGAAACAGTTGACAGCCATTACTAGGGGGCTGGATTTAGTCTTAACTATCTTTGACCCAGTGCCTTGCACTGTACTTTAAACAATGCCCCAGGAATGGAGCAGTCTCACAAACTGTGGATGTAAACCAGCCAACTTTATATCCTTGCCTCTGAAGAGGCATACTGTTTGCTTTTGGATCTATTATCTGCTGTGTTGGGGGGCAGTTAAGTCCGAAAATAACTATAGGGAAATTAAAATGCTATGTTGCTCCGTGAGCTACTTCTATTATTGCATCTAATTATCGTGAGAACATTTCCTCAGTTCTTACCAGTAATTTTTTCACTTAAATAACTTGTCATAATAGCTCCCATCAAAGCTCTTCTTTGATTCAACTACAGTTATTTTAAATTCCCTAAATGACACTTGGAACTCTTTTGAGACAAGTTTTACAGTGACATATCCACTGCGCAACTCTGTCAAAGTCAGAGAAAAACCTGACTCCCTGAGTTAAATTTTTTGCTGCAACTGATTGTATTGAAATACTTTATGCTATGGATAGGATAGGAAATTAAAATTTTAGTGCTAGACTTAGATGTGAAATCAGCAGAGGAAATGCATTTGTCTTAACATGCAATTATTTAATTGCTATTAGTGTATTTTCTTTATTGCATATTACCCTGACTTTTCAAGCTCTTGTACGATAAAACAAAAGTTATGAAATAATGGAGAAGTATTTTAGAGAAAATGTAGGTATAAATTATGGGTGCTCTGTGCTGTTTTAAAAAAGAATTTTTTCTTTTACCTATTGAATTCTGTTAATGAGGCAGTAACTTTCAAACAGATTATAAATATTTTCCTTGTATGCCCCAATGAATCATAGGATTAAACTTTTTATATATAAGCACAAATTTCACTCCATGAATAACAAATCAGTTCTTTTTTTCTGTTCTATAAATAATTCATTTGATACGTTCACCTCCTAATATAAAGCTATGTGAATTTACACATATATGGTTAAAAGTCATCATGAAGTCCTAGCGCCAAACAATAGGAAACATTAGACACAGAGATTTGCATGGATGTTAGCCAGTTAAATCTGAGTCTTGGTAAGCTGTTTCATTTACACTACTGTTTTAATGTTATATAGAATCTTTAGACTTGGTCATCTGAATAGCAAATGCTTGTAGCAGGTCAACAACACACCTGCAGTTAAGTTTTGCTTGAGGCTAAGTAGATGTCACATGAAGGCTTTACAGGTTCAAGTCAGATAAATAAATTGGATTTCATTCCTGAGCCAAACCTAGCTAAAAGAAGAGCCTGCTTTCTATTAACAATATTATTCACCTGTTCCTATTTTGGTAAAATAAATGTATTTCATCACTTCATATACCAGCAGACTTGTGGAACTACTCAGCTGGTTACTAGTTAGTTTTGTCTGATCTGAGCTGATTTCTATTGAAAGACAATAGCCCTAGGAAACAGGATCTTGGCTTGAAAAATTCCAAGTTCCAGCAAGAATCAGGACAAAATTTCAGAAAAATTTCCATTGGATTTTCCATAACGATTGAAAAGAGTTACATAAATATCTGATATCCTCCAGTGTGACCACCAGGCTCGAGCTTCTCTGGTGATATGATATCTCTGGATTTGCCTAAATAGCTCAGCAAGTCACTTACATGGCTGGTGCTTTGTTTTATCCTCAGCTCTTGCACATATACTGATCATCCCCTAAAAACACAGTTTCCCAGGAGTTTATGGAATTCCATAGCTCTTAATATAATTGAGTATTGAGTCTTGATACTTTATTAAGAGATGGATAGTCACAAAAGCAGCAAATGAGGCATGTTACAGATCAGCTCCAGAAGCAGCTTTGAGCTTTTTTACTTTGAAAAGTTCCTATTTTTGCTTCTGAATGATTACAATTAAATTTCTCAGACTATTGCTAATACTAAAAAAGATAAAACCGGGTAATAATGTATTCTTTATGTTGCAGTGCACTGTTGCTGTAGGAGAAGGAGTGTCCCACCTTCACAGGGCTCCCAGGAAGGCAAAACACTGTCACACTGGGCCCCTTGTCTCTGTGTCCTTGTCATAGAGTTTTGCTCTCTCAGCTAGTCCTCAAGTTTTGGGAGATAATAATCAATTAGCTACAGAATATACAGACCAATGACGACAGCTGTCCAGTAGAAGTAATAAGATTTTACATTCCCATACTTGCTTTCCAGCCATGTCTGTAAGAACTGTTTAAGCCTGACACTTCAGAAACAACCTAAAAGTTCCTCTACCATGTTTTTATAATCAGTTGCATATTTTTACATTTTCTCATCTTATGTCATCAGCAAGGCCTTATGTCACTCTCTGGCTACATATTACTACATAAGCTTCAGTAAATTCTTTCTTTAAAATGCTGTACTAAATATCTTAAGAAAACTTCTGGATAGTCTCACTTGGTCTGTCAAAAGGACTAATAAAGTTTACTTAGCACTTTGTCAGATTATGATTATTTTTTGTGGGTTAAATGCTACCCCTATTATATGTAATCATGTCATGTTTGAATAGCTGCAAGTGAAAAAGCCGGTTGTACTCAAGATACAGTGTTTGCAAATGTTGAATAAAACATTTATACAATTTAAGAAAAAGTGGAAATCAACTCTGGCATTTTAGTGCCTTGCGTGGTGATTTTTCTTTTTTAAGACAAATTATACTTTCATGACTTCTCATAATCAAGAGTACAACCAGCATGTGAAATGAAATTTACTTTTTGTTATTATTTTCAGGTTTGTTCCATTGCAGACATTAACAAAGGACCAAAATAATGACACTGGTTTTAGAAGATGGCAGTGCGTGTAGTCATGGCAACAGAGAACTCGGTGTGTGCTAGCCTCCCAGGTATTTACTGAATTTTTCAGGTTATGTCAACATGCTCTGAGTCACTTGCTGCCATAGCCACATTTTGTCAGTACCTAAGATAGTTAGGTTAGCACTAACTCAGCTACAGCCCCGTGAGCAGCCAAGGTGTACTAAAGTCAAAGCGTTGCCTCCTTCCAGGGTTCAGTCAGCTGTGCTGACTCTCCTATGCACTCTGATGCTCAGGCAGAAAGTAATCTGCCTTAGGTTTATTGAAGACATAGTTCAACCAGGAATGTCAGTGTAGTGTAAAAAAATAAGACTTTGCCCTCCAAAATACAAAATCTGTGGGCACCATTGCAGGCCTCCCCTCTCCCTGACCCTGAAAAGTATTGAAATGACACAAAGTCAAATGTTTGGAGGCAGTCAAATGAAATACAGTATACCAATTCAAGTCAAACAACCTGAAAAGAAATGCATTGTTTTGAAATTCCTGACAGACAAAGCAGTCTTTCTGAGCACAATTTCAATGGTGTGCTCTCTGGGTTTTCTTTAGAAGTATTACTTTTAACTACTCAACAGTATTTTAAATGATTTTAAGTTACCTTGTTTATGTACCTGATTGAACAGGAATGTATGCAAACATGTTTAGTCAAAATTTTTTTGTATTTGTCCCTTATGCAAACACTGGTTTTGCATTTGTCCCTTATTGTAAGACCCTTTCAGTAACTAGTCTGCGGGTGACTCCTCTCTCTTTCTAAGTTGTGTCTACTTACAACAGTCAAGAGAAGGGGTAGGGAAGAGAAATGCTACAAGTCAATAGGACTGAACTTTTATGTTAATGCTTAAAAACTTCCTGTGCTCAAGTAAACTCTTACACATAAATTCTAAAAGCCTGGCAAAAAGGAATGTTGTTGACCTGATACCAGAAATGAAGCTGGTTTTCCA
Source organism: Pelecanus crispus (assembly GCF_030463565.1). Classification (NCBI taxonomy): domain Eukaryota; kingdom Metazoa; phylum Chordata; class Aves; order Pelecaniformes; family Pelecanidae; genus Pelecanus; species Pelecanus crispus. The sequence goes on from NC_134646.1 coordinate 38,765,455, forward strand.
GGGGCACTGGGGAGGAGTCATTGCAACATTTATGATCGCAGAGTATGGATTTGAGGAAGATCTTAAGATCAGACATAGCTGTCAGTGTAAATGAAGATCAATGAGTTACTAGGCCAGGGGTCTTCTGACGCAAACCATACATTGATAGAAAATGAATAAGCCCCAAGTACTGCCCTTGCCCTTGCAACCCTAAATGGATACTAGCAGATTCTGAATTCCTTGCCCAGCCATATTTTCTTGTTTACATTTAGTATATAAGCACATTACATTAATCATAGAAGTCCTATTTCTTACTGCTTATGCACGTTGTCCATTAGCAATATTGCCAGAGAATCTGCCAATATTTTTTTTTTTTTAATTTTTCTATCCCTAAAGCCTGCTATGCAATTTGTCAATGTAATTAAAGGCTGCAAATCACGGGGAAAAATGTTCTGAGTGTACATCATTCGATATGTCACATTAATGTGCTATAGCGTTTCTCTTGCAGATTTTTAGTAATCTCCATCAAATTTTCTACAGCTCTGTTAGGTATGGTAGCTTTTCTCAGACCCCTTAGTGTGTGCATTCCAACTAAACTGGGCAATAGTCCATAATTGTTCTCAAGCTCTGTCATCAGCATCCACTAATAGTAGCTGTGGGCACATGAATGCACATGGGGATATTAAAATGTTCAAAATATATCTATATATTACATGGAAAGTGTAACTACACTGGTTTCTTAACCAAGTGACTTAAGGTGGGGTTTTTTTTAAAAAAAAAGTTGTGTTATGGACAAGTTCTTTATTGTAATCAGTGGCAAATACCCTAAACTGTAGCAAAACTGACAAAGTTAAAAAAGAAAAAAAAATATGGAAGTCAAGTTCACTGGTATTTTTAGATATTTGTCAAACAGTACAAAGGAATTAAAAAGTTTGACCCTTTGGAGCCCCCTCCATCTATGCAAACTTGTAACCCAGTTTTTCAGTTCACAGAAAACAACATTTTTCTCTTCTGTTTTACTTGGCATGAATTTCAATTGGAACTTCTCTTTCCCACAGTGTACTCTGAAATGACAGAGAGAGAGAGAGAGAGAGATCAAGTGTTTTCTTAATGGATGACGGAGTTAGCAGTAAAGGTCTGTGACTTGCTAATTTTCAGTCAGCAACCTCTTCAGTATTGAATATGCTAATTCATCATTATGCTCTTCAAATTTGAAAATGCATTTACAACGTACCCTCAGGAAGTCTGCCTTGGCCAATCTGCTAGCCATGCATTAAAGGAGGAGTAAGCACAACAACCTAACCTTTATTGTAGAACATCCAGCCAGCCCCTGCAGAAGAGGACAGAGAGGCACCCTGCTCCACAGCAACTCACAAAATCTATTTATCATCAGATACATGGATTTCAAAACAAATCAGTAAAATGTTCTAAATCTTCTCACTGCCAGTTGGAAACACCTAATGAAAAAGCAAGCTTTGCATGGTTATTTGAATGTCATTGTATGTGAAGCCGTGGTTGGTTTATAAAATAAACTACTCAGATGAAAAATACTGATGCTGTTCATGTTTAAAGCTTGCAATAAGAGCAGCAAGCAATAAGACAGAGTGAAAGACCTCATATTACTTTAGCCGAAGCAGTCTGTTTGGGTCTGATGCAAAGTTGTGCATCTCCTAAATAAAAGGCAAAACAAGGAAAAGACAACTTGCAGCTCTGGAAAATCTCCAAAAATCATGGCTTGTATATATATCCCAGGAAAGAAAGATCTGACTTCATCTTCACTGAACAGCAGTCTTCACTCTTCAACTGTGAGAGAGAATTCAACCACACAGTTTCTATTTTCTAGCATTGCTCTGGATATCACGTGCTTCTAGCACTGTAGCTGCAGCGCTACTAAAATCAAACTTACTTTATTTTTCTCACTATAACTGTAAATGGGCTTGGACTATCAGCTAGCTATTAACCTACCGGAAATGCCCTCTGACTTGATCATTGCTGTATGAATCTACAATGTAGACAATTGATTATGCCTGTATCAATTGTGGTTATGACCTTTTTCATTTACTCAGCAAACAGTAATATAAATTCTTGACAGGTACTCTAATCTGTATTTCCCAAGCTGCTGTCAACCATTCTGATAAGAGTAACACTGTAGTTTACTAGAGTAGCAGCCAAGTTGATGTTTATGCATAAGCAATAAGATAGAAAGCCAGTCCTGTGGGAAGATATATACTGTAGCCAGAGAAGCATTTGAGTGTGTGTTATCTTTGAATACAAGATCAACCTCATTACTTCTGTGAGCTGACTCAGATGTTTAATATCAAGTATATGTTGAACAGGTTGGCAGAACTGAAACCATAATGCTATGCACTTTGCAAGGCTGAGCCCAAAGGGCTTTTCATCTCAAAAAACAATGATTACTGATCATACTGCAAGATCAGCCACTCGTTACTGTTACATGCTCAGTATCAGTCAGCTGCACAAAATATATCAAAAAGCATTTAGAATAAAGCTTTGCATTGAGATTATTTAATAATTTGTTGAAAAAGACTAGGCAGAAGTACTGAAAAGTTTGATCCAAATTGTACCATTAGAAGTTTACATACAGCTTCCAATGACTTCATATCTGCTGACTGCAGGGTAACCACATGCTTCTGTCTGAAAGCACAGTTTGGCTCTATGACAACTTAAAAACAGAAAGAAGCCTTTCAAACCAGTTGGTGGATAAATACTTTGTACCAAAGGCCTTTGTATTTCAACCAAAATGAATCACCACACTTTCTGTTTAGACAATACTTTTTCAAATCAAGTCAGCCTTTAAGAAAACCACAAAATCACATATTTGTATTTTTTTTTTTTAAACGAGAAGAATTCTAAACATCCATGACCAACATAGATATTTGCAGCTAGATAGGAATTAGTTATATATACAGGACACTTTACTAATTCATCTTTACATTCTGATAGCAGAAAGCCTGTTAATGGAATTGAGACACTATAGCAACTGTTTGAATGTTTTATATATAAAACATATACAGATGGGATGAACTCACTTAAATGATCACATCTGATTATAAACTACATTATTTACCCTCGTTAGTATGATTATACGCAAACTAATAAGTAAAGAGGACAGTCAGACCACAGGGTTGACCAATGGCTGATCAACTTCCATAGTTTTAAATGCTGACAAACTACCTGGTGTGATTTGGACCTGCTCCAGCTAACCTTTTCCCAAACCGTTCAGTTGACAGCATGGGCCAGGGACTGTTCCCAGTGATCAGCCTGCATGTGATCACCTTCTGAGGGTAAGAGTTTAGATGCACACACATGAGTATGTATGTCTCAGGGCCAGAGAAAACTCCATAGTCCATTAAAAATCACAGAAACACAGAATAATTTCAGTTTCAAAGGACCCTTGGTGATTACCTGGTCCAGCCCCCTGCTCATAGTAGGGCTAACTTCAGCTAGATCATTGCTCAAGCCCCTGTTCACTTGAGTTTTCAGTATCTCCAAAGATGGAGACTCTGCAACATCTCTGGACCACCTGCTGCGGTGTTTGACCACCCTCACTGTGAAGATTTTTTTCTTTTCATTAGTCAGAATTTCCTTTGATGCAGTATGAGTCTGTTAATTTCACCTCCTTTTGCTGCACACACTGTGAGGATTCTGGCTCCATCTTCTCTATAGCCTTCCATGAAACAGTAAAGACACCAAGGAGACCCTCTTCTCCAGACTGAATAAATCTAGGTCTTTCAGCTTCTCCTCATGCATTGTCTGCTCCAGCCTGCCAAACATTCTGGTGGTTTTCCACTAGACTCACTCCAGTTTGTCAATGTCTTTGGAAGCACAAAAGTGGACAGGTACACTCCAGCATGAAAATTGCTCCCCCAGTTTAGTGCCATTTGTTAACTACTTGAGTGTGCTTTCCTCGCTTTTTTAGGAGCAGCAAAAGTTAATGGTTCCCATGAGATATTGCCTTGGCAATTCCTCTGCAACATCCTCAGTCTGGACCTGTGACAAGCAACAGACTTTACTAGTGTAAGGGTAAATCAACTCTTATATAACTGTAGTAGCACATATTCAAGATAATGATCTGCATTAATTGCTCCTACAAAATCTGGTTCAGGATATCCCAGCTGTTTTACATAGAGTCATGCTGGCACTAGGCTAGATACTAGAAGCAATATGGCATCATTTCCACTGAAGCTAATGCAACTGGCATTTTAATGCACAAATCCTGTGAAGAAAAGCAGTATATATTCATCCAAGCAGAATTCTTCGCTAATTTGGTTTTATTACTCCCAGTATCCAAGCTCCTCCATTTACACATAATTCGAGCAATTCTACATTGCAATGTGCAGTATAGACATAGTCTTCAGCTGAGCCAACTGTATTCACTGTGACCAGAACCTGAAGAGCTTCCTTATCCTACCAGATGGCATAGTTTTGGCTCATGACACAGAAATGAACTCATAGCTAGTCTTTAATGCATTAAAAAAAAATGCATTTTACTTCCATTTTGAGATCTGTTTGCTATCTGGTTTTTTTTGTGCAGATAGTACTTCTGACAGCCCACTTTATAATTAATCCTGACATCTTTGATGGTCTGTTTCTACATGGAGAAATGGTGTTTTCTTGCTGTACTGGCATTTCACATCCCACTGAGTTCAGAACAAAGGTGGGTTTGCTGCGTTGCTTGAATGCTAAGCTTAGAGTAAGAGATGACAAGGTGAATGTAAGCCTTTGATTAGGTGGATCCATTTTTAAGACATGATTGATATATAAAAGCTGCATCAGATTCTTACAAAAAAATAAGTCCTGTCCTGTTAAAATCCTTGGCATTTCTCGGAGCAGTGCATTAAAAGGATAAGTACATGCTGCTATTGGTAAGTTAACATTATGTGCTAGATAACACTAGTGTTAGGTGTCTTATAACCACCACAAGACTGGTTATTAGAATTTTTTCTACTTTAACCATGTCTGGAGCATGCAATTTTGTTTCAAACTAACAAAAATCAATCTCAGCATCTTTACCACAAGTGAGGCGGTAAATACCTGAAACTTGGAGGTTTTGTTTGTGCCCTCTTCTACTTCTGCATGCTCTCTGCACAACAGCATCAGAAGAGTGTAGGATATGGCTACTTGTACTTGTTTGGGATAGAGGACCAAGTAAAATGCAGAACCTGTTCCCTTGGCTTTTACTCCAGCCAAGGGCAATTCAACACTAGCTGAATTGTCAGTTTATGAGCTTTAAAGCTTCTGTGCTCTACCTATGTAATACAAAAGGAGTCTTATATTGTCTGTCTCACAACATATTGCACTAATTTATTTTATAATCCTTTTCCCACAGCTTTGCTGGAGTAGTTTAATTTTATTCCTCTGAAGCCATGCTTATTTGTTGATTTTGTATGGTAATCAGCTAAGGTAGGTGTTGAGATTCAGGTTTAACTATAATTACGGTTCATTTAGACAATACTGAAGTAAGGTTGATCATCATGTAGTTAATAGGATCAGCTTTATGACAGAAACTTAGTGCCTTTACTAAAGTTCAGAGCTCTAATAGCTTGTGTGAAATGTATAATGTTCCCAAATAGTATTAAAGTTCATCTTCCATCTATTTTACATTTCAGTGCAAAATTTGCACAGGTACAAAATCTGCATCTCAACAATAACAGACACTGGTGCATCTGCCTTGAAACTGTAATCAAGCTTTTTGATCTATTTACTTAATATTATGTCACAGCATAAACACCAAGTAGGATCATCTTTAAGATGTAAGTACAAAAAGGGCAATGCTAAGTTCAGCCTCTGATAATCATAAAAAATACTGCATATTCTGCTTATTACTGTCTTGTCTCTTATCAGTAAGACATATCAGCATACAGCACTTTCAAGCAGATTGCTGAAAGCAACTATAAGCAAACCAGATTGAGCATATCCACTTGCACTGTGTTGTATAAATTTGTTGTATATAGTTTGGTTTAGATTTTTCAAGATATTTTCTCATATTGCAGGTTTATACCAACTAGCAGACTGAAAGATCTATGTACAGATAGAGACTCCAGAAAAAGACCTTGCTGCAAATATTTTTGTAACCTTCTGAGATGCATGTCTCATACTGGTGGCCCAAAAATACATGGCAAGAGTACACCACCCACACTGCAGCACTTCTCATGCACCAGGGTGCGGAACAGAGAAGGATTATCCTTTCCTTCCTCTGCCCATTTTGAGAAAATGACATCTTGTTTGTGCAGTTGTAAAGAGCAGGAGCTTTCCTCTGCTATGGGATATTGGATTCTTTAATTTGCTGAAACAGGGTTCATTTATAACCTGGGATAAATGGATTAGATGATTTTCTATACATAACATATCTACACACACTTATAAATTTACTTCTGTACATAAATAAGAAAACTCTTTAAACTCCTGGATGTCTTCTCTGGTTTGCAAGACCAAAGAATTCATGAAGCAACTGACTTTGACCATATTGATTCTGTAGCACTGTACACAGCAAGAGAAACAGTTCCTAGCCTTGCATGATTATTTTGATATACTGCTGAGAAGTAAAGATGAGAAAATTTTGCTTCACTCCTGTTCTCTCATAATTTATAAGTTAGTTGTCATACAAAGGTAAGATCTGATTTTTGGAGTAAGTACCTCTGCAAATCACTTGCCAAATGGATCTATGTATATAGACTGAGTCACACTATGGATGATCAACATTGAAACTGTATGTTGTCACTGCAACAGATCCTTCCAGTGATATTTACTGAATAATGATTTGAATGCACTGCAGCATAAAAAGGAATACTATATGTGTCCTCCTGGAACATCCAAGAAGGGATACAAAAGTCCAGCTTTAATATGGTGAAGACAGGAAGCTATGATGAAGCTGTTTTCCATTCTCATTACAATAATTCATAACCTGCCATTTTCCATTCCTGTCAGAAACTCTGCCAGAAATGAGAGTTTTTCTGTTTAAAATCAAGATGCCCAGAACCCCCCACTCTCTCTAATTTTTGTGTGAGAGGTACTCAGCATTTCAGACACCCTAGCCCAATGCTTCCCATATTCTCTAAAAGACCACAGAAGGGTGAAGCGACATATTAATTCTGTTCTTCAATTTTGTTCAGTTGGCTTGTCCCGCTTTCTATTACAGGCTGAAAAAAAAACTGTCTGAGAGATACATAATAATCTAGCCATTCAAAATTAGGTGCTTTAAAAAAAATGTATATATAAAGCCTATATATAGGTATAAACACCTACTATAATACTGTTTCTGAACACTTGGAAAAAAACCCACGTTTGGAAATGGACTTACATATGTATTTCTGAAGTGTGAAAGGATAGAAACCTTAATTATATTTAGCATATATCATGCAAAAAAAATTGCAAAGATTATATTCACAAAGCTCTTAATCATCTTATGTATTGATAGTAACCCAGTCATACCTTATCTTCCTGATGGTTTCTGAAAATTAGTACATTAAAAAAATTTTTAAGTGCTCAAATGTGGTAAAAAAACCTGCAGAGCACCAAAGAGAGGGAAGCAAAAAAAAAGCTCAAAAAGCTACCAAGAGAAACAGAGAGAACAAAAGAGAAAGAACAGAATCAAATCCAGCTAGCAATACATTGATTCCATCTGTCAATGGTGGGAAATAATCAGAAATAAGAATTTAAGTTGGGCAGTAAAGGAAAGCAGTAGTTAAAAGGTTTATTCCAATGTAATACAACCCAGAAATTTGCCATAATCTTTCTCTTACACTGGAAAGTCTTCCCCATTAAATAAATTGCTCAGTGTATTTTTCACAATAAATCCATGCACTTAATTTTAAATGGCATGGAGAATTTTTTCTAAAGCAGATAGCTCTTGAGTGGAGATTTCATAGTAATTTGCTGAAATTTCATGGACTGTTTTCCCTAGCTCTGTGAAACCTGATGAAAGTCAGAAGCCAAAAATAAGATTTTTGCATAAATTCTTGTACTTCAGTTTTTATCATAGGTTTACCATTCTGCACTTTCTAGCCTTCCTTCCTCTCTATTATACAGCTTTATTCAATGAGGCTGTACTTGTAGATGTATTATACTTTGTTACAACAATTGCTTCCTATAATTATGGCAAATGGCTTTTGCAACATCTTCTGAATCTGTACTAAGCTGCTGAACTTTTGTGCATTAATCCATAGCAGGAAGGCATGACATTCTTGACAGGTTTTCAGACTGAACCAAACAGTACCAAAATAAACAAAACACAATGTGTTCACAGTTAATTAGTTTAACCAGGGCACTTTTATTTCTCATGAAGAGAAATTTGAATGAATACAAAGGAAAATAATTTAATTATAAATATACTTGCAGTTGAACTTAATGGTGCCATCAATTTTTTAGCAGACTCCACATTACAGTCGATGGGGGATCTGTTAAAATATTGATAGCAGGATATGGCCCATTATGAGGACACACAATGTGTTCTATTTTAAACAGAGAATTAATAAAGATTTGTTTGAGGAGGATGTAAGAAGAATAAAGTGTAAGCTTTATTTCAGTATATCACTGGAGCATATAAGGAAATCTGAACTACTGCCTTGCACTCTTTTTGCCTTGCAACATGCATGTTATTCATAGCAAAAAAAAAAGAACAGTGCAAACTAAAATATTTCTATTACGTAATTTTTTTTTCTCTGTCTTACGTAATATAAATGAGACTCCCCAAATGGACCACAGTACTCAAGGAAGTGGAATTATTTTCTTTATTTTCTGTTTTTATCTCATCCAGGTTTACCAGAATGGCAAAAGATGTTTCCATTTTTCTGAGGGAAGGAAAGAAAAACCTCCATTTTTAACTCAATCTCCTTGAAGTCTTACAGAATGCGTAACAGACACAAGCACTAGTATAGTATTTCATATCTTTTGTCCTTTTCTTGATTCCTTAGCAATAACTGAGGTACCTTTTATAAATGTTTTCTAGTTAATACTTTCAAATGCTCAAAAGGGAAGGAGAATATAATACTGGTGGCAACTTAGTCTTTGGAATTTTTATATGATACTCTTTTCTCATTTTATATTTTGTTCCCACACAAAATTCATTCTCCCCCTATTTTATTTCCCCTACTGGGGAAAGGGAGCGAAGCACAAGTGCAATGAGGAAGCGGAGGGTAATAAAGCCTCTCAAGCCAGCATAGTCCTTAGGATGCAAAAGTTCAGACTGACAGTCTCCTTCTGTCTGCCGTACACTGGGTTCATCTGCCGTTTTGGGGCAGCCTTAAAAGCCTATTTTGGCAACAAGGGGAATTTAGGACCTTCTAGACAGGGATCTTGAAAAGTGATGATCAAATCCTTCATCTTCAGGTTTCACCAATTAAATAAAGTAGAAGATTATGAAACTTATTGTTACTTATTTTAGCTAGCAAAACAATATATGAAGATAAACTATGTGAAGACAGCTAGCTGACAATGACAAGATTTTGGCTGAAGCAAGCTTTTGGCTTTCCCTGTTGGCAGGGCTGGGATATCTCTCAGAGCAGCGATTAGGAGTTCATAGCTCCCCTCACCCCCCAGAACAGACAGAAATCTGGTGTGTGTGTCGCAGCTGCCAAGCCTGATTCCCAGGCTGGGAACAGTTTATGTCGGGTCCACGATGAACGGGCAATTAGAATTGATATATCTTGGAAACACATGTGGCACCTGTACAATGCCAAATCAGCTCATTAAAATTAGCGAGATTGTGCTAAATAATCATTAAACTAATCAGATTTGACTAAGCTATCAAATAAAGGGGAAATGCATATTCCTGAATCCCCAATATCTAAAGTTATCTCAACTTCTTGAGTTTCCTGTTTCCTTTTTCTCCATCTTTTACCTAAGTCTAGCTAGTACACAGTGGTTTGGCCCTGGTCTCACTCACATCAGTTTCAGCAGGGCTGGATTTACAACCTTGAACCTATTCAAAGCATGGCAAATGAATAGGCTCCAGCTGACCGCAACTTTGTACAGAACTGGAACCAGCAATCTCAAACAGTGTCACTGAGTGGGGCTGACAGTCAGTCACACTGATGGAGTTACATTAGCACTTGGTGCTGGCAGGATACCCCCTCCTTTTACAAAACAGGTCTAGAAGTCAAGCATTAGATCCGGAGGGTTTTTCTCCGGCAGCTGCCTCACAAGACACAGTTTTCTACATCTATACTTCTGTGGCTTTTTAACTTTTTTTTTTCTTGTAATGCAAGCCTTGATACAATTACTCAGTGCTTGTTTATATCAGAAGATGTTTATATGGAAGATCTAGAGGCCTCTTGAAAACTGAAACACAGAAGACCAAGCTTTTTGTGAGGGAAAAATTTATAGTCGGTCTAGTGTGGCCCCATAAAGAAATGGGTAGGAAAAGCATCTTTTTCCCTCTGCCTGAGCCCCTGTGCCTGCATCTAAAATGTGGGTAGAGACTACACAAATTCTCATAGGAGGAAAGTGCTAGCAGGTTGGGCATTCTTCATGAAGGCTCTTGGCTTCAGAAAATATGCATAGTATCACATCTTGGATTTACAGAGATGGCATAAAGACTGTTTTTCCCCATCGATTTTCTATACACAATGTTACCCTAAAATTTAATTTAATTAATTTAATCTTGCTGATGAACAAGAAGATATGCACTATGTATTTTAGCTACAATGGAAATCATTTGGTTTCTGTAAGTTATGAATGCCTGACAGAAGTGCCCTTCTTTGGTTGAAGAAGTGTATAGCCATGATCACATTGTGTCTTAAAAATATGCCTCTTGCAGCTCTGCATCAGGCAACATGATGAGGATACTCCTTCAAAGTCAGGTCATGTTTTGTGGTGGGACAGCATGAAAAGGGGATTTTATGAGTTCCAGCACTGAGATAGGGCAGAACAGATAAAGACTAGCAGAAAGAGGAAGGGTAAATCTCAGAAATCCTTGCCTTCAACTCCTAATGAGTTCAATGGGAATTATGGGCTAATATTTCTATACTCATCAACATTCCTACAATCACCAAAATGCAGATTAACTAATGTAACAATAAATCAGTAAAGAGAAAATGGATGTAATGAAGCTTTGATTACACAAATTTAATTGTTTGCACAAGTTTTCATAAAGGGAACATACCAAATAGACAAAATAATTAATTTTCAACTTTGCTTTGTAACAAAGCTAATCTCTCTTGCATTGACAGACCTTTTTTTCTTAAATGCCATTTAAATCAAAAAGCTACAAAGAGCTATTGAATGAATACATATGTACTTTCTAAATGATCAATGCCAAGGGTTTGCTATACAATTAGGGCCCCATTTGTTGGGTCTTAGAAAGGCCACCTACTAAGGCTTGCTACATAACAATGACAGCTACTTTCTCTGTTAGTACACAGTCAAGATTTTTTATTAGAATTGCCTCAACAGCCTTGAAAATACTGCTCTGCTGAAGTGAGATTAGAAACAAAATTAAAAATTTGAGTTGTTAAAGCAAGGTATTAGGAGCAAAGGGAGAGAAAGCATCAAGCTTTTGCTTAACAAATGATCTTTTTAAGCAAAGCATACAATAAGGTCAGGCTGGACGGGGCTCTGAGCAACCTGATCTAGTTGAAGCTGTCCCTGCTCATTGCAGGGGGGGTGGACTAGATGACCTTTAAAGGTCCCTTCCAACCCAAACTATTCTATGATTCTGTGATTCTATGATAAAAGAGCTGTGGTGATCATAACTGGGTGTTTGTGCTCACAGACAAAGAAAAAAAACAATTACAATTTTGTTTTGTCTTACAACTTTAATTCCTGTCAGCAACAGAAATATGCAGAAATCCAATAGTGTTTTTGGTTGGATGCTCACTATTTAGGGTACGCTATAATGAGGTATAGAGGTTCCCAAATTGCAGCTCCGGAGGCATTTCTTCCCTTTCAGGAAAAAGCAGACAGACTACGAGCCTCATCCCTGCAGAACTGACTGCACGCCTAACACGGCATTACAAGTTACTCTTGTCTACAAAAGCAGGCAGAGAGATCATGGGTGTCTGACTGTCTATGCTTCTCATTTCAGTAAAGTTTCTAAAACAGAAAAATACTGAATAAATCTTTCTTGTGCACCATCCGTCTATCCCAGGAGTAGCACTATTGAAGTCAATGAAGAATGGCATTCAGTAGAAATAAAATAGTGGGAGCAGATATTGAATTTACATGTTGCCTTACATCTTTGCCTTATCTGTATATGTCATGACTGGCCTTGAACCTAGCATTTCAGTACTGTGAAGATAGTTTTGCACTTCAATTTCTTAGGCTAGTCTCTTTTGGATACAATCATAATGGTAAGTGAGCGTGGAACTAGTCCAAAACCAGTAAGCCTTCTTATCTACCAGAAATTTCATTTTTTTTCCAAAAAGTCAGATGGAAGTAAGAAGTGATATGCTATATACACTGTATTTTGTGTGCCTGCAATGCCCAGAACAGCTGCCTGAGAGAGGACTCTCAAATGAATGGTGTCAAACAGTCTTTGTTGCTTTAAGCATGTAAGCAAAGTTCATAAGTAAAGGCCTGAAACTGCAGAAATGGAACAACTGTTTTTGTTGTGTTCGGTCTTTTTGTTAACAAAGAATCATGAGAAAAACATTGGAAAAATGCTTAATCCAGACCAAAGCCCTATATCATAAGACTAAATAAGTGTCTGTTTTTCTTAAGAGTATCTGGCTCTCACAGTATGATGCAGTGACTACAGATGAGGTCTTATGAGATAATTATGGCAATAGAGTATACATTGACTGATGAATCGTGCTCAGATGCCCTCCCTGTTAAGAGAAGTAAGTGGTGGGAAAGCAGATAAACATTTCTGAACTGGAGCTTTATAGTATTGCATGATCTGAGACTGATCAGCCAAGGGTAGCATTTAGTTGTGACATGACTCAGTCTGTGCTATAGCTGTAAATACCCACACCTACACATCACATAGGAATATCAAAGCACTTCATGTATACAATCCATTTAACAAAATACTGAGCAATATGAGCATAAGTACGTCAAATATGGTTCAAGTAATTACCAATTCATGTGATAAACTCAAGGGTTTATCTACATTAAGGACTGCAGAAGTAAAAATATTTCCTTTGTGATAACAAACAAATTCATTGTTCTGATATCATCCAGGGACAGGAAAGTTATATAGCTTTAGTCAGTGCTTGTCAACCTCTTGTAAGATGCAAGCTACATTCAATCCTGTGAAATATTCCTTTACACAGAAAAAAGCTCATTCATTATGAACATTAAAATGTGCCTATTGATTTTCATCTATAAAAGAAATGTAAACATTGCTCCAAGTCTATGCATATGAGAGTAGGACACAGTGAATCACCTTTTGGAACACAGAAATCATATGGAAATAATTGTTTCACTTGGAACCTGAGATACAATATTCTGTATGGTAGTGCAATACAATATAGTGCTGTCATGTTGTATCCTACTTCCTTAGAGGAAACAATGGAGAAGAGCAACAGTCTTTCACCCAAATAAAACAATGAAGTGATCATAGCAAGAAATGGCTTGGCAGGACTAGCCAGTGTCTCCTACGCTTACAGTTTACTTTCTGCACAATCTTCAGCAAGAATTTCTCTAATCATCACAGTAAGGAATACCTTCTTCCAAACCAATGGTAGACTTCCCATTGAATGCAAACAAATATTGCTAAAATGTGTAGGCAGACCACAAGATTTTTCACAGACCAGAATTTCACAAACTATAGCCTAGGAACCACTGGGGCTCCACAGAGTGCTTGCTGGTGGTTTGCAGAAATTCAGCTGACTTAATGATGTTGCCCACTCCTATTTTCTAGCGGCTGAGTTGCATTACGAGATGTCTGGAAATACAAAGAATGCTTTCTTAAAGCTGATCTGCTATGGAAACAACTGCTGCTGTCACAAGAACCTGAAGCAGCTGCAGATGAGAAGAAAGATGTCTGTACAGATGTAGGTTGGAGGAGCAGCACGTGCAATTTACCAAGCAAGGTCTGGTTTAAACAACTCATCCATGTGAAAGGCCAATAAGGAAGCACATCCAGTGACTTTTCCTCTGGTGGGTGGAAGCCTTGAGAGGTCCAAGGCAAGGGAGGGCCCAGGGGAAGAGACCAGCCAGGAACGAGGCAGTCACAATTAGGCAATCAAACCAATCTGCTGCATTGTGAAAAGATAGGATTTGCCCCAGATACGCAGCTGCGTTTCCTCAACTTTTATGACACTATTGAGTGCATTTCCCTAATCATGTTTAAAAAGTAGCTTGCCTATTCCTTCAGGAGGTTAGAGATGCAGCTTTTCTAATGAACAAGAAGATCAGTGGTGATAAAACTGTACTAAGCAGCCATTTTTCAAAACCGTTTCAAAAGATGTCTATCTATGTGTTTAACTACACCAGGAAGTAAAAAAAAAAATCCCCTCTACACATTGTATCTTTATTTAACCTATGTTTGATTTCTTCTTTCTGTGAAATTTTATATATGATTTTTCTGCTGGTGATATTTTACAGTTAATAGAGGAGATCAAAGAGCAGAACTAAAAATATTCAGAATTATTTCTTCTCCTCCTTCCCTTTCACACTTCCCATTTTCTGTCAGTTGTGTTTAATTTCTACCTTTTCTGCTTCTAATAAATCTGTGTCCTTTTAAATTCAACCAAAGCTCTGACATTGATACTATATTCTTTTTTTTCTGGTATACCATTGATAATAAAGATTCTGTGGGTCAAAAATTCCTGTTACTTACAGAAACATAAGCCATGACTCACACATTAGGTAATCAGTAATTTCCATAAAACCTAGTATTCTGTTATAGGTAAGATACACAAAGTTTCTTAAATTTCAGAGATTAGAAGGCACATGCCCTCTAAACAACATTTATTGTTAAACTTTCACAGTGTTCCGTTATTTGATTGCTTTTCTTTTGGTCTGCAATTCTGAAGTCAAAGCTTACATCTAAATCTCACTTTTTATTCGAAAACCAGAGGGCAATATGAATAATTTCAGAAAATTTAACATGCTATTTAAAATATTTTTCTTGTTAAGCTAATATAATAATTATTTGAAATTCAAAGCTCTTCTATTAATGCATGGGATACTAAGAGATAATATATTCGACGGTTATAACAATTAGCATTTTTAATTCTCTAGGAGCTTCAATGAAGAGCCAAAATTTGAACTTCACGGCAGTCTTGTTAGGTGAAAGAGATTTGTGTTCATCTTCACTGACAAACTCTTCAAATACTACATTAAACTACATGTTTGTGAATAGACCTAGTAATGTCAGTGGCTAGATGTTTGGGGCCAAAAGTCACAAAATAGCTTGACACTCAAGAGATATGACTTAAAAAAGTTACAGAGGGTTCCTTCCAGGTATGTGCTGTATTCATCTCGTTGTGTCTTTTGTTAATATTCATAAAAGAGCTTGCCTCACTAGGCTAAGCTGAATGTTTTGTGCAATGCTCTCCTAAACACAGATGTGAATATGACAGGTACAAAAGAGTACTGCCACCCTAGACGCTGAAGAAAAAAAAAATTTTTTGCTCATGACTAAAAGCCTTTATCTCTCTTTCAATAGTCCTTTTGAAATTGAATAATAACCTTTCAAATAGGCCCCATCAATGCTTCAATTCAATTAGTATATTAAATTGTCTATCTCACAAAGTAATATATTTCCCATAGAAGAGGATAATTACATTTTTAAATGTACTTTTCTGCTGGATTTATTTTAACTAGGAAAAATAATCCAATCTCAAGCATATAATCTATTCCAACAGAGCATGGGAAAATATATTCACTGAACCAAAACCAAAGTTAATAAACTAATTTATCATTCCAAGACTCAGGTGAGAGATTTTTGGACAAGAAGCATGGAAGCTGCAAGTGAACAGAGTAAGCCTGCAAGGTTTGTGGATGCTGACCTCACCTGCCTTCTGGCCTGAAATACGTTTTTGTGTAGTTTTCCATTTATCTATAGAAATTGATACAATCCTAGTAAAAGATGCTATATCCATCCAGTTTGGTTCACTACCAAGGGATATTGACATTTTCACTGGAATGTCTCAAGTGCTCGCTCCTTCCAGGAGTCATAGAATAATTAAGTCCAGAAGTCACAGGATAATTAAGAACATAATCGGGGTTTTTTGTTTGTTTTCCTCACCATACACATTAAGATATAAAACTAGAATGTAGCTAGCTGCATGTATTTTTCCATTATTTTTTCCAGTCATCAAACATCTTTTGCATCTCTATCTCAAATTCACCCACCTGTGAACATTTTATTTCAAACATGCTCATTTGTGAATACCACCTGCTATTACTCTGTGCATGAATAAGTCAGTGTCATGCTTGGACCCAAGGCAGGAAGTCCATTTGGATGCTTTGAGATTCCTGCTGAAGTCAATTAGTCATTTCAGCTGTTGCTTTACAGACCCACACCCTCACAGAGAGGAAGATACAAAACTTCACACCACAGTCTAGTCGTCTGTTTCAGAAGTTTCCCACATATGGATTTCTACAACAGGACACCATCACCTGTTATTCTAGCACTATTAGAAACATATTTAAAAGAGACTGTTTTGCATCACAAATGACAAAACCACCTGCGGGACAGCAGCAGTTTATACATTGAGGAGATACATATAACTGAAATAGAATTAAAGCAGATGGAGGGAAGTTGACCCCTGCTTAGAATGTCTTGTGCATATGAATTGTTTCATCTTGATATCATTTTGTTATTGTGAGTTCTGTGAAAACATTAAGACTAAAGGAAAGGAAGTAATGCAATAACATCTCAGTTTTGACAATTCTAAAACTGTGGCTGCTAGGAAAAACAATTATTACAGTCAATTTTCAATTTTTCAGCTCATTCCTGAAAGCAGTAAGCAGATAATTTTTTTAGCCATGAACATTTATAAGCAATTATAAATAATCCATTCACTATGGACTTGGTCAGAAACTGGATTGACTATCTATGCAGGTGAATAAAGGAACAAAAACCTGGCTGAACAGGAAGAGCAGATTTTGTCAGGCTTTTTCCTGAGGGTAGGAAAGGATTGGGAATATGCTTTTTAAATGTTAATCTGATTCTAGACGTATTTCCACCACACACAATTAGGCTGGCTTGTAAGGTTGCCCAGTTCAATCTTATGTTAACCAGGGAAACTCACATAGTAGTTACAAAGAACTTAAAAATGCAAGCAAATGGTACAAATTAAGCATAGATTATCTGGGGAAAGATTGTCGTCAATGAACATTCTCAACCTATTCTAGAACATTTTTGGTTTTAGTTATTTTAGTATACAATCAGAACCCATCAACACAAAAATCTCTTTTCCAACAGCACCAGCTCCAGACAGTTCAGATCGGAGCATAAGGTATGGCCATTCCATATACCAACACAAGCAAATTTTGTTCTCATAGTCAGCATAGACCAACTGTAAAAAATAATTCCAACATGGCAGTTCTGACACTTCCACTGATCCCAGATTCCTATAATTTTGTAATAGGGTGGTTAATATTGAGTATAATTTAAAGCAGCCCTTAGGCTCTATAAGTTGACTTTCAGGAAGCTACAGTGCTTTGTGCTTTGTACTTTGTAAATTACTATTGCTCTGCAATACAAAATTTTATACTCATCAAGGAATTGCTTGTGGCTGAGGAGATATCAGGAGGAGTCAAAAGTAGTAGATTTGTAAAGACAGGGGCTTCCCACTTGGAAAGGTGAGCATCTGGTTCATTGTATGCTGCCCATATCTCTTCTCATATGCTTTCAGCAGCCCACTCATTATCAGAATTATAACTTTCTTAGAAAGTGCAGAATTATTTTCTTCTTTAGGCAAATGGCATTCAAGACATATGCATTTGTACGTTTGAATAAAGTGAAACTTTTATGGTTTAATTACATTTAAAGTTAAATTACATATTAAAAACTGAAAAATTAAAAATTAAATCACTGCCAAGGTCACATTGCCATTCCTATCTGCAGCTATTCAAATAGATGAACCACCCCCTCCGGAACGTCTTAAGTGATTCTTCATTCTAAAGCTTACTAAATTAAACATTTTTCTTAGAACAAACGGCAGGTAAACAATCTTTTTGAATCTTTTCTCCCTGGTCCTGAAACATTTTTCCTTATTTGCATATGTGCTGGAAAGGTCTATTAATAAGTCTTTCAACTAAAAAATGAAACCAAAGGAGACCAGAACAGACCAGGATCATTAAACTATCTTCAATTTCATCAACTCTTCTTTTTTTCTTTTCTTTTCTTTTTTTTTTTTTTTTTTTTTTTTTTTTCCTTAGCTTTTGATTGTTGGTTTTGTGGTGTGTGTTTGTGTTTTTCCTAATCAGGAAAGATAACTAAATACATTTCTGGGGTTAGGAAAGCATTTATAAAGAAACAAGCTTTCACATGCCACCTACAAATTATGCTAATTAGGTTACAATGATATTTATATAGTGCCTTGCTAACTGAAAAATCCATAGCTTTGTAAATGACTTAGTCCATGGTGATGCTGCCTATGATAGCTATACAGTGGGCTCATTTCCTTAGGGGGAAGATCAGCCAACTTCCCAGCCTCATTTACCTACCCAGACACCTAAACACACTGTGAACAGAACAAACCCTTACAGAATACCCAGCAGAAGGTCTTTCCATCCTCCACAGCTTCACTTTAAAAACGGGTTTTGAAGTGAAGATTTTTTTAATTCAGATTTGAGGCAAAGGAGCTGTGGTTCTGTTACAAGGACACCCAAGAGTACTGAGGGAGCTGGCAGAGGAGCTTGCCAAGCCACTTTCCATCATCTACCAACAGTCCTGGTTAACAGGGGAGGTCCCTGATGACTGGAGGCTTGCCAATGTGACGCCCATCTACAAGAAGGGCCGGAAGGAGGACCCGGGGAACTACAGGCCTGTCAGCCTGACCTCGGTGCCGGGGAAGATTATGGAGAGGTTCATCTTGAGCGAACTCCACAGGCAAGTACAGGTCAACCAGGGGATCAGGCCCAGCCAGCATGGGTTCACAAAAGGCAGGTCCTGCTTGACCAACCTGATCTCCTTCTATGACCTGGTGACCCGCCTGGTAGATGATGGAAAGGCTGTGGATGTCATCTACCTCGACTTTAGCAAAGCTTTTGACACCGTCTCGCATAATATCCTCCTCGGGAAGCTGGCAGCTCACGGCTTAGACAGGCATACTCTTCGCTGGGTAAAGAACTGGTTGGGTGGCCGAGCCCAGAGAGTAGTGATAAATGGTGTTAAGTCCAGTTGGCGGCCGGTCATGAGCGGTGTTCCCCAGGGCTCTGTTTTAGGGCCAGTCTTGTTCAATATCTTTATCAATGATCTGGATGAGGGGATCGAGTGCACCCTCAGTAAGTTTGCAGACGACACCAAACTGGGTGGGAGTGTCGATCTGCTCGAGGGTAGGATGGCCCTGCAGAGGGACCTGGACAGACTGGATCGATGGGCCGTGGCCAACTGTATGAGGTTCAACAAGGCCAAGTGCCGGGTCCTGCACTTCGGTCACAACAACCCCATGCAACGCTACAGGCTTGGGGAGGAGTGGCTGGAAAGCTGCCTGGCCGAAAAGGACCTGGGGGTGTTAGTAGATAGCCGGCTGAACATGAGCCAGCAGTGTGCCCAGGTGGCCAAGAAGGCCAACAGCATCCTGGCTTGTATCAGGAATGCTGTGGCCAGCAGGAGCAGGGAGGTGATTGTCCCCCTGTACTCGGCGCTGGTGAGGCCGCACCTGGAATACTGTGTCCAGTTTTGGGCCCCTCACTACAAGAAAGACATTGAGGTGCTGGAGCGTGTTCAGAGGCGGGCAACGAAGCTGGTGAAGGGTCTGGAGAACAAGTCTTATGAGGAGCGGCTGAGGGAACTGGGGTTGTTTAGCCTGGAAAAGAGGAGGCTGAGGGGAGACCTTATCGCTCTCTACAACTACCTGAAAGGAGGTTGTAGTGAGGTGGGTGTTGGTCTCTTCTCCCAAGTAGCTAGCGATAGGACAAGAGGAAATGGGCTTAAGCTGCGCCAGGGGAGGTTTAGACTGGAAATTAGGAAAAATTTCTTTACGGAAAGGGTGGTCAGGCATTGGAACAGGCTGCCCAGAGAGGTGGTGGAGTCACCATCCCTGGAGGCGTTTAAAAAACGGGTAGATGTGGCACTTCGGGATATGGTTTAGTCTGGTCTACCCTTGATTAGTCTAGAGTGGGCTTGGTAGTGTAGGTTAATGGTTGGACTGGATGATCTTAAAGGTCTTTTCCAACCTAGATGATTCTATGATTCTATGATTCTATGATTCTATGATTCTAAGGAATGTCACGTGGTGATCCTGGTGGCAGCATCTGGGTGTGCAGGAGGAAAGTGAGCATTGGTGCATGTGTCTGTAAGACCATGTATGTGTTTTGCATTTTCCTGGTTGCTAGGGTAGAGTACATAATTTGAAAATATTACAAACATAATAAAATGTACTTTTCACTTCACTTTCTTAATATTTTTCACCTAAGGAGCTACCTCAAGAAAATCATGTTAAACCTAATGATACTAAATAAGTACTAGGGGAAGCGATGAGGCTAACAACAGGTGCATGTGATCTTTACTATTTGAGGAAGAATGCCTTTCAGTCTGCTGGCTGAAGGATATTTTTAATTCAGTTTTAAGGATCCATGATCCAGCTGTGCAAAATTCCTCTAACATAGAGCTCCAACTTTCAGGACCTTTTTCATATCAAACTAGTTATGATAGGACTGGCGATATCAAAACACACTTTTGAAGCTTTTTAATTTCTCCCCATTAATTTTGTTATCAGCAGTTGGGACAGTACAAGCCTAGGCAGTGCAGGGACATACTTTACTATTGACTAGCTTGTGGCAAGTGCAGTGGCACTTGGCGTAACCTAGCAGTGGAAATTTTCATAGAACAGCTAATGTGTATGGAATTTGAAATTCAGAGGCAAAAGAATAAAATAACTCAAGTGATGCTGCTTTCTTATTACTGTTAACATTTTTTGTTCTTCTTACCTATATTTTTATCTTTTGCCAGGTAGCTCTTCTTTTGACTTTTCAGCACTTGGCTTCTATCTCTTTTCCTTATTCTGGTTCTAGTCATTATATTAAGTCAATTTCAGATTTCCTTCTTTTGTTGTCTTATTATCATATTTAATTATTCAAAACTGAGAGCTTAAGTGTTACTTTGTACTGATTTTATACAAAGAATCTACTCCCAGACTTATTCCATGGAAAAGTCTACAGAACAAAAGGAGGCTCATTATAGGACAATGTGCAAAGAACTAATCCTTTGTGATGAGTGCAAGTGTGAGGTGAAGGGAAAATGACAAATGTTGATGCCTAACATAAACCAGAAGGTTCCGGCTGAGATGTGGGACATACTAAAAATGACTTTAGGAAGTTTTAGATACACAGGGGATGGATTAATTGGAGGAGGGCGGGGATCAGGGAAGGAAAAGGGAAAAAAAGAAATATCTGACAAGCAGGAGGAGGAAAACTACAGGAAACTCCTTGAGAGTGCAGTTTCCATTAGCTTGAGTGCTCCCAGACAATAAAATAGGACCGCCTATACCTGCATAGTCCGCAGGAGAAGTTGTGTGAGAAAGAGGTTCCTTCTTTGGTATTTTTCTATTTTTCTCAAAAATAATAACCTGGAAAAAGACTAGATTTTTTTTTTCCTCCATATGAATTTTGAGCTAGGTTTCCATTATCTAACCATGATTTCTCTGAGTAGATGAATTGAGGTTAATGAGGTCACTGTAGCTCAGTATTTATTTGCATTTACTAAAATTAAACAACACAATTTAATGAGGCAGGGAAGGGGGGGTTGCAGGCTTTTTCTGATGAGTTAGAAAGCCAACTCCAATCAGTTCTTTGCAGTATGATGAGCCTATTCAAAATTTCCAGAATTCAGTAACTGCTGAGAGTTAGATTCTGTTGATGATAATACCTTTGCTCTGTAAGTAGCCTGTTCATTTTAACTCCATGTGAACCAAGCTAAGAGGTTTCAAATGAAAATGATCCAGGAACAAACAATGAAAACAAGAAACCCTACCTTGTTTACAGTACGGTCAGTAGGCGTTTGCCATGGTAGGTAATTACAATAAAAGAGAAACCTTTATCTATACAAACCAGCGTTTGCAAAACTGAGGTCAACCTGATTTTCATGATTCAGTACTGTGTTCCATTTTCTTTTGACACAAAAGGACTTCTGGAATAAAGTCCCTTTAGCTATCCTTTTGATAGCTTCCTACAAAATCAAGAGTAGATCCAGATGTTTGCAAAACAATATCCAAAAGAGAAGCTTCATGAATTCGCTCAAGAATATTTTCATGAGTGATTACATCTATAGAAAACCAAGAGATTCTGTGTATAGGAAGTTGGATCTTAGCATATATTTATACTCTCATACCACCCAAACATGTAAAAAATTACTGGAACCCATTGTACTTGACAAAATTCAAGCAGAATCTCCTTAACAAAAAACAAATGAGTAATTTTTATAATGATGCAACTTTACCTAATTTAGGAGATCAGAGATTGAAATACTGAATGAGAACTACCATCATGCACAAGAATAATACTTGATCTTATTTTCAGTAATGCTAAGACAGCAGATAAAATGAATGCCTCAGATGTGATTGCCAAGGAATCAGTTGGGCACAGTTTTTTTTCTTCTCACATCATTTTAACAGCTGAATTAAGCTGATATTCAGAGACTGTGGAGAAAGGGTGGCATTACAGCAGTGGACTGCAGTACATAAAACAAACATTTCTCAAAAATGAGCAGTTTAGAAAGAAATATTTTTTCTGAATAATTATTGACTTACAGTATCAGTGAAAGGCTGTTAAATAGCAGGGAAATCAGTTTGGAATGGCTACATTGTCTCAGCACAAGTTTTCCACCATCTAATATAGCTGCGTCTTTCCTAGAAATGTGTTGAACAGATGAATAATCTGATCTTTATGTATCAAGTTTCTTATATATCAAGAAATACCAAAAATTTTGCTGGACTTGAATTCCTGTACCTACAGGAATTAATTCACTAATCTGAAGATAAAATGTGAAAAAGGCTAAAACTTGTTGCAGCACAAATGCACGTCGTGGTGTTTGCTCCCTGCAGTCCTAATTCCCTGAGCTCTCTGCTCCCTTTGGGAGCACTCTGCAGCTGCTTTCCTGCCACCTGCCTGCCTGCCTAGGCTTCTTTTGAATGGAAATCAGGGCATAATGGAAAAGAATGCATTTGCAGAGCTCGTCCAAGACAAAGTCAGGGTGTCGTCGGAGCACGCACCTGGAGCAGGGAGCTGAAAAATTATTCCGGATCACACAGCATAGGCATAGCCAATGTTTAGTAGAACGCATGACAGAGATTTCATAACAATTCGCTTGGGACAGGAAGGATGCCATAACAATTTAAATTAGAGGAGGATGCAAAAAGTTTGTAATTACCCAAGCTGGAACTTGTATTTTAGTTGAGAGCTTCCTAAATATGACTTCAGAAATGAAATAAATTTATTCTCTGGCCAAGTATCATTGCTTCCTTGTCTAAAAAGAGTTATTAATACTTGATCAGTACAAACAAGCATTACACCCATCTTCCAACTGAAAATGTTGGGCAAGAAAGGAAATCCAACTGGCAGGAAGATGTTTCCACGGGAAGTCTGGCTACCTGCAACTTCCAATGAAGATGAAGGCTGAGAATCCTACTTATCTGTCACTGCTGTCAGAACCTTTGTAATATTTCTGTTACTCTCCATGGTAAATTGCCATAAGAACTTCACAAAACTGTCTTTCTATACAAGACACAGACATATTGTCAGAGGACACACAGTAAACCTAGCCTGCCCTTCAGGAAACAGCAGTTTACCAACAAAACTTGCAACAGCAACACAAATCCTTTTGATCTTCAGAAATCTTGTGTTCCAGGACAGGTTGCTTGCATGCATGTGAAGTCTGTGAAAGAATGGGGGAACCTGTGCTTTTATTCATTCATTGAAACAACACCCTTCTTCAAGGCAGACTTGAAACCCTGCACAAAACTTTCTTTGGTGAAAATGTAGACATTACTCCTGATAAATACTCAGATCTGACTGACAAAAGCTGAGTAACAGTAAGAATATGGCAGGTACTATTTGAAAAGGAGTCTTGCAGTGGAAAAGGACAAAGAGAAAACATTTTAATATCGGTGCCCTCTTGAAATGCGGTATATTTCCAAACAGCAAGACACACATTCCTGAGGAAGGTATTTTTGAGCCTTACGGATAAGTAATTTCTAACTGAGATGATTTAACATTGTCCAGAAAGGGACAAATTGAGCTAGGTGTGGATAAATCGCTGAAACCTCCTCTGAATTTGATATAATTTTAATAAGAAGTCCAGTAGACGCCTTCAGGCACATCAGTGGTAGTATGTTTTCCACAGTGTTTTCAACTCCCTATAGCAAGAACCAGTGAAGCAATAAAAGAATACCAACCAGGTGGCAGAGGTATCCAAAACCCACAGTTAATCTCAGTTCAGATGTATTTTAGATAGATAGTGCAAAATTAAGTTAACTCTTCAGTTGGCAGCACACCTTTTGGCACTTAGACTGATCTTAGAAGGCTCTTAAAGAGATACAGTCTATGATACAATTTTTTTAGGTTTTCAAATTCTCATCCACCTTCAGGAATAATTGTCATTTCTTGCTCTGTAAAACCTAATTTGATTACTAGTGCCATGGATCGGGTGACTGTCACCTTTCTGTGTCATGTGCACCTCCTCTGCACTGGAATGAAAAGCTAATGTGTTCCTCATGTGAGTCTCCAATAAATGTCATTGAAAGGCAATACTGAAAATGTATCATTATGCAGTGGAGAAGAAATTACAATTACAATCAAGAAACATGATGGAAAAAAAACCCCAACCAAACAAAAAAAACCACCCCAAAGCTACAAAGCCCAGTATTAAAGTTAGGGCAAGAATTAAGTTTTCCCATGCCATGAAAAAAGATGCACATCACTCCTGGGTTCAATAATCCACAAACTAGAGGTGAGCTGAACCAGGGAGTCCATGAGGACTCTGGTTGACAAGACTGGATTCAAAGGCTGAAAACCTAAATGAGCATAGTACGACAGCCAAATGGACTACTAACTGAAGTGGAGCACTGCACAGTTGCAACAATGCTATTTCTAGTGTCAGTGACAAATGCAAATAATATCATTTGGGCTGCAATAAAATTCTTATGGTCTGCATTAGGAAGAGCACAGCCAGCAGCTGGAGGGAGGTAATGCTTCCCTTCTACTCAGTACTTCTGAAACATATCTGGAGTGCTGAGTCTAGGTCTGGGCTCCCCTGTACAAGAGAGACGTGGACTTACTGCAGCAAGTCCATCAAAGTGCTGCCAAGATGATTAAGGGACAGCAGCACCTGACATATGAGGAGAGGTGGAGACAGCGGTGGCTGTTCAGCCTAGAGAAGAGGAGGCTCAGGGAGATCTTATCCATGCGTATAAATATCTGATGGGAGAGAAATGAATAAGGAGCTGGACTCTTCTCAGTGGCATCCTGTGAAAAGACAGGAGGCTGTGGGCACAAACTGAAATACAGGAAATTCCATTTAAGCACAGGAAAAAACTTTTTTACTGTGAGGGTTATCAAGCACTGCAACACATTTTCTACAGAGGCTGTGGAGTCCTCATCCTTGGAGATACTAAAAACCTGACAACACTGCCCTGAACAAGGTGCTCTAGTTGACCCTGCTCTGAGCTGAAGTCCGGAGGTGCCTTCCTCAGTCTTTCTGCAGTTCTGTGATCTGCCAGCATCTCCAGTCCTACAGTGCTGGTGCCTGAAGCCATCAAGGCCGCACCATCAGCTGCTCAACACCACAGCTCTGTGCTGCAGCTTTCTGTATTTTCAGAAATTTCAGTTGCCACGGGGGAGATGATAAATTTGCGAGGTGCTTCTTCGAAGACATCTGATTTTGAGAGCTTGATTTAAATACAGCAGATGCCAGTAAATGGCAGTTTAGGAGTGCTAATTATGCTCTGAATGCTGATGCCCTTATATTTGATTATACATACATCTTAGCATCATTACATATAATATAATCTTTCTATTTTATTGGTCAAAAAGAGACCTTTAATTTAAAGAAGAACCTGAAGAAAATGTAGCCATTTTTAACTGTGACGTGTTTCTTGATGGAAACACGGTATCTTTTTGGTATTTGTAGGATCTTATGGAAGAAATTTATCTAATCTAATTTTGTTTAGAGAACTAACTTTTCAATGGCTAAAGTAAAATGAATACTGCCTTATATCAATATTTCAATCAATATAACTTGAAATATTGTTTTCTTCTTCCAAATACTCACTGCAAAGATCTTACTCATAAGCATTTTCTTTGTTTTTTATTTGGTGCAAGTTTGGAAGTCATTTCTAGTACACATATAGCAATTGATGTGATAGGGATTGATGTGACAGTGGCTTTTCAAGAACTCTGGGAGACCTTTGGGTGCTGATGATCCAGTCACTCACCAAATGTCCAAATTCACCTTTGTTGCCTAGCATTAATTTGTTGCACTGGGCACAGCAGGTTTACACTGCAGTGATCATCATATCTAAATTTGCACAGTGCATCCTGAAATAGGCGTTCTCTGTGCAACAGAAGCTCTCTCACTCCTTTTTGGTACAGAAACTTGGTAATGGAATTCATTTATATCAGTTGCTCAGAAGCTGGTTCTGCTTTTTTTTTTTTTTTTTTTTTTTTTTTTTACAGAAAACGCTGGTTCCCTGAGGCAAGAAAAGTGAGACTGAACAGCAAGAGGCAGGGTAGTTTGCAGGCAGGACAAACATTAGCAAGACCATGCCTTGCCTTAAGACTAATCTTTGTTTCTGAAGGCAAGAGACTGCATCAATACATTATCTACTAATACAGTAATTTTATGAGGTACACGACGTCCTAGACTATTTAGCACTCAATTAAGCTTCACATTGCTGGTCAATAGCTTCAGAAATGGCAACAAAATGGGCTTTGGCAGATTATTTTCAGCTGACTACCGGTGGTTGAAGGAATTCATCGGTTCTTTACTTGAGCTGACAGGTTTCTCTTCTTTTAACACTGCAAGGGAGAGAAGCACGGCGTGAAGCGGATATATTTATTAAACCATTTTTCAGTTCTGACAGTCAAGGAGGCAACAAAATATTCACCCTCTCTTGTGTAAAGCTGGTCTGTTCAAAACCACTTGGAGATGTGCTGCTCTTGTTTTGGTCGATTTCAACTCTTCCACACCAGCTTGTTTAGCTACAAGAGTGAGCTACAAGAAATGATACCCTTTCTTCTCTTGGCCGCGTAGGTATGGCGCTCCTCCCAACTCACTCTTCAGCTTACAACAGCTGTTTTTCTTGCTGAAATCTTCCGTTTGCTTCCATGTGACTTGATAAGGCAACTAATCCTACTGTGAGGTCAGCCACTGTTCATTGTCCAGGTCCAACAAAGTAACTGTTGCTGACCCTGGGCTTCCAAAACCCATCCAATGTTTTCACGGTGAAAATACTACGAATACGCTATGGCATTTGTGACGATTTAAACGTTGTGGAGTTGTCGTTCTGTTTCGATGGTGACGTGCAAGAATTAAGAGTATGATTTTAGACCTGGGCAACTCCGGATAAAGCGTTTTATGAATTTGTGTTCTAAGTTGAACTCGGCTGCCCGATATTCTGAAGTTGCTTGAATGGTTCTTGTTTTCTGTGCTTATTTGGAAAGGTGTTGTTTCCCTTGTTGTCACCGCTCAGCTATTAGTCGCTGTAACAGTCGCACGCCAAAGCTGCAGTGAAAATGGGTACGTTACAGATTGCGGAGACTATCACCAGCAACAAGTGGAGCGAAGCCGCGGCAGAAAAAGTGCAAATAAAACAAACGCGGTCGCGCACGATTTTCAGGCCGAGGAGTACGGGGAAGGACCCTCGTGCGGCAAAGACAGCGGCAGCCGCGACGCCCTGCAGCCCCCGATGCCAGCGCTCCCTCCCGGCGCGGCAGCCGCAAGCGGAAGCCGGCGACCCCGCGCCAGCCGACCTTGCTGCCGGCCTCAATTCCTGCGGTGCCGCACGCAGCCGGCGAACCGCGCACCGCCGCCGCGCCCCTCCCGAAGCCCGCCCGCAGCCCCGCAGCGCCGGCCAGGGCCGCGCCAGGGCCGCGGGGGGCGGCGGCGGGGGAGCGCGGCGGGGCGGCCGGGGGCAGCGCGCCTCCCCCCGGGCCGCCCGCCCCGGCCCTGATTGGGCCCGCGGGGAGGCCCCTCCCGCCGGGCCCCCGCCCGCCGCCCGGGCGGCCCCGCCGCCGCGCCGCGCCCGCTCCCCAAATACACCTTTGCGGCGCCGGGGATCGGCAGCGGCGCCCTGCCCAGAGCCCCTCCGCGGGGCTGCGCGGCGGCG
The DNA here is from genome assembly GCF_030463565.1 of Pelecanus crispus. Lineage (NCBI taxonomy): Eukaryota > Metazoa > Chordata > Aves > Pelecaniformes > Pelecanidae > Pelecanus > Pelecanus crispus. Next base: position 38,793,837 of record NC_134646.1, read on the forward strand.
GCGGCGGCGGCGGGGGGCACCCCCCGCGCCCTGGTGAGTGAGCGGCGCCCGGGGCGCGGAGCGGGGCGCGGAGCGGGGCGCGGAGCCGAGCGGGGCGGCGCGGCGGGGACCCTGGACAGCGCTGGGACGGGGCGCCCGGCCGTGCCCGCGGGGAGCGGGGCGCTCAGGGCAGCGCGGCCGGGGCCGGGGCCGGGGCCGGGGCCGGGGCCGGGGCCGGGTCTCTCGCCCGGCCGCGCGGCGTGGGGCTGAGCCCCGGGAGCGGGGAGGGGGGAGGCGCGGGGAGCCCCCTCCGCCCGGCGCCCCGCGCTCCCTTGCAGCGTGCCCCGAGCCAAATACGGTCCGGAGCGAAATGTGGAGCGACGCGGGGCTGGCAGCTCGCTGGGAGCTCGCTGAGGTCTTCAGCCACGCGGGTGCTTCGGCGGCCTTTGTGCATTGTGAGGCTTTCTAAGAATTTGCTAACTGCTGGTGCCCGTCAGGCTCATTAAAGCCATTCAGGCTGGTTTTACTGCATTATGCTTAGGTACGGTTTCTTATCTGCTTTTCAGAGTAGTTCATACCCTCGCACTTCATGAATTGGACACAAACCTGATATTTAATCACATACCTGATGCTCTAACAGTAACTTCATTTTTGCGTTTGTTATTCCAGTCATTTTTGTTCGAGGAAGAATAAATGAAAGCCCAGACTGTGTTGTATTCATTATGATTGGCAGTTTACTTTCTCAGGCAATTTTCTTAGCTCCACTATTCTTTCTATTTTTTCAAGACTTCAGGCTTGTAATTCCTTTTCTGAGTGGATAGAGTTGTTTCTGTGGCTGAAGGTCTGTGACCATTACTAGCCTAGGCCCAGTAGCCCCTTTATATATAATCATCTCTATGTATGAACACGAGACCCTTGAAAAGTTTCTCTCTCAGATGTAAAGGAGTTCTTTCGTACATCTTATGTACTCTCTCAAGCTTGACGCTGCTCCTAAAATGCTGCTCCTTAAAATGGCTCTATTTTAAGAGCTGGTCACTTCTTCTGTGTATGTAGTGAGGTAGCTTTCTAAGTTCGAAGGATGAATTAACAGGAAGAAAGTCCTAAGCAAGGATGCAGCATTGCTAAAAATGAGTATTACGGTGAAATGAAGTGTTTATAATGCTGGTTTTGGGCTATGCACTCTCACTGGACTACAGGTTACAGTGTGCTGCGTATGGGTGGGTCTAAAGAGAAGTGCTAAGACTTTTGAGAGGTGAAATACTAGTAGGAAAAAACAAATTTTTGGTCACTCAGATTTTCCATTGTGAAGTCTCAGAGTACGGAGTTACAGAAAAATGTGACAGCAGAGCAATTTTTCATAACAAGAGTTTAATTATCTTTCTGTGAATAGAACAAAGTGTTTTACTTATTTGGAAATGGTCTAATATTATAGTTTTTCCTAAGACAAAACTCCCAATGGAGCCACTCCCTTTTCTTGTAGTTACAATTAAGACGGTTTGTTTCCAAACTACGGAAAGTGGGAGCAAGGAAGCATACACTTGAAATCACATAAATGGGTCTGCTGCTTTTCTAGGGTTAGGAACAAAAGGTGGTGACAGCCCATGCTGGAAAGAGATTCCAGTAACAGACTATTTTACATAATTAATCGGGGAATTTAAGCAACCAGAGAATGAGTGCAAATATGTTACAAATGCAAGCATGGGAAGCTCTCTTTATTGTAGAGATGTTTCTTGCTTGGCTTGCGTTGCTCTGGGGTGCTACATATGGCCATACATTCTGCAGCTCTGATGACTATTCTCTTTGCTTTGCCAATAGCAAGAACCTTAAATGAACTAGGTGATTGTAAGGAAGCATGTAATGGTGATATAAAAGACTTTACGCTCCACATTCTCAGAAGAGAAAAGCAATTGCTGAAATAATGCTGATCTAAAGCAGGCAGGAAAATTAAGGAAATCACATCTTGAGATCTCTTGGTTGTATTTTTTTCTGTGGAATTATGTAGCTTGCAGCTAGTATGAGTCATGACAGTGCAAGATCATGAGGCAAACATTGGAGGAGAAAGTAAGGAATTTAGTTCTACAGTGGATTTTTTACCCTTTTTTGACGTTATCAATAAAACGGCTCACCGTCCCCTCTCCCACTGGTTCACTTGCTCAGTATTCACTTAAATTATTCCATTAAGTTTTCAATGTACCGTTAAAAATGAGAAGTCAAGGTTAGCCTTTAATGTCGTATCCATAAAAGTAAGTACTAAAGTCTTGTATATTTGTCTTATTCTGATTAATACTTTCTTTAAAAAATCTGTCTTCAACCATTCTATGACAGTCTGTTTCAAAACAGGTCCCATAGTGAAATCAAAACATAAGTAAGAGTTTATAATAAAATATAATACTCAAAACATCAGTAGCAGTGAAAACCTGGTTATGTCATGTAATAACAGGTAAAATATCACAGCCATTATGAAGAAAAATGCCGTCTGTTTGAAATTCTAAAAAAAATACTGAGACTCAAAATAAGCAATCCAAGAAGTCAAGGTAGAGTTTGTAGCAAATACAGCTATTTTCCTTTTAACTGAAATGAGTTGTTAAACCAAAAGATGTTGTAAATTATATCTTAGTTAAAAAAAAAAAAAAATCAAGCATCTCAGTAATCTAAGGAAACAGACACAACATTCTAAATTATCAACAAGGAAATATGTATTAGAAGGTACCAGCTGTATTTTGTATCTAGTTTGTGGACAAGCAGCAAGTTTTCTTTTTTATGCAAACCTATTCATTTAAGAAAAGTTCAGTTTAGGTAAAATGAAGTCTTTTAAATAGTTATTGGAAACTACAGGACATGGTTTAAGGAGTTTTGTTGTAATTATATTTAGAAATCGTTACGTTTCAGCTTGCACATTTTATTAGCAAATGAAAATTGAGCTGTGGAGAGCTGCCATTAGAGTTTCTTTGCTGGAATTCCTTGCACATTTTGTACTATTTCCTTTTTAAAGATCTTTATTGTCTGTTTATTAAAGTGTTATTAAATGTTTATTAAAATTCACTGCATTTATTTAGATGCTTAGCATTGCAATTAAGATTTTTAGCACTTGAAATTTAAATTAAGCCAAATGTCACATTTGACATTACTATGAATTTTGAGCATCTGAGATATGGCTCTAATATATGTGATACATATTCAGCAAGTCTTGCATGACTAGTTGTACCCGGACTAGAGATTCAAGTTTATCATTGAACAGATATTATATTTTTAAGTCAGTGTTTGGGGCATAAGTCTGTGTTCAAGAAAGCAACACTGTTTAGGACAGAATAGGAGTATCTGTTTAATTTTAAAATTCCAATAGGATTTAAGCATGTGCTTAATAAATGGGCCAGGGCTTCTGGCTAGGGTGTAAACAACAATTTTTTTTTTTTTTTTAAATAAAGGCAGCAATATTTGCTAGAGACAGCAGGTTTTTTTAATGAGGTTTTTGCTTATAGATCCGCTTGCTATGAAACAAATGAAAAGACCATGTTAATATCTCCAATGAAGCCTTTTACTTGTAACACAGGTATTGATTGCTGCTCATTTGGTAACGTGCTGTTCTTCCAGTTTTTTGGTTGTCCTACTCAGGTGATACCACTCTTAGGTCTAGTGCTAACGTTTCCGTGTCATTTTGGCTCCTCATTTATGGCCTGTAGCTTATACAGGATGCTTATTTATTTTTGTAGATGCGGAGTCTGGAGCAAGCTGACATCTACACCCTTTTTGTTGGAGTGCAGTTTTCACTGCTGTCAGTTGTTCTGCTGCTTCGTGACCTAAGTCAGAGCAAATATGTTCTCTAGGGAGTAATTTTACTTCGCCATAGAGAGACCTCACCAAGTCCTCTTCATTGCTTCAGACCCCAAGTAAATTTGAGCTTTAGGGCTTCCACAGGCCTTCAACCCTTAGGAAAATCTCACCCTGTCAGAGCATAGTCTTTTACAATACTCACTTCCACTTATTTTTCATTCATATTTCCTATTATATGATAGTTTTGTTAAGTGGAATCAATACCCTTGCTAAGAATATTACTGCTTTCACATTTAACTGTGGAGTATTTTAACTAACGGTCTCATTTGATTGAAATGCCCCCTTCCATAGTTCAGACCCTCACCGCCACTTTTAGGCACCCTCCCTGCTCCTTGAACTCCGCAGTCTTGTGGTAGCCATTATTCTTGATTTTACTGCTCTGACTCCTTCAATTAGCTCCGTTGTGTTACTTAAAGCCAACCTGTGAATTGTTTTTCTTCTTGCATATTCATGCTAGAAGTAGCTGTTCCAAGAGAATGGAGCCCTGCTGGTAGAAGTATTCAAACAAGCCACCTCCTCATGCAAGCCAGCACCAGTAGGCTGATTTCTCACAGGCAGCACACTAAGCCTAGATGATAACCAGGTTGTGACCTTACGTATTGTTTCTGGGAGGGTACTTCTTTCATGAGACCCCCTGTCTGTACCCCCGACGCATACGTATCGGCCTGAACGTGAACGGAACGCTATGCCGTCCCTGCCTGAGTGCCAAGGCCCCTTTTTCTCTGCCCTAGGGCAAGGGGAAAAATCCCCGAAGACTTTCACCCCAGCATGGGGCTGTGGGGCACAGAGCTGCCCGAAACCCTCTCTTGGGACCGTTTGGCTATGCCTCGCACTTTACGCATGGCTATGCCCATTGATTGTTTCAGCTAAGTCCATATGGAAAACAGGTCAGCCATGCAGTGGCTCAGGAAGAGAGCTTTAATTGTGTGCGTTGTAATCTAGAAAGCAGGGTGTGTGCATCATCGTGGAGGAGGCTGGAACCAGTTCCAAAGATGTTATCAAGCACTGTGGAATCTAGCCCTTAGACAGCTATTTGTATTAGAAAGTTGCAGGGAATATCCCATGCAAGTCATCCAATTGTTTCAGTGTGAGTAAAAATTTCTTACTCTAAGGCAATGTGCTAAAAGCCTTTAATTATTTCCTCTTCCACAAATGGAAATTGAAAGAAACATACATTTATGAAGTGAATCTCTTCCTCAGCCCCATTCTAAGGTATTCAGAACAAAAATATATCACTCTTTTGGGGAAAATATCTTTTGTGGGAATCCTCCTGGTGTAATTCTAGAATGTCATCAATTCCAGAGGGTGCGGTAAAACTTATGGTTTCTGTGATGCCACGTACAGTAGTTGCTGCTAAACTCTCCAGTTTTAATGAATAATAGCACAGTTATTTTTGAGATCCCAGAAACAGGTATATTAGACAGGAGTGGATGACTGCCTTTCTAGTGCTGACCAAGGTAAACATGTGTTTAATTTCATTTTAACCTTGCATTTCACTTGGCACTTGATACAGATGGAGACTGACAAAAGTTGTTCAGGGAAAGCTGATTCCCCTCCTCGGCAAATACAGAAACTCTTCACACACGAAAGGGCATTTGTAAAAGGCTGACTACAATGGAGGAACACCTCAGCAAGATTTCCAGTTTGTTGCTTGGAAAAGCTGGGATTTTACATTTGCATAATTATTTCTATGATTTGAAACCAAGACAATATAGCCAGTTGCTGTCTTCTGGTTAATAGGGAGGGGTATCTGCTTATATTAATAGCTGTGTGGCTCCCTAGTCCTGACTGCAGGCACCCTGGAACCTAAAATACTCATTGCAGTTCCTGTTTTAAATAGCACTGCTAAAAATGGCAAAATTTCCATGTCTTTGGAGAAAGCATGTATCAATCTCACTTTAAATTTCCTTTTTTTTTTTTCTTTTTGACGAAATTGTCTTCATAGTTGTCTATTTGCACTGGCAAGCTGAGAGTGCAAAACCACTCACCTCATGTTGAGAAAAATATTTGGTGGATTGATAAACTGTTCAAATTTTGGTGAAAATATAGCCATTAGTCCATAGAACTCACAAAGCGTATTTACAGGTAGGATTTTAGAATTTCCACATGGGAAGAATGGTATGAAGGGACGGCTAGTCTTGTGGCTTAAGAAACTTAGCAAGGCTTTTGTTAAATGTGGAACTGAATTTTATTTTCTCAAAAACGTCAGGAAATCATGACAGGAATAATTACAATTAATTTTAGATTGAATTAAATGCATATTTTGATGCAGTTAAAGCTTCCCAAGCAGGTTGCATGATATTAATAAAACCAGCCACGAGGAAATACCTATCCTATAAGCAATTACGGAGCCTTCAGAAATGGGAGACTGAGGTTAAACCTGGAGTGTGTTAGGCATGAAGCTATAGGGTGAGGACACCTTCCTTGTTCTGCTTTTATATATAGCACCTACACTCTTTTATGAATCTTACCTGCAAAATCTATTTGAATTTCACTTGTAGAAATGTGCAAGTGTTTTGATCTCATTTTCATTTTTAAAAACTGGCTGCAAATTTTTATAAGGTTTTACCTGATTTTTGTAAATCACTCAGATCTACTAAACTCCTAGACAAAAAAACTTGTGCAACTCTTTTCAAGAGATCTGGATTCAATTCTTAGCTCAACTGCAGTGTTTTGTTTTGTGATCTCCAGCATGCCTTATTTCCCCACTTCTAAAAGAGGCATTGTAACGCTTCCTTTCATATCCCGTTTTTCTGTCTTAGTTATTCAGCGGGCAAACCCTTCAGGTCAAACACCACTTTTTACTGTATATTTGTGTGTGGCCCTGATCTTAATTTGGGCCTTCTGGGAGGCTAAAATAAACAAATAATACACCTAGCAACAGTGATAGAGAAAGCAGAATGCAAGATAACATTGGCACAATGTCTCTGCTGAGCAACCTGCCCAAGGATGAACTCAATGGAGAGAAGGTTAAATACCAGTATTTCAGTTTAAGCAAAGGCTCCATAAGAATTTTCAGATGTTGACCAAGTATCAATCTCACTGACTGAATAGTGGCCTACCTGAATGCTAAAAGGTAATGAAAGAGTTCCCTTCCCAGAGAAAAACATTTGATTGTGTCGTGGCAATGAAATAGCATAGAAGAGACCATTCTTTCAGTCATGAGTTAGGCATGGCTTACAAAACATTTTGATAGGCTCATGAGGCAGAGACTACATTTGTCGTATGACACTGAAAATCTACAGCTGATCTGGAAATTAGTATCGACTTAGATCAGCTCTGCACTTACGCTGCATGTTACATGTGCCAGATCTGTGGGAGATGCAACATGATAGTCAACTATATGTGGAAAAGTCATTGACCTTAACAATGGTAAATTTTAGAACCAACAGAGTCACGGCCTAGTCAAAGTTTGAGGTGTGCAACTGTACCATGCATGAGATGGTAGTGGTGGGCATCATGACAGAATAATGATTCTCTTAGAAGATTAGAGACTGGCACTAGCAAATACCAGTAAAAAATGTTTTTAACTGTTAATTAATATAATATATGAAATGTGGTTTCATGATATCTTCCTTCCAGTTTCTCTTTGAAAATAATTTGCAGTTCTAAGCAGTACTAAGTTCTAAGCAAAAATAGGTTTAAATGATAGAGGGGAATTAAAAGATAAAAAAATATCTTTTCAAATAGGCTTTGAAGTGATAAAGAACAAGGAGTACTGATGGAATACAGAATTATGATTTACATGTAGCAAAAGCTAAAAAAGAATCCCTGTCCATGTTGTGGGCAGATTTTTGTTAGCAATAAATTGGAATAGGGAAAAAATAAGATAAGAAACTGAAATGAGAGTAGTAGTAGCAGAAAAGCATCTAATGGGATTGATGTATTTAAAAAAATACAGTTAGATTTTATTGCAGTTGCAGTAATGTACTATATTGTAAATGGCTGATCTAGCTAATGCTGGAATGTAAAAAAAAGGTGGTTTATGCAAGTATTTATATAACATATCCTCACTGTTTTCTTTCCCAACTGTTACTCCTAAACCATGGAAAACACTCATAATCTTTAGTAAAATATTAATAAATGCGTTCAGATCTTTAATGCTAAACTTAGGTTTGGTACTCTGTCTTTCAGCAAAGCAGCTGCATTACTTAGGAATGTAATCCTGTTGTCAGTTTAATATATTATGGGCAGTGTAGGATTTAGATGCCTGTTATAAACAGAGTTGAAAACCCAGAGCAAAGGTTTACAGTATGAATATGCTGCGAAGGTACTTGTGATACTGAGCGCACTTCATTTCTCCATTGTCACAGGATACTTGTAAAGTTAGCGCTTTTGTCTTGTTGGAACTTGCCAGGTACAAATATTTAAAACACATGTTTTGAATTTTCAGCATCACCTAAACTATAAGCAGAAATATCAAAGGTTTCTGACCCCCTGTAAAGGAAGACTATACACAGTGCAGCAAACTTTCTTTCCTCCCTGGTTTTTTTTTTCACCTGCCGAGAGTGCACGCTCTGTGAGATTCATGGTGCTTCCGGATGCTCCAGAATGCCAAAAGGCTTAAAAAAATATTGTCTCCATCTTGGCAGGAAATTCTTTATGAAAGAGATACTACCTTTCTTTATCCTTAAACTTAGGCCTCTGGTTATGTCCTCTAGGAACTCATGCCTCTCATTCCCTTCCTCTGTCCCTACTATACACTTGGTCTCAGCCTTGCCACCGTGGAATTTCATACATTTCTAGAAAAAGGGGGAAGTTGCTATTCGCCTTCTGTGCACATACACAAACACAGAGGTAGAACCTATTACTTGTTATGGGATTTCTTTTATCAAGAACCCAGTTAACAATAAATTTAACGTTCTAGTCAAAGGAGCATTTCTTTTCAGGATAATAAATGACATTCAAAACCTCTGAGTACTCCTCTGAGTACATATGGACTTGCTAGGGCCAGAGTTTGATTTTCGTTCATTTTGAGGTTTTCTCCTGCAGTTCACTGCCCACTCTCCCTGCCCTTTCGCCTCTGAAACAGCTGAACTGTTTTCTGTGGAGCTACTATTCACAGCACCAGTATGCAACATAGCAAGTTGGAGACATCCTGTTATCTGGTCCCATTTTTGAAATGAGCATGGTTTCTTAACAGAATTAAAAACCCACGTGTTCAGTGGTGGATGCCCATTTTACAGATTTAGAAGAAAGCACATACGGAGTGGTGGTTGTTTAACATTTTTGTGGGAAATAGTACTTGAAAGGCCTTTGGTGTGGGACAGCTCCTACGATATCTGGGTAGTTTATCTATCACCGCACAAGCTGAAGTGCATGCCTATCTGCTGCTACTTCTCTTTAGCTGATGCTCTTATTTGGAGCCCTAGCCTCTAGAGCAAGACTCTCAAGCTGTGTCCCATGCTCATTTTGCCTGAGGACTGAAACCCGAAGACTCCCAGCACTGAAGCATAAATTACCACACCTTGGACTAAGAACTGAGTGTCCTTAACAGTTCCTTACCTTCTGTGGTGGCACAGTGGGAGGAAGGTATGGCTTGCAGTTATTGGCGATTGCTGACACTGCTGCAGTTTCATGCTGCCTCACTGGAATGCAGGTCAAGGCCTTCAAAGAAGCCAGGTAAGTAGTGCTTCCATCCTGGGATCTCAGATGCATGTGCAGCACTAACTGGTATTTCAGAAGGCCTGATGGAGAGAGAAAAGAGGTTCCTTTTAGACATATGCTAGACATAAAGAGAAAAGAAATACATTTTAAAAATAAAATGTGAAACTGTGAAATCTTAAATCAGTAACAGTGTGTGCCTGGCCTTTAACTTCCAAATCAGTGCCGTTTAAAACAAAATACTAGAAAGTAACATCTGAAATATCCAAGTCTGGAGTTTTTACTTCTCTATTAACACAGGGTAACCTCATTAAACAATGCGGAAAAACAAGGTATGTCACTCCCTGCCTCCCATTAGATGCTAGTGAGGAAAACCACCGAAACTAGAAATTGGATCTTGGCAGCCAAATCAGGGCGATAAACACGTATCCTTCCTTAACTGTGCAACAGAGACTAATATGCAACCAACAGATTTGGTTGTTACAAGCTGTAACTACCACAAAAAAATTTCCCCTAAAATCTAAAATGTTGCTGAAAAGGTCCTTGAAATTATCATTTCAACATTTCATTTTCAGAAAAATCATTTGCATAAGTACCCACCATACTTCAGTGGATTTGTAGTAGAGAAAAAGCAATATATCAGTAAGAGAACTGTCTGTGCCTTTGCAAATTGTTTTGTTCTATTGCCCATGTTTTTCTTCTTTCCTGTGGATTTTTTAATCCTTGTGTCCTTCTATAGGCGTCCTTCTCTACTTTCTTCTGTTTTTTCCTCCTTGCTCCTTTATTCTGACGGTATCTCCCTTCTCTCCTTTTTATCTCTCACATAATAAAGAACAGCAGATATTGCAAAATAGTGCTACGATAAAGGAGAAAAACTATGCTCTCTGAGAAATGGAGCAAAGCCTTGATCTTTCAGACTTTGGTAGGAATACTGTGATGTTAACATTGCCGCAGTCAATGCAGTTACACGGGTTGTGAGAGGAAGAACCGTGGACACTTCCAGGTACTCTCCATCATAAGTTGCTTAGCTGGTGGTACAAGCCATGCTTTGGACGAGGGGTGAGGGTGCAAGGATGTGCCCCAACCAAGGGCTGCTGTTTCCGCCGGAGCGTTTGAGGGGGGAAGCAGAGTATCAGGTGCTATGAGGCTGCCTGCTGGGCTTGCTATGGAGTGTTTTCACAGATAGGCTTTGACTCACAGGAAGAGAATATTTTTCCCACGCTATCTTCTCAGCATGCCTCCCTGTTATTTGGTTCTAGCATAGGAAAAATATTTACCCTATGAAAGTGCATCTGATACTTAAAATGACAAATACATATTTTATAAGCAACATTTGGGAATCAGTCCTTCTTTTAGCTACATGCCAAAACATGGGTGCAGTAATTAGGGTTCCTCCTGTGCCTTTAATTGAAACCAGAGATGTGGCTGCAATATAACTTTCACATCTGGAGTCTGGGCTTCTCCCAGGGCTATATTTGGATCTAGGGATTTGCTTCCGACCATTAGAGGGAAATGAGTCAGTCACAAAATCAGTATCAGGAATTCAGTGTTACTTTAAAACTAGGGTTTTTGCCTGTCTTCAAGAACAAAGTATAGAGCTTGGTGTTATTACACAAATGCTAATATTTTAAAGCCGCAGAAATATCTGTCTCATGATGATCTTAAAATGAGACATATTAGCAGTTTTGCAGTTTACTTATGTATTCCATGAAACTTCTTTTCTGCTGATTACAATAGGGGCAAGATGAAAAAGGAGATGACTTATTTTCTTCTCAGAAAACAAAGGTAATTGTTTTCTTCATCTCTTGGCTTGGTAGCTGTCAAATGTTGCAGCAATACACATCACAATGCATTTTACTTGGAGCAGAGAGGAAACGCTTGATTTTGTTTCTCTGTTTCTTAAAACACTTCATAAAGAAAAAAAGGTAGAAATGTAAGGAAGTGCCACATTATGTGGGGAGAAAGTCTTTCTTGTAAGCAAGGTCTAGATTTTTATCTTGCCCTAAGCAGTCATATAGGACAGTCACTGGGATAAGTTACAACGCTGAATTTGGATTTACTAAAATGTTTGGGCTGCTAAAATAATAATTGATTGCTATGACTTGTATATTTTATCATAGCTGCTTTACTACCTGTACTTAGCTTGGTAATCACTGCAATTCCACTAGATAGTTCAGTAAGTCCTGTGGTGTGCTGTGGTATTTCCTTACTATCAAAAGTATGCTGTGACTTACAGAAAAGTCTTGAATATACTTCTCTTAGAAATAGCCCCGGAGCTACGTCTGGCAGTAAGGACACTGGAACTGGGCTTGCACAGCACACAATGGCAATTAGAGCTTTGGAGAGAAAGTGGTAAGACTACTCTGGAGGGCTCTGGGGTGCAGACAGATCAGAACTAAGGATGACTTGCCAGAAAGAAGGGTGGAAGTTTGGGGGAACAAGCAGAAAATTTAATGCCTGACAAAGCATATTCCTTTTGAGAGCTAGAGTGGAATTTGAGATTGCTGAATCTAGTAATTTCTTGGGTAGCAGTAAATTATTGTGAAGTCTACTGTCCAATATCATGTCTCATCCTGATCTACAGAGAGGATAACAAACTTTTCATCAGTTATTGCCTTTGCTCAAGTAGCAAAAATCTGTGCTGTGAAAAAGCCTAGAATCTTGCTGGAAAAAAAGTTACTACTTTGTAGTGTAAGTAAAGCTTGTATCTACACAAGGGTGGTAATGATTTAGGATTGCATGGTCACCTATATTTGGGATTTCCTAGAGCTCAACTCCTTGGCTTTGCAAATTTCTTTTTATAGAGTTATATTCTCTATGCAGTTTGGTGTGATTAATATTTTAATTATGTTTGTGTTGCTGCTGCAGATTTAGAAATCCTATCCCTACTATGCACTTTACCTAATATGCAAGTTACACACAATACAATTTTTAAATTATTCTTGTGTAATGACACAGTTATCCCCAGATAGGTTAGCAAATGTATTTACTGTGTTAATGCCAGGACCAAATTACTGGAAAGGGGTAAATGAGGCATCCTCAAATTTCAGTTGATGGGTTAGTCTCTGACTGGGGAGATGTAGGAAAACATCTCACTCCTCTTCATAAGGACGCATCTTTTCCAAGATGTTCTCTACCTAAGTCAACAATTGACAGTTTTCTATTAGGTACGACACACTACCACTCAGAAATTTGTAAACAGATTTGCCTATCTCCTCCAGTTACTTACATCTTGTGCTCTCCAAAGCAGCAATACCCAAACAAATTAAGGCTTTGAAGGTGTGTGCGCTCTGTGTTTAGGTTAACAATGAAGCAGCCAAAGAAAGCTTACTTCTTTGTACAGGATTTAATAAGACTAATAAATGATTACTTTAACTTCTTAAAATATTAACTTATATATTGATGTGGACTTGAGCAATTTCCTCTGAGTACTTTAGAAGCCTCCTTAAAATCCTTGGAGACGGACAAATCACCAGGGCTTTGGTTCTGTTGCTACGCACAGCACTTGAAGTAGAAAAAGTGTGGATATTGCACTTCAGCTTAATAAGACAAAATTATAGGATTTAGTTATTTTCCCTGTGTTTGTCTGCTGACAGGCACAACCGCTGAATCCACAATGAGCTGCTACTGATAGGGTGATGGGTACTAACCTGTCTTGCTGGAAGCTGATTGTGTTTTGCCTGCGCGTAAAAGTTAACAGTTCCTGCCTTGCTCTGTGCAGAGGCCTGCTGGCTGGCAAGGGGCAAAAGGCAGTGATTTCTGAATCCCACAGAGATTAGAGCTGAGTGGGAATTGCAAGCCTCAGTCTTACATAAAGGCAAGACAGCTGCCTAAGTGAACAGCTACTTCTGTTGAGGAAATGGCTCCAAGACCGTACTGAGCTCCTCCAAGTGCTGCAATCACTCTCCTGCTGGAGAAAGTTAGATCCAGTCAGTGCTGTCTTCTGACTGCTGCAAAACAAACTTTTTTTTTTTAATTCTTGCTCAACATGCAGCAGTTCACCTAAAAAAGTAATTTGTATGATTAAAAATAAAAAAGTGGCATTGTAGCATAATACCATATTCTGTCCTACTCTGAGCAAAGGACTCTGCTTGTAATAAGAAAAAAATATTTAATGTTGCTTCTAATTTTTGTCCCATGTCCATAACCTAAGATTATAAACCACCTTTAGCTACTGTTAACAAGTGGTATTTCTTAATTCTTATAAATGGCTGTGTTAATATTAGGGGCTTTTACTGTACGATTGATTCATTGCACTGTATTTCATGGCACTGTCAAGGAAATGTTTTAGCAGAGGAAAATGTTCAGAAGCAACTAGAACAAATAAGCATACAGGAAAGCATTTTGGCTGTAAGACAAGTATAGATGTAAATATACAATGAAATGTTTGCACAAAGCATTTTCAGCACAGTTAAGTTATTCTGCCGCTATAACTATACTATGTAAAGTCATCTTCATTTTTCTGGGTGGCACAGTGCCATGTTGCATTCAGCCAGACACTGAATAAATTGCTTGCTTGTAGTTTGATCTCACAGCAGATTATTTGATTTTAATTTTCAATTTACTTCCCAAGGTAAATATAACAGCAATTAATATGGCAGAGATGGAGAATTCACATTAAATATTGCTGCTCCCCTGGGATGAGCTCTCTCAAAGTGTGTTTGGAGAGGAATTAAAACCAAGAACTTTTCCCATGTTTCCTCATGTTTCTTATTTTTTTGTTACGGTCAGAAAATGTCTTTAAACATTGTGAACAACGGGAGGGCTGGTGTTCCTCATTCTTGAAACACATCTGCAAAAGTTTGACTTAACCTGTGATATGTGCCATCATCTTTCTTATACCTTTTTAAGGTCCATTATACTGCTGAAATTCCTTCTGTAAACTCTACACTGGTGATTCATTATCTTTCTCCTGTCAGACCTTTAAAACCACTGTCTAATTACTCTTTGAGTGAGGCAGGTTTTCCTATAACACAATAGACTTCTGAATTTTAGTTATATTAAGTGCAAGATGCACTTAGGATACCAGATGCAAACTTGATGTTTTAATAAAAGAAGACCTAGTTTATGCATGGTTTTTTTCAGTATTTGAATCCTCTGAAATGTCATGGAATTAGGTTTTCCGCTTTGTTTCCTTAAAGATGTGATTTAGGGGTCTTGTCATTGCAGAGGTCAGGAAGAGTCTTGAATTGGTCACTGCTTGAAAATTGTGATGCCTATTAAGTTGATAGTGATTTTGATCTGGCATATATGTTATCAAAGGACCATCCCATTTGTTTCTGGGAAAACAAGAACTCCAGGATACTTAGAAAATAGTTCTGCAGGAAGCTTTCTTTAGGAACTGTGTCACCATTATTTGGAATTTAAAGATCTGTACATTAATGATACTGGTTTTGTACAACAGTACTATTACTAAAACACCATGGATCCCCACTTTCTTGCAAATCAATCATTATTTCATCATAAATAGCAATTGGCAGGAGCCCAAGGTCATGTTCAGAGCAAGGGCACAGATTCTGGTCCCCACCAGGCAGGAAGAGGTTGAATGTGGGTGTCCTGCAGCACAAAGGATGGCAGGCTGCATCGCAGAGTGAAGCTGCAGACACAGTAGCTGCATGTCCAGCAGAGCTTTGTCGACTCAGGGACCTTCACATCAGTGCCCATTTTGCCCCTCAATAAGTTCTGGCCCATAACCATCTTCTGGGACCTGTCTTTCCCACTTGGCAGCTTCTGGAGACTTCAGGTTTTCCAGGTGTAAAATAATGGCGTCACTTTCTTCACAGAGCCGATTCTACCTGCCTGGGTATTTTTCCTAACACGTCAAATGCAATTTAATTAAAATAGAAGATGCTAGCGTGGAAGTCAACCCCCAAATAATTCCAGATTATTGTCTTCTGGAAGCAGAGAAATAGTTTCACCAGCAGGAAAAAAAAAACATCAAAACTATTGGTAATTGCTGAAAGTCATTCACTGCCTTTGTTCTTAGTTTAGTGCAAATGCAGTAAATATTTGTTGGTATCTAATGTAACCATTAATTCAGTCTTACATTCTTCACACAGAGAGAAACTTTTCCTTTTCTTAAATAGCAGCACATATAAATGCAGTATTACATTCACTGGGAGATGTTTTAAATGTTTTATTATACATTTTTTCACAAAAATATATTTCAGAAATTTTTTTCCTTCCAAAATGCTGGTATACTTGATTTAAAAAATTTTAGTATTTAGTAAAAACTTTTAGAATTTTATAAATTCAATATTCATCTTGGAATTTAAGGCCCAAATTCAGCAAAGCATATGAGTATATATGTAAGAGCCATAAATTTTTTTATCCTTTGACAATAGTGCATGTATATGTTACTATTTTTCTTAACAGTTTATTTCAGTACACAGATCCATATAACTACAGAAAATGTGATTCTTTTCTGATTTCTTTTTTAGTAAAGTAATACAAGGTTATGTAATGGCTCCTGAATAAAAATACTTTTATATGTATATAACAATGCTTACATTATAAAGAAAAATGTTATGTATATTTATGCATTTAGCCTCATTTGCTATGCAACAGTATTCAGCAATAAAAAATAAAGCAGTACTGATATCCATGCAGTAGAAACAAATGAGTTGCTATGTAAAAACAGAAATCAGAAATATATAATGTTATGTAAACATTCCTCAGCCTCTTGTTCTTAGCATTGTGTTTATTGATTCTTAAAAGAATGCTTTAATAATTTTGATGGATGTCCCCTAGAGGCTGGCCTGACACCATCAGTATTACAGCATACTTTAAAACAGCCTTTTCTGCCAAATTTTTTTTTTCAGCAGCAGGTCCAGCCAAAGTAGCTTCTGCTTGTTTCTCCTCTTATCCATGCCACTTGTGCTGGGTCCGCAGCACTCCTCTACTGTGCCATTCATTCCAGCTGTTGCAAAAGAAGCAGCTGATAACCTGTATCAGGGAATTAGTTATTTTTAACCCTGGTACAGTTGCTGTGTGACCCTAAAAGCCCTTTGGGTGTCTCAGGGGCAGAAATAAGCAGTGTGGTGCACAGATTGATTAAAGCCATAGTGCCTCTGAAAGAAATAGTTATTGTACTGTATCTCCAGAGAGACAAATGTAATACTTCAGCCTCTTCCAGAGTCACCAAAAGCTCTCAAGGATTACCTTGTTAGAGTATTATATGAGGATGAGAGGATCTGATTCAATGAGATACAGTCAATAGAAAATGAAACCCTTAAGGGAAGAGCCTTTTTTGGATTAAGTCTAACTGAATTAAATGTAACAAACAGGGAACAATTATTAAAATGAAAAGTTCAGCCCTTTTTTTAATGTGTTGTTTGAAAGATACCGCCTTCAAAAGCATAAAAATCCCTTGGTGTTTCCAACCAGCTTCAGTTATGTGGTCAAATTCCCATGATGTTGGGACCATCATGGGACAGTTGTTGGGACAGTTGTTACCAGTCAGTGGCTTTTACATGAGGCGCTAACCTTTGGTCTTGGATGGTTTGCTGTTCCAGAAGTGCAAGTCCTAACTTTAGTCATACATTTCTCTATTACAAAAAGGATATCTTGGGCATAAAGTAAATTGAGATTTAAGTATCCATAACAAATCAGTTTCATTGTGCCGTATCAGGTAGTTTTTAATAGCTGCTTATGAAGAATTAAAAAGATTTTCTCATTAGAATTCCGCTCTCTACTCTTTCAGAGACCTCATCCATCAATGTGACCGAAGATATATCAGATAAAACAACTCCTCTGCCTCAATCACTAGAGCCCCAATTCAGCCAAGAACTTAACCATGCACACAACTTTACCTGAAGCACTGAAGTCAGTAGGGATTACATGCTTAAAATGGCACATGAGCTTAAGTGCTTTCCTGAGCAAGGTCCTAGAAAAGCCATTTTTTTAATGCACATATGATAAAACTGGCACATCACAGGAATTTAAAAGAGAAAATAAATGTTTTTAATTTTTTTTTTCTTTCTTGTTTTGTAGGGGCACACATTTGTTCCTGTGGTGATTCATAGCTACCAATAATCTTCCACAGTCGTTGCCTTATCTACTGTTCTGGCATCTTCTGCTCTTGTTAGTAAACAGAAGAGAACTATTAAACTCAAAGCCAAGTACTTTTAATCTCAAGAGAGGGGCTTCGTACAGTATGTTCTGTACAAAACTGAAAGACTTGAAGATCACAGGAGAATGTCCTTTCTCCTTACTGACTCAAAGTCACTTTACTGAGGAACATGACAAGGACTGCACAGAAAACAGCTCTAGAGCAGCTTTGCCCATCTGCAAAGAAGTCCATGAAAAAGACACTCAAGGAACCCTTCCACAAAGGAAAACAAGCAGAAGTAGAGTGTACCTGCACACATTAACAGAAAGCATCTGCAAACTAATCTTTCCTGAGGTAAATAGATACTGCATAATAATAATACTTTAATAGCACTTAATTATAACTATTAAAAAAGCATTTTATGCCAGCCTTTAGATGTAAGCCTTCAGAAAGTTGTTTAGACTTCAAAGTTTGTGTTCTCATCTAGTTTAAATCCTCATTTCATCCTCTTCCATTCCTTCTGGATACAATTTTGCCACATCCCTTCCACTGTATTTGCCTATATTTTTGCCTTGTATTTGCAACCTTCTATTGATCATTTTAATTGTTCCTTTTAAATCCATGTATTTCTGTAGCAATTTGTTTACATAGAGATACAATTAGAGAAACTCTGCTTTGTTATCTATGTAAATTATGTGGTCACCTCATCAATTCACCTGAATCCATACTGTATGTATGTACATTAGTCATTATCACAAAAAATTAAAATAGCCTTTTTCAACTGCTATGATGCTAACCTCCTGCCACACTATTTTTAAAAACATTAATCTGTGTGTTTACCACAAAGGTATTCTTATGTCCCTGCTCAACTCAACTGAAAACAGCTACGGTGCATGCACAGTGGTTTGCTTGAGTGGAGATGAATACCATAGTTTGTCTCTGTAAAAAGAACATGAAAAATGCAGCTCCATAACATTCAACACTTGTGCTTGCCTCAAATTCTTTCGAAAATGTGAAGGAACTGACTGGTATATATTGGGACTACAAATGGCAAATGGCCAACTCTGTATACTCAATTAATTACAATTCTATTACTTGGACATTCAGTGTACCCTACTAAAAGTGCTGGATTTTTGTTAAATCTATTTGCCGATCTGTTTTTGCAACACTTCATCTATTACCCTTTTGCTAAATCTCTACATAATTCATTTTTGATAGACCCCTTTTTACCTCTGCTGTAGTTACACAGAAGAAATTAATCTCTTTAAATGTATAAAGGAAAGGACTTTTAACTCAATAATGAACTGGCAAAGCACCCTTTCTATGTTGTCATGATTGCTTTATTGCTTTTCTAGTATATAGTTGTTTGTGGGATTTTTAATGAAATAACTGGTATTTTTTTTCTTTAAAGACTGGTATAAATGTGTGCAGCTGCCTACTATATAATCATGATAGGCTAGTTCATCAGCTGGGTCAAAAGCTTGGTAAAGTCAAGGATATTATGACCATGTACCCCAGGAGCTACTGAAGTTCAAGGTTATTGTCACTGCTATTTACAGTTATTCAAGTCATATTCATTGGAACTTTGTCCAAGTATAGTAGTCTGTTCTCATGCTGATTTGGGGTCAAGACCTAAGCATCCTCCCAATCCTTGTTCTCCATAGAAGGGTTTTGCTTGTTTAAAAACATGTTTTTCATTGCTTAGATACAGTATAGTGCCTTACTTAACCATAAACAACTAACATCATGTTCTTTCCAATTGGAAACTCCAAAACAGGGGGCTGCATCATGACCCCGACTGATTCATGAACACCTCATGAAAACAGTGAGTTGTGCATGGAAGTCCAGGACATAGTGCATCCTGAATAACTTTTTATTAAATTTGAGATATAATGTAGTGCGTGTGATTGTTTTATTTGCTTCTTTGGGGGTTTACAGAAATACAGAGAACATTGTTTGGAGATAAGTAATTAATTGGATGGCGTTCCACTTACTGTACCACTTTACACACAGATGTAATTTACATTGTGTTCATATACCTGGTAGAACAGTTACTCAATTTAGATTTTTGCTTAGAAAAAGTCTCCAGAATATGGAGACAGAAATGCCTTTCTTTCACATGATATTTTCTTTGGGTGTTCAAACTTTCCTTTTGAAAATACAAAAAGTAAAAGATGCGTGGAACATGCTAGTTTCTTCAGGGAATGAGAACCAAAGAAAAGCCAGACCACAGCAATCCTCACAGCCAGACTCTATCACGGCAGTATAGTACCATTCTATGACCCTGTCTTTATGGGAAGTTCGGGTTTTGAATGATCAGAGACTACATACATAAGACAGCTTTACTGGCCCCAACAATTTGAAATATGCATGTTTGGAAAGTGTTGTACCTGCTCCTATTAGGAAATACAGAAAGGATATGGAACCATGGGATCAAGGCAAATTAAGGTAAATCTTCATGATGCTCTAAAGGGTCTTTTATTATGGAATCTTTTTACAAAGTTATCTACAGTGACTAGACTTTCATCAGGAGGGTATTTTGGTTTGCAGGATACATAGCCAAAATTCTTCTTTTTCTACAAATATGAAATAAATGGTTCTAACATTGTCTTGAAATGCTATAGCCTTGAAAACAGAAAAGGAGGTATTCTGAAGCAGGGAATGCTGTATTGATCTTTTATAGCTGCATTTGAAACTCTGTTACCTTTTGCAATTTCAATCTTGA
This sequence comes from Pelecanus crispus, assembly GCF_030463565.1. NCBI lineage: Eukaryota > Metazoa > Chordata > Aves > Pelecaniformes > Pelecanidae > Pelecanus > Pelecanus crispus. The sequence continues at coordinate 38,814,026 of NC_134646.1, forward strand.
CACTTCTGAAAATTGCCCTGAAAAAAAATTTAACTCTTAATGTTCCAAGAAAAGTTACTAGGTAGAAAAGCCACTTTTTACTGTTTTGCTCTGGGCATAATGCAGAATATTACTGGCTTTTTCTGTTAGGAGAATATATTTTAAACTGAAAAGATTTCTTTCTACATTTTGCATCCATGGTAGGGTGGGGTTTTTTGGGGGGGACATGTAATAATAGAAAGTTGGGGTAAGATATACTTATTTCTTAGCAGCACTGTCTTTATTACCATCTGAGAACTCGGAGGTAAAGCATATCACTATATTTAAAATGCACCACCACTGGCACACATGAGCTTAAGGGGCTTAATTATAGTGGTTCTGGAGCTGGAGACGTCAACATCAACTAAACCACAAACACAGAAATGACATGCTGTTTCTAACAACTATACCATCTTGAAAAAAGGTGTTAGTCCCAAGGACAGCGAATTAATTATTCTCCTTATAAAAATGTTATTCATGTGATTAAATTTTCAGCAATGACATTTTAATCAACATACATTCTTTTCTTCCCCAGTTTGAAAGGCTAAATCTTGCACTTCAGAGAACACTTGCAAAACACAGAATAAAAGAAACCAGGTATGCATGTGTAACGGGATTGCAACTAACTTCACAGCAAAAATGTTTTGCAGACAGTTCATAAGGACTGGGGTGGTGACTGGGAATGAGGACTTCTGGAATCTGTTTTCAATTATCTTGACAAATATGTGTGTAACATTTCATGTAATGTAAGTTGATAATCATTTAGTTTATTTTTAAATATTCATGAATATTTAAATCACTCATAAAGTTGACTTAATGGGCAAATTTAGCCATTTGTGCAGGGAAACAGACAAGAACTTCGTTTAAAATGAGCAAGTGTTTTGGAGGAACTCAGAGGCTACTCAGGCATAGCTGGAAACGTAGATATGGTTGCATATGGATCTAGCCCCGTGTTTCTAAGATTTCAGGAAAAGAATTTTAAATGCAAATGATTAGTATTATACAAAAAATTTGGCTTCTGATACAGTGAACAATCATACGCTACAGATACTGACATACATGTTTTCACTGGGCTCACTTGGCTTCTGGTTTCTGTTTCTGAGGAACTCAGCTTGGTTTTCAGCACTCCTTAGTACTAATCCAATATTAATCATTTGAGGCTTGTAGGGAGTGAGAATTTCTTAGTGTTTCATTATACATTGAGGATTCAATTTATTGAATACATCTGAAAAAATAAGCCCCTCAGTTTAAATCTCCTTTCAAAAGCGGAGAAAAATAATGAAGTTGGAAGCTACACTGTTGCTCACTTTGATAATAAAAGATAATTACAATGTATCTTTTAAATTATACTTGGTATTTTCAGAGCACTTTACATGCATTGACTGAACCAAAGATAACTGGTCAGATGTGCATTGCAATTGCTGACTGGCTTATTGTTATGAATATTTTCCCTATCTTTAATTATGTGTTGCTTCTTGGAGTATTAGTTTGAAACAAAAAATTATTATGCTATTCTGAATGATGTAATAATGAACATGTAGAACAGATCTAAATGTCTATTGTTTTTGCATATAAATATAAGGTATTTCAAGTGAAGAAATTCAGAAAGCATGTATCAAAAGCTTATTGCTTATATGGAGGTTAATCTAAGCTACATGTCCTTCTCATCATTTTGGCTCTGACATTCAGGCTGACGTTTATTGACCTCAGAGACCTCAGAGGGCTGCAGTTTTGTGTCACAGAATCTGGATTACTTCCAATGAACAAGTAATTTGGAGTTAATAGTTGGTATTTCCTCTCAAAACAGAAATACCTTCTCACCTCTTTTGAATTTAAAGCAATGTAATTCCAATAAATGCTTCAATATAAATTCCAATCATATTTTACAATATGTTATGAAATATAGTTACGGCTTCAAGCAAAAAAACTGAACCAAACAAAAATAAGACTGTTGAAAACTAAGAGTTTTTAATCAATGACTGTCTATAGCATTTGGCCTCAATCCATAATCTAAGCTCAGACTATTAAAACTTTATCACAAATGCACAGGATAATCTAAGATCCTACCAAGAACCTATTTTGAATTAATGAAAAACTGCCTATTTGATCATCAAAACTTGGTCTGTACACATGAAAGACAGGGTAGGTAACTTCTGTTACTTGCTATTTTTACCATGTTTATCTTGACTTTTCAGGGGGTTTATTTATCTTTTTATGATCTTTACAGAAAAACTGGGGATAGAGAAGATTTTGAAAAAATAATCAGTGATCATGCTAATGCAGCAGGTAATGCCAGCTTGTTTAATAACAGGCCTATATAAAACATATAGAGATTATATATGTTATATGTATAAAATAATATATGTATATATAAATTAGTCTTGTTACTAAGAAATTATTTCCTCCATGTAAGGGTTGCAGTGATGCTGACAACACAGAGCCTGAACTGTGATCTCTGCAACGAACAGTTCAGAGTGTCAAAATTTGAGCTAGAGAGTTGAGTTTCTCAAGTCTGAGCTGTCATAGAATCATCCACCCCTAAGATCCAACATCTAGAGGGAGTTGTAACATACATCCAGTAATAAGTTACAGTTTTATACTCATGAAAAGCTGTTTGATCCTTTTCATCTTCTGAATGACTGTAGTCTGTCAGAAGAGAACTGCTGTAATTTGCAATACGGACCTCCCTAGTTACATCTGTAATAGTAAACTAACATTTCCAGGAACTGAATTGTGGTCTTCCATACACTTAAACTGTTAAGCTGGTCCTGGCACACGGTTGGCCTGTGACAGATAACACTTTTCCAAATGATTCCCAGTAACAGTTGGGGAGTTGGAACATTCCCAACAGTCAGTCTGCATGCAGCTATCCTGTTAAAACAAATTTACTAGCAAAGATGTGAGCTGTTCTGTGCCAATTGGCCTCAGTGCCCTGGAATATTGCTAGGGTCATTTCATTTATTGGATCAGGCATAGTACTTATATTTGCATGTGTACACAGATTCTATTTTATTCTTACTTTTTATTTTTATTTTAAGTTTTTAAATTCTTATTTTATTTCTTTATATCAAGCTAAGGGAATTGGGTTAAATCCTGTGCCAAAACATGCATTCATTCTGTCTACAAAGAACACTGAGTCTTGGACCTTTCCAAATTACAACCTACTGTCTCTCTGTTTTCCAGGCAACATGAGTATGTCTTTGGTTACAGCAGGACTCCTAAACGAGAAGGCCCTCAGGTGTCCATGCTGAATCAGGGAAGGGTGTTGCTAATTCAATTTGGTCTAGCATGAAAAAAAGTGGAGGCTAGCCTGAGATTCAGCGTGATGAGTGCAGTTCTGACTAAAATGTGGTTCCATGCAGGTGTTCCCGTGGAGTCTCTACGGGAATCTCTTGGTGAAGAGCTATTCAAAATATGCTATGAAGAGGATGAACACATATTAGGGGTTATTGGAGGAACCCTTAAGGACTTCTTGAACAGTTTCACTACTCTGCTGAAGCAGAGTGGCCACAGCCAAGAAGCAGGAAAAAAGGACAGACTTGAAGAAGCCTCCATATTATGCCTGGAGAAAGATCAGGACTTCTTAAACGTGTATTATTTCTTCCCTAAAAAAATCACGAGTCTTATTCTATCTGGTATTATTAAAGCAGCAGCTCATATTTTGTACGAAACTGAGGTGGAAGTGATGCTCATGCCTCCTTGTTTCCATAATGACTGCACTGAGTTTGCTAATCAGCCTTATTTGCTGTACTCTATACAAGTCAAAAGCACAAGACCTTCCTTATCTCCATGTAAACCACAGTCTTCACTTGTGATTCCTGCCTCTGTGTTCTGTAAGACTTTCCCATTTCATTTTATGTTTGACAAGGATATGTCAGTTCTTCAAATTGGAAATGGGATAAGAAGACTTTTGACCAGGAGAGACTTTCAAGCTAAGCCCAATTTTGAAGAGTATTTTGAAATTCTTACCCCCAAAGTAAGCTGCACTTTTAGTGGAATCATGACAATGCTAAATATGCAGTTTACTGTACGAGTCAGAAGACGGGATAATACTGATATGAAGTCATCCATGGTAAGAGACCTTTTATAACTATTACTTCTGTGAGGAATTTGTTTTCTTCAGATAGAGTTAAAATACCCACAAAACATGGTGCACTTTGCATCGTCTACCTCTCAACATGTAATACAACAGAATAATAATGTTTTATTGAGGGCACTCTAACGTAATTCAGATTCTGAAGCCAACATTCAGTCAAAACCCTGCTTTAGGACTTTTACACAAGTAGCTGACTGTTAACTTGATTTTATTAAAAAAAAATTGATATAATGAGATAAACTCATTAAACTGAGATAAAGCCAATGACATGCCATGCTGCTGAGAATAAGGGCATCTCCAACACAAAGACAGTGGCAGGGAAGCTTTACCAAAGTGCCCCTCAATCATCTGGAAACAACAGCTCTAGGGTTTGGGGAAAGAAGTAGACATTTCCTGTGCTCATTCAGCTTTTGGTATCTTTGGTATTTTGGTATCTTTGATATTCTGATGTTTTCATCAGATGCAATTGCCAAAGGTCCCACTTAGTTTCAGCTGATGGGATTACTTGCTATCTTTTCTGAAGCTGGGTCTCTGGCAAATGACCTGGGACATTGAATATTCAATGACTGCTTTTATTCATCACTGACCCCAGCTGAATTCCAGCTTATATACACCTGAAGCACTCGGGGATGAATTAACAATTCAGTCTCAACACTCCAAGAACTTAAATGAAGAATGGTAATAAAGGTTTCACCCACTTATTAATGAAGTGGGAAAAAATGTAGTACTGATTAGCTACTTCATCTCAGATCCATTTCAGCACTAGGCAACAGTTTCATGATTACAAGGGGTAGTAGACTCTGCTTTACTTTTGCATGTACTTACATATGTGTACGTCTATTAGAAAGTAACAGGTTTTCTTCAAAAAATGGTCTTTCAAAGCAATGTTAAGCAGAGCTCTGCAGCACCTTGCACATTACACAGCTAAATACCGAAGGGACATAAAAACACTTCACACAGAATATTTTGCTTTTTTAGATCATTAAAATGGGATATTTCTGCCATCTATGCCTTTAATTTTAAATTGCAGTGAGTATTGAACATAGTATGATAAAATTGAAGCAGATTTTCTCACTTTATCTTACAAAGAAAGTGGTGTATGAACTAAACACTAGTTAGTAGCAGAAATCCATAGGCCACTGTAGTCAGTAACATCAATATATAAAAAATTGCACAAAATTCTTCTTTTTGTTTTTCATTTCTTCCTAAGCTAAAACTGATACTGATACTCGGACATGATTAGGTGTTTATCCTTAAGTTGTGGTCTAACTTTTGTACCAGAAGGCTCAAGAAAAATAAACTTATTTGATGGCTCTATGATTTAGCACCCCATGTTTTCTCTTAAGCAACTAAATGAAAATGTAAGGACTATGGACCAGTCTGATTTTCCTACGTTTCAGCAAAATGTATTTTCTCTAAAACCTCTTGGTTCTAAACCATTGCCATGCATGTTTTGCATGAATTCTTGTTTCTTTAACTGTTTCAGGTAATGGATCTTAAAGGCCAAATGATCTATATTTTTGAATCCAGTGCCATCCTATTCTTGGGATCTCCGTGTGTGGACAGACTAGAAGATTTTACAGGACGTGGATTGTACCTCTCAGATATTCCCATTCACAATGCATTGAGAGATGTTGTTCTGATAGGAGAGCAGGCCAGAGCTCAGGATGGACTGAAGAAGAGGTTAGGAAAGCTAAAAGCAACCCTTGAGCAGGCCCATCAAGCCCTTGAAGAAGAAAAGAAGAAGACTGTAGATCTTCTGTTTTCAATTTTTCCTGGAGAGGTTGCTCAGCAGCTATGGCAGGGACAAGTTGTGCAAGCCAAGAAATTTAATAATGTCACAATGCTTTTCTCTGACATTGTTGGATTCACTGCCATCTGTTCCCAGTGCTCACCTATGCAGGTTATCACCATGCTTAATGAGCTTTATACTCGCTTTGATTACCAATGTGGAGAGCTAGATGTCTACAAGGTACACAATTTATTGCATTTCTGTGGGGTTCTGGGGCAGGAAAGGAAACTAAGACTAAGCGGGACAGAGGATAATAGAAGTCCAAAAAGTATTTTGCCCTAAACCTTCACTATAAGAAAGATGTATTAAGATAAATCACAAAACAGACAAAAAAATCAACAGAATCAGCCATTCATGCAGCCAAGAGAGAAACCCATCAAAACTTCAGAGTTAATTTAAAGAATTAATTTCAATGACAGTGCTGTGAATCTGGAGTAAATAGGTGTCTAAGGTAGCTATGGGTGCCTGACAGCAAGTGAGCAAGGAAAAGTATTTCAGCATCATGCCCAACAATAAATACAAGTTGTGCAATTTTTCCTTTTGAATGATACTGCAGGATTTGCCCAGGACTTAAATAATTTAGCAGGACAAATAAGACTCAGTCAGTATGTAGGTACAATTCTTACTGAAGCCACAGACTATTCTTTTATATCTCAAACAGTCTAACAGTAAGGAACAAATATGCCTGTTTTAGGTTGAGACTATTGGAGATGCCTACTGTGTCGCTGGAGGTTTACACAAAGAAAGTGAAACACATGCTGTCCAAATAGCATTGATGGCCCTGAAGATGATGGAGCTGTCAGATGAGGTGGTGTCTCCCCATGGAGAGCCTATCAAGGTCATATATTTTATTGTATTTTATATGGTTAAAGTGGACATTTTTGTTTGTTTAGTTGCTTTTGGGGTTTTTGTCTCAAGGAAATTTCACATCATTGCATTTACTCAGACAAGCTGGGGAATCAAGTGTGTATAGCTGGAGAAGCTGACCTATTTAGTTCTATGAAAGAGTTTTGTGGAGAGGTAACGATGAAACAGAGGTCTGAAAATCAACCCGAAAGACTTAAATGCAGTGAAATCAATAGGTGCACACTGACATGCTGCAGTTTTTGTCTCAGTAGCAATAAATTTGTCAGTGACATGAAATATTCTGTTACTGTTTTCTAATGAGGAGACTAATCCTCTCTCAGAATTAGACCCAATGAGAACATCTAAGACTTTTGAGGTAATAGGTATAAATATGAATCATCAAAGACATGTTCTGATTGCAGTAACCCACACATCTTTAAAAGATTCTGTTGCTGTTCTTGTTTTACAGTCAGACACTGAACCACTACCATAAGATAATGGTGTTAATGCTGTCAAAGCAACTGTTAGATTTGGTGGTAGTTATAATTATGGCTTCCTTTCAATGAGGACTTACACATGTACTGAACTTTTCGTGTCGGTTTACCTCTCACTGAGGAAAAAAGAGAAAGGCCTGTGTACCTGACAAATGATGTGGACCTTCTACTAAGTTGAAATGTCCTGGAATGGGATCTTACTATTTTTAATACAGGTGTCTCAGTTCATTATGTCTTTCAATTGCTCATTTTTAACATTTATCTGTTCATTTGTTCCTTTAGAAAACTTCAGGCTTCTTTGATTTGAGATTGAGGAATATTTGTATTCCAAGACATAGAAAATGGTTATTAAGAGGATTACACACTCTACATTTAGAATAGCAGTATTATATTATAAATAAATGTTTTTCTTTTTGTATTTCACAATATCAAATTAAATTACACTTAAAAAATCTGGAAACATCTTGACAATATTAAAACATGTTTATAATTTCCATGCCAGTGCTACCTCTGTAATTTTGAATGAGGAATGCTATTACGTTTTAAAAAGTAATTTTAAAATAGGGAGAAAAAAATTGTATTTTATAAGTACCTACTAGAAGCTTCTTAGAAGAAAAATGAATCTTTCTATTTTTAATGAAAGCATGCATCTATTTTAATGAAATGTGTCATGAAAGCATTGGCTGTTTTGCAAAGCAACAAATATGTCACACAGTCTACTGTCATTGTCATTCTCAAACAAAAAGGTGTGACTGCAAACCGCTTACTTTAAATCATACTTGTATATCCATGTACATATTTCAGCCATCTTTGCTGTGTAGGTAGATTTTGCTTTTGTTGCAGGCTTTTCTGCTTTTACACTCAAAATTAGAAATTGTGACTTCTTCATAATATGATATTCACTTGATATGTAAAGAGCAGCACACACAGTAGATACACAAGCTTCCCGACATCATGGTGTTAGGGTGTCAGAGTGCTATTCCAAAGAAAACATGTCTACACATGTATAATGCACATAAGAAAAAGAACACACCTCTAAAAAAAAAAGGAACATAGAAAGCAGCACTAGCTAAGCAAAACTCAAAAATCTGAGTATGAGTTACAAAGAAGAGGTATCAAAATATTTCAAATGCTGTATAATTTGATTAATAATCAAAATTCTGTACTCTGGGATTGGGATTTACTCTATGTGCAACCTTGTCAATAGAGTTCAGTTGGAACTACAGCATATACATACTATCTTTGCTATTCCCTAAAACTTGTCTTCTACCTTAACAGCAAAGCAAGTACTGTTCATTAACTGTCACCAGTCCAACAACATGGTGTCAGGTAATTCCTCCCAGGAAACAATCCAAGTGTCATAGTAACTCCTGCTGATGTTTCTAGATCAATTTACTGCCACAGAGACCAGCGTTATCACAGTCATATCAGATGAAGGGTTACTTACTATAAATGCAAAGCAAGGTAAACTTCAGCTAGTTTCCTCTCCACGAGCAGTGATGACCAGAATACAGATATTTTACGGAGACTGTACTAACTCAATTTATATCAGTAGCTCATTATTTCTTTTTTTTTTTTTTAAGTAGAGGAAGAATATATAAAACTGACTTTAACCATTTTATTTTACTTAATGCTGTTTTCTGTCTTTTATTTAAAGATGCGTATTGGCCTTCATTCTGGATCTGTCTTTGCTGGAGTTGTTGGGGTTAAAATGCCTCGTTATTGCCTTTTTGGAAATAATGTAACCCTTGCCAATAAGTTTGAATCTTGCAGTATACCTAGAAAAATAAATGTCAGCCCAACAACTTACAGGTACAGTGCTTCATATCTGTAAAATGTCCACCTGAAGTAGTTACCGTTCATTACCTTCCTATTCTTTTTTTTTCCCCCTCTGAAGTACTGCTGTTTATTTTCCTTTTTCTCTTTTTATCTGACGGCTCATGAATGCACCATGGTTATTTTAGTCAGAATGCAACCAGCAGCAGCAAGAAAAATGAAGCAGAACAGCTGATATCTATTTTTCAGATGTTACATTTAAAATAAATGGACTGTCTGGGCCAATTTTCCTTCTTACCCTGCAGCTGTATACCTCTTGTGTTTCTTTTTTTTTCTTTTCTCATATAGTTGGCTCCTCTTTGAGCTATGTGGCTTTCTGTGTGAACTGGATGCCAAACTGGCTGCAGGTGCCCTTGAAAATAACAACCTAACTAAAGAATTGTTAAACATCACCCTACATATCTTCATTCTCTTTTGGTTAGGGAAGATTAATGAATAGGTTGCAGTGAAACAACCATGCCAGCGTTTAGTTTATACAGGTCTTGATCCCAACTCAGTTTAAACCTTTTAGTATGGAACATGGGCTGTACTATTTATCCACTCAGATCAGACATTTTTAGTAATGTGTACTGTGTGATTATGCAGACAGCTAGCAGGCTCTCCCATGGGAAATACACCATATTTCCTTTGTCCTCCAAACCTAATACTCTCTCTGTATTATCTCTTTAATTGCACTTAAAAATCACCTTGCAACATGTTCATGGCCAAGTAACACCATCTTATAGGTGGCAGGCAAAATAGTAGGAAACTGTTTTGAATTTGGATGGTAACAACAGTATACATCTCAACTCCAGGTCCAGGTCTGAATTTTATGCCACTGAGCTGGTAGAGACTATTGTTTCTTCCAGAGTCGTCGAAAGTTTTATAAGAATGAACTGCAGAGGGTGAATCTACTAGTAGAAAGTGATATGCCTGGCTGGGTAAAATAACCAGAAATACGGATATAAATTACTTTTTCCTTTTAAGGAAGCTCTGCTACCCTCACTGTAGCCTGGACAGTCAGTTGTTCCTACTGAGCTGGTACCCGCTGCCATATATCTGATAATGCCTTGTGGCAAGGTGCTGTGTCCAATGTCAGACAGAGAATTTGGCACAGGATCCTGACATCCCCTGCAGTATGGGCAATGTGACTTACAGGGTGCCAAGCTTTAGATCATCTCATATAGGTGATTTAGATAAAAGTAGCACAGGTATTAGGGCACACAGTAAGTAACCTTTTTGTTCATGCACTCTAAACAAATATAGAGATAGCATTAGCATCGCCAGTGCTTATGTATGTCAGAAGAACAGTGCTGGCCAACGGTGATTTTTTTTTTTCCATATCCATATGGAAAATAATTTTGAATGATACTGATTACAGTCTTTTCTTAAAACCATTAGACACTTCGTCCACACAAGACTTGCCTATAACTTGTGGCATAAGTAGGTTTCTGCATGGCTCTGTATTCATCTCAAGAATATCTGAAATGAGTATACTGTTGGAAAAAAAAAAATAGAATTAATTCTCTGAGTGCCTAGAAAATAGGCAATTTGATTAGAGGGTTGTCGTGGTTTAGCCCCAGCCAGCAACTAAGCACCACACAGCCGCTCGCTCACTCCCCCTACCCCGATGGGATGGGGGAGAGAATCGGAGGAGTAAGAGTGAGAAACACTCCTGGGTTGAGATAAGAACAGTTTAATAATTGAAATAAAGTAAAATAGTAATGCTAATAGTAACAGTATAATAATGATAATAATAATAATGATACACAAAGCAAGTGATGCACAATGCAATTGCTCACCACCCGCCGACCGATACCCAGACAGTTCCCGAGCAGCGATCGCTGCTCCCTGGCCACCCCCCCCAGTTTCTATACTGAGCATGACGTCATATGGTATGGAATAGCCCTTTGGTCAGTTTGGATCAACTATTCTGGCTGTGCCCCCTCCCAGTTTCTTGTGCGCCTGGCAGAGCATGGGAAGCTGAAAAAGTCCTTGACTAGCATAAGCAGTACTCAGCAACAACTAAAACATTGGTGTGTTATCAACATTCTTCTCCTACTAAATCCAAAACACAGCACTATGCCTGCTGCTAGGAAGAAAATTAACTCTATCCCAGCCGAAACCAGGACAAGGGTAAACTTATAATTGTTGTGGTATGTTTGTTTCTTTTCCCTGAGTGAATGACGTGTTAACTCCTTTTTGTTTAGTTTTTTTCTTTTTGATTTGTACACAAATTCTAAACACATACTGGTAACATTATGGCACCTTGCACAACTCCTGTATATTGCAATAATTGTTTGGAAGCTTAGATACCAGTCACCAGTATTTATCCCTAAGGATTAGCAATCTGTGTTTCAGATATAGAAGACTACTGGGTTTAGAGGACACATGTGAAAAAGCAAAATTATTAGAATTAGTAAGAGGATCTCAATAGTTTAGTTAATAAGCTTTTCAGTATTTCATTAGTTAAAACATTAATTATGGTGCCAGTTTCATGTGCAAATCTGAGATAGTTTTCAGTACTAAATAATTTTTGAAAATATTTACAACAACCAGCACCTACATGCAAAACATTGACAAGACAAAAAAAGAGACAATCCTGCTGTTTGCACTGGTACACAAGTTAATAGGTTATCAAGGTTACCAAACAACCACTATTTTTTTTTTATATTTTCAGTAGATAACATATAAATATTAAATTAGAGTCTGCCCTGCCATACATGAAGAATTATTGAATGTCTGTACTTGTAACTATTAGTGACTGATTCATTTTTAATCAAGACGATTCATTTTTGTTCTAGGTTGTTAAAGGAATACCCAGGTTTTGTGTTCACACCTCGTTCAAGAGAAGAGCTTCCACCAAATTTTCCCAGTGATATCCCTGGAATTTGCTATTTTCTGGATTCTTATATTCAAGGAACAAACTCACAGACTTGGTTTCAAAAGAGAGATTTGGGAGATGGCAATGCCAATTTTTTGGGTGAGGAAACAGGGATAGACTAAATTGTACATTCACAAGCATATAGAATAAATTTATAAATATTTTGGGTTTTGTATAAATTGAAAATTTTTAAAAATGTATGAAACACGAAAGCACTTTAGATTGTTAACACCTGAAAGCCAGTATTAAAATTTCAGGAAGTATGTCACTGACTACTTTTTATTTTTCCTTTGCATAAGGAACATAGTCACTAAAATAATGTTGCAACTTCACTGTTGAAAATGCTACTAAAAACTACATTTTCCCTGTGGTAATTTGTAAGTGCTATGTAACAACTCTCTCAGTTCTCTCTGTGCCGAGAATTCTAGATGTATTGTACATGCAGTGTGTCAGGAAATGTAATGTGCAAGTGATGCAGCCACATGCAGTGTTGTGAGCTGGTGCTTATCAATGACTATTAAAATATATTTTCTTAGTGATTCTGTAAGAAAATATCCATTAAAATATTGTCATTGCTTTCACATACTCCTTCCAAGTGCATCATTTGGGCCCCATCCTAGAAGCTGCTGACCATCTTCTAACACTGACTGGAGTCAACTTGTTGAGGGTGCTCAGCATCTACTGGATCAGGCTAATTGTAGCTAATACACATATACATAGCAGAGTTTGCTGCTTACTGTTTCATGAACTTTATTTTGTGTATAAAATGAATATAGATTAAACCACTGTATAATCACATACTAAAGTCTCTGTAATCATCAAACAATATTTTAGTTCTTGGGGTTTTTAAAATACTTTACAAAAAATAATAATATCCACTTGCTATTATGTATTAGAGCAATAAATGTTTTCTTTTTGTTGTCATTTAAGTTTGAAATGTTTTGAAAGAAGTGTAATAAAACATTCTTTGGAGTGTTTGCTTAGAAAGGAAATTCCAGTCAGACTGTATAAAATGGAACAGAAGCACACCGGTTTAAAGCTGTGATCCTTATTCAAGGACAGCAATGTGGGTACGACATATTATTGGAATGCCTATGGTACAGTCACTTTAAAGTTGCCAGGGGAATCTACAGGTAAACAGAAATTATTTAAGACACAAATATGAAGTATTACTATTACTACAGTACGAGCTTTTCTATTGTGGATGGTAGAACATGAGTGGAAAAATCTCAAGGGTGTCTAGAAATGGCAGGATAGAGTTTTATGAGCCCTGAGTTTAGGATTTTGCCTCTCTCACTAGGAGATCCATTTGCACAGAAATTTCTCCGTGCTACACAGTTTGATCCCAGGTGCAGGCTGGAGAACTGCACTGCTTACACACATACAAATATTTCCAGTAGTATCAAATATTATTAGTTATTATTCTGACCTTTTAAAGTCTTGGGTTTTGGCATATCAAGCCATAAAAGTCTTTCTTCAAGCTACTTGCCACTGAATCGGATTTTGCTCTCTGAATATTTACAGGGAGTAATTACATTAGACTATGGTGCCATTCCGTTCATTTTCTGAACTTGACTGGTTTATTCTGAAGCTCGATATACTGTTTTATCCTACTATTTTGCAGTAGAAATTCATATAGAACATGAACCATCAGAACCTTGAGAAAAAATCCTTATAAGGGACTAGCACTAAGAACATTTTAAAAGCATATTTTAATTCAGATTTCCTGTAAGCAGCATTTGAACAAAACTTGAAACATTGAATCCTGCTATTGCTTGAGGTCTCCTGTATCCATCCAAGATGCTTAGAAATAATTCAGTGACACAAAAATGGAACCTGAAGGTCTCTCTCTCTATTATGTATACATACATCTCTCTCTTGCACATGCCATATATACACACACATGTATACAAGCAAACATACTTGTAACATATTTAACAGCAGTGTTTCAAGGAAACAAAAACTATGCAAATCTTGGCGACTGATCTTTGCAGTATTATTTTGGTCAGAAAATTCTGTTCTATTGACATAAATACCCAGGGTCTAGTAGCAGTCCCATGTGGGTGCTCCTGGATTTGAAAATGCAGGAGTATTTGATGACTGACTCTTCAGTAGGCTCATTATATTAAGCCAGTAATGACTAAAGTCAGTAGGAATCTATCCATCCCTGGCACCTGTTGAATGTTAAAAAACAAACAGGCTTTTAAATAAAAAGCCTCTCTTTCTCCTTATCTACCAAATGGGAGGGACTCTAAGGAGTGAATTTCCTTTTGTCCCTAGGAAAGAACTATTGCTGGACTGGATGATGGCCATTCTCAAAGCCAGGTTTCATACAGATCTCTCATTCAGTAGGATGTTCATCATGGCAGTTCCTGACACCTTCCTAAGTGTATCTCTGTAAAATAAAATGTGCCCTACGCCAAAGTTCTTCTTACAGATCAAATTAATCTTCCAGCATTACTTTTTATAACTCTCTATTTTGAGTACACCCTAGGCTACATTACCAGCTGGGACAGAATTGCTGTAGAATTCCTTTTTACGTCACTAACTTTTTTTCTGAAAAGTTCAAAACATTTCCATGTCTACTTCAGCATTAGTACAGAGAAGAATCCTGATAAGGCGCTTAAGTGTACACACAAAGCAATATGCTTGAATCTCAGTGAATTAAATAGGATTTAGGCATGTATTTCAAACAATGATTCAAGGAAGTGTTTTAAAATGTACTTGTGTTCAGACCTGTTCTGCAAAAAAACACACAAGTCCGTCGTTAGCTTTAAGCATAACTTAAGAATGTAGGTCTCACTGAAGCCATTCCTCTGTTTAAGGTTTTTGCTGAATTAATATGTATTTAATAAGGGACAATTATTTTTAACTAATCTTTTCACTTAGATCTTAAATAGTCCTTTCACTTTTTAACTAATGTTTTCACTTAAATTAAAGCCAAAGGAAAAAAAGGAATCAGAAAGCCAATAAGCAAATTGTTGAGATAAACAAAAGGAAGGCAATTTAACTGATATAATACTGGGAGATTTTGCAAGGAAATAAAACAGTTGTTTTTAAGCTGATGTCTTGTACAGTATTATGTTGTATGATATTGTGAGTCTTCAGAGACTATGCAATGCTATTTATATAACTATACAAATACTTAGTATTATGTCCAGAAACAGTTCTGTTACTGTGTGAATTTTTATTTTATTAGTTCATGAAGATTCTGTGGGGCTGATTCCTGTCCACATTTACACCATGTGATGGAAGGTGCATTTTTATCGCACTGCGATTTCTTTGCCAAAGAGGTGTAAATGGCCCTTGAAATAAATAAAAAGTGGGTCCTTTGAATCTTAACAGTGACATAGCTAAAGTAAAAGCTATAGTTAAATAATTCAACTAATTTTATTTCATTCAGGCAAGACCTGATAACATTTCAGGGAGATGTTGGAAAAAAACTTCTCATTGCTGGTGTCAGAGGAAGTGCAATTAGAGTAGAGCTGATGTTTTCCTTCTCTCTGAACTACTGTGCAAAAACAAAGCAAACGAACTCAAAGAAACTGACAAAACAGTGAAGTGCGCCCACAGTTGAGCCCCAGGACAGATCTACTTTTTCCTGTGAAATCTTACAAAGGAAGAATTCAGAACTCCCCCAAACCCTGTTTATTTCTCCCATCATTTGCTTTTGCATTCTCTGCAGAAACAACTGCAACAGATAGCACAGGAGGCAAAATCAGTATTTCCAGCTGAAAGCCATCAGAATTGAGGGGAATTTCTCTTGAATCTTGGCAAGGGGACCGTTTTTCAAACCCCACCCATCCTATAACCTAGCCACTCTAGCTGCTACTATTCTTCATGCCGGCTCATTGTTCTGCAAAAGCAGTGGAAGGGGAGTTTTTGTTTCCTGCAACAGCAATAATTTTTTGTGGCTATTTGCCATATGGTGTACCAGGGACTGTGTTGCTTTCAAAGCCCTGCTCCAGCTTATCAGAATTCAGCTTGGCAGGAACCAAATTTAACTTTGACGCTGTTTCTGAAATGAAAGCTAGGACTTTCTTTTCTACCTCTAAAGTCTGCAAGATGTGTGCCACAACAGCCTTTAGAGATATCTAAAACCATCTCTGATGGTATGGCTGCTCACAACAGCATAGGAAGGAAATAATCAGATATAACCTTTTTTTTCCCCATCTAATTTCCCAATCCCATTTGCATGAGTTCACTGGCAGTCCTTTTATGCAGAGCAAAGGAAGAGAGTAAAACTCACTGTCTTATGTTACTCAGTATTGCTCTGATACTGAAACACAAATAAAAGATGGAAGATAATCAATGGTTCTGGAACCTCTGCTACATCCAGATGCAATGGTTTAGAGATATGTACTCTCCTGAGCACAAACAGTAGGATCTGAATGTTAAATATGCAGTTAGGCTGGAGAACCAGTCAGAGAAATAATAAACTGTGAAAGAATCTAAGACAAAGTAAACAACCTTATAAAGTTGTGTGTCTCATCTGCTTCAGCAGATTTTTGATGCTGACAGTAAAGTTCAGCCAGTGATTTCCTAATATAAATGGAAATGAGCACATTGCTTTGCAGCTCGATTATAAGGCCTCCTTTGAAGATCTGTGCTGAAGTTGTTTCCCATCTTCTGAGCAGTACAAAGTTACAAATTCCTGTGCCACTACACCAACAAATGCCATGTTTCTATGAGTATCCTGCACAGACAGCATGTAATGGGAAATAACCTAGAGCAATATATGCACTAACATCCAAAGGATGTGAAAAGGGCAGATTAAGTCATAGGTACACTTCCACTCTTCTGATTTTTTCAGCCCAAACAAAACCTGCCAAAGAAATATTGAGGATGATAACATTCCCAGGAGCTTTGGACTACAAGCCTATGAAAATCAACAGGAGTCTTTCCACTGACTGCAGAAGGTGTTAGGGAAGATTTTGACATATGACTAGTTTGCTCTACATTGCTAAGATTACATTCCTCTTACAGCAGGATGCAACAGAGCCCTCAGAGTTTCTCAGATCTACACAGGTTATTGCATTATAGAACATCATTGACATATTGAGGGCTGCTTCAGTCATAGCTTGTCAATACCAGTATTGGAAAATGAATGTAACGGTATAGTGAAATAGTGTACGGTGGTACAGTAGAAATAATGAATCTTGCTGAAGTGATCTTAAAAAAAAAGCATATTTCTGCACTTGAGAAGCATTATTATGACAATCCCAAATGTCAAGTCTCAGACCATTATGATTTGAAACAGATAACTAGAAAATACCCATAATTCAGTTTGATGTCAGTAAAGTAACTCCATCCTCAGTAAGTGAAATCCAGCAATACCATATAAGGCAGCATTTTATTCAGGATTACAATAACAATATAAACTGTAAGAGCAAAGTCCAAAGTAAAAAATGCCACTTATTAAAATATTTTCTTTGTTTTGTAGTGCTTGTGTATTAATGCAAACCATATTGAACTGAATGTAGATGTTCTCGGCCAGCTAGTGGTTTTCCCAAAGTTATCGTGTCAGCAACTGCCCTTTCATACAGCATAAAAGGATCCTATGCTACTTTTTGCTTTCATGGATTTCAACAAGAATTTGCACATAAAGTTAGCATCTCAAAACAGGAAAAAACATGTATACCACCACTTAACATGTACAGCAGTTGTTTTTCTCCCGTAATCACTGACTGCAACTCTTTTGGCTTTCTGATGGCCAGCACAGGAAACTCCTCCTGAGAAACATGTTCCGGGGGACACAAAGTGGAGAAGCTGCCTTGTAGGATTTCAGTTACAGAAAACACTTTCTAAAAGGCTCCTTTCACACCAGCATTCCATCCCATGCACACCCCAGTTGTGGCTAGTGCCACAGCTACCCTCCCACTCCTGAATACCAAAAAGCAGCTGGGTAGTGGGTCATGAGCTGTACCTAGTTCATGAGGGTCCCGAATGGGAATGAGATTGCATGCTATAGTGAGTAAGGTGCAGGCTTTATGGAAGGGCGTCACAGTCCACATGGTTGCGTGATGTGCGTAATGCATGGGACCTAACAGTCCTGATACTGATAGGGTTGGGCCTTGAAAACACAGGCCAGTATTAACAACTTAGTCTGACACGTAGTTTACCTTGTTGACTTAGAACCTTTCCTTCAGCTGAAACCAAATCTTGCCTACGACCTCCCAGGTAGTCTTGATTCAGCAGGCATCTGGAATGGAGCCCTCTCAGGCAACCACTTGGTTGAATTCTTTAATTCAGCATCTTCCATACTTTTAAAAGGGGATCCCTGTTTTAGAAAAGTAAATCAATCATTGCCTGCTTTAACTCTGCCTGTGCTGTTTCCAGTTCACATTTTACAAATCTCACCTCAGGTGCTAGAACTTCCACTTGTATTACAAAGGCTTAATCACGAGAACAGCCTGCAAATGCTGGCAAAACCTACCAGGCCTGAACCAAATCAGAAGAAAGGCAATTTCACAATTGTCTAAAGCAATTTTGACCTTTGCAGATATCAGCACTTTTGAAAAAGTGTCACTCAGGTACACAAAATTGCCAGGATAATCTACTTTCCAAAAACTGTATCAAAAAAGAATTTTATGTAACCTCTCTAGTATCATTTTATGAGCATGAGGGTTTACCACATATACAAACTGAGCAAGTGGATTCCCTTGAAACTTATGAAGAATGGGGATGTTGTTAACACTGATTCTCAGTCCAGTCTTATTGTTTCCTGCCCGGGATGTGCTGTCAGGACTTCCTTGACATTTTGTAGCCTCAAAACTGTTTTATAGGTGTGTGAGGAGAAAGACTACACAACATCAGAGGGCAAAACTCCCAAGTATTGTCTTAGATCTTCCAGTAGTGTAGATGCACTGCCACCCGTAGGCACACAAAGATTACAAAGGGCATGCAACTACAACATTTGTATTGTAGGGTATGTTTTCCCATTTTCCCAAAACTTCCTTCCTAAGAAATAGGAAAAGTAGCTGGTGACCTGATGTACTCAAATCCTAGTTAGCTGGCGAGAAGCTGACCCTCCTCAGCTGTAGGGAAACGTAGCCTTTTGTCTGGTTACAACAGCATGATTTATTACATCATCTCTGTTGCCAGTTTCCTGGAGATTGAAGAGATTCTTAGAGATTTGCATCTCTTCAGTTTTTGTTTGGTTTTCTACACAGATATCTTTAGGCAGTAGTTTGGTTATTTTTTCTAAAAATTTTCTTTCCTCCCTTCATTAGCATATTATTTGTATGGTTTTAACTGGTTATATTGAAACTATTGAGTTAGTTTTCCCAGTAGATTTGGAATGTGTTAAACTAAGTAGAATTGATTATTAAGCCTACGTGACCTAAAAGCTGGGTTTCCCTCTACTGTTCTTGGAATGCCTACTGAAATGACGTTTGCCAAATTGCTAATGGCTATCCACCTGTAATTTGTCTCCTCACTTACTAGCAATTTTAACAGATCTTAACACAGATTCAAATAGATGAGATTTCAAAAGATTTTAAATGCTGTCACTTGTTAACTTACTTACATGGAAGTTCCAATACACATACTCCATTTTGGGGGTTTTTAAATTTTTTTTTCATGACGTACGCGAACAGTTAAAATTTTAAACTTATTTTGTACTATCTGACTAAGGACTGAACTTTGCAATTTTACTTACATCTAGAATCCATCTGGATCAATTAGCCTCTATGGTTCTGCTGACTTCATGCAGCAAGGTTTCTACCCACGAGTTACTACAGGAGTAGCCCATCAAGTGTTCATCCTATAATCCTCCTAGATAATCTCATTATCTCTTGAATATATTTTGATTCTTTTTAAGCAAGGAAAAAAAAAAATCAGTTAGCCCTCTTAGGATTTTTATTTCATACACTGAGGCCAGATCTTTAGATGGTACAAGGGGCTTTAAAATAAATGGGTTTTTCAAGTGCTGCACTATCTTTTTTGTTCCATTTATATGACAACATATGACGACAGCGTGTTATTGCTGAACTGTCCTTGGCATGTTGTCAGCAATCCTCTGCTCAAATACTCCTGTTGTAAGAGTCACACCTTACTCGGAGAACCCTTTGTGAATCCGTATGTAGCAGGTTAGTGATACACTGCAGTGTTTATTCACGTTGGCTGCTGACAAGGACTCAACACCACAACAAAAACATTACTGAAAGCAGTGACTTTTATGCTTTTATCTTCACTAGCCTTTGAAAAATGAATGCGCGGAAAACAGAAACATCTGTGATCATTTTTCCCCTCGGATTCTTCACTTTTTAGGGGGCGTTATCTGCCTAAAAAGTGAAGTGGTTGCATTGGGGTACAAAACTGAGGAAGCATTTCGGTTCCTGCGGAGGCGACCGCTGCACAGGGCACCGAGACCAGCGCCCACCTTGCCCTGCAGGCGCCTACCGAAGCGCTGGGAACCCGCCAGGCACTTCGATGGATCTCCTGACCCAGCGTCAGGTGGGCCCCAACGACTCCAGCGGGAGAAAAGCATTTGGAAAATCCTTTTTGATGCGTGGGAAACCGTGCGACAGACGCTCGCAGGGTTCCCCGCTGCGGCGAACATCGGGGAACACAAACCCGAGAGGGACGTATATGTATTTCCGAGGCCTGTCCCTCCGCCCCTCCCCTCCGCCGCGCACGCCGGCCTCAGGCGACAGCAAACGCTGTTACCCCGCCGACCGCCGCCGCCCCAGCACCTGAGGAGGAGCAGGGCGAGCCGCAGACCTGGCAGTGTGCACAGGGAACACACCCAGCTCCCAGGGCAGCCGGTCCGGCCCGCACCCTCCAGCTCCCCGCCGGGCGAAGGCAGCGGCGCCCCAGGCCGCTCCGCGAAGGGCTGCTGCCCGCGGCCCCCGCGCCCGCCGCTCCCACGTCCCCCCCGCCGCGCCGCCGCATCCCCCGGCCACCCTCGGTCCCGCCTCCGCCTCTGATTGGAGGAGAGCACGGCGGCCGCGCCCGCCATTGGATACTAGAGCAGCGGCCGCGCTTGCCATTGGCTGTCGGTGGGTGCCACTCGGAGCGGCGGCGGCGGCTGAGGGAGGTGGTGAGGCGATCGGGACCGATCTCCTGCTCCGCGGCGGGGTGGCGGCGGCGGCGGCACCACCATGGTGAGCTCCGCCGGGCCGCCCTCCCTACCCGGGGGACCGGGGCTGACGGAGGACGTCCGGTCCGGTCCGGTCTGCCCGGGCCCATGGTGGGAGGGAAGAGGCTGAATCCGCTTGGGAAGAGGGAACCGTGAGGGGAGCCGGGCCCCAGCCCTTTGTTTTTGGGGGGAGACGGGGGGGTGTTTCGGAGAGGTTGCTTCTCGCCGGGGTGCCCGGCAGCGGGATGGGATGGGATGGGATGGGATGGGATGGGATGGGATGGGATGCTGCGGGGCGGCGGAAGGGGCTCCCCCGCCCGGTGCCTGACCGTGCCGCCGCCTCGCCCTGCCCCGCAGTACGGCTTCGTCAATCACGCCCTGGAGCTGCTCGTCATCCGCAACTACGGCCCCGCCGTCTGGGAGGACATCAAGTAAGTGCGTGCGAGCGGCTGAGTGTGCCCGTGCCCGTGCCCGTGCCCGTGCCCGTGCCCGTGCCCGTGCCCGTGCCCGTGCCTGTGCCCGTGCCTGTGCCCGTGCCCCTGCGGCTGCCCGTGCCCCCGCCCCGTCGCCGGGCCGGGCTGGGCCCGCGGGGGTACCAGGCCGGGCGGCCGCGGCCCGGCGGTGCCCCGCCTGCCGCCCCGCCCCGCTCTCCGGTACCGGCGGGTCTGTATGAGGCGCTGTGGTCTGGCAGCGGTCCCCGGGAGGCGGCTCTCAGCGGTGACAGGACCGGCACGGTTCTCGCCGCCTTTCGTCCTGCTCGGGGCCTTTCTTCACGCCGCAGAGATCCGCCTTGTCCCACCTATTCCGATCTCCAGGAGCCGCAGCAGAGATGACATTGATCCCTGCGGCTGCCTCGATTATACGAAGTCTGTGGCAGAAGCAATGTGCAGGCAAAACGTCCCAGAAACCACGAAAGCCCTTCCTTGAGTCAGAGCACCAGACGAACCATGCAACAGCCATCTCTTTGCGTTCCTGAAGGAACTGAAATACAGTTTTTAGCTAGTAAACGCCATCTAAAATTAGCGTGATATTTTGGTAACGTACTCAGCTTTAAATTAAAAATAAAAAAAAAAAAAATTAAGAAAAGTCACTGCCGTAGAGAAACACGTGTAAGAATGTATGTATAAGAAAGATTTTTGGCTTTCTTCTCTTGGACCTGATTTCTTGTGTCCAACTGTTGCTTGTCTGGCAGTATAGCATTTTTCCAAGGCGATGCCTGTCTTCACTTTAAACTTTTGATGAATTGTGAGATTGCACAAAAAATTTGAAACGGGTAGAGCAAACAAAATTCTATTTACTATAAATATGGTAGTATCGATACTTGGGCAAAACTACAAGAAATATTTTTAAAAAGACAGAAATGCTTACAGAGTTGTAAACTTACTTTGTAAGGCTTCAGGTAACTATGTAGTTAGAAGAAAGGGTTTAATATCTCTTCGTATTGTATGTTTTAAGGGAGAAGTAGATTATCCAACTTGGAGAAAGTGGTCTTCTTTCAGCTGAACACCTTCTTCTATACTCCTCTCTCCCATTTATTTTGGGCCAGTTTTAATATGTCTATGTAGCTGTCTTGCGATTGTCCCAATACAATTTTTGGAGTTAAAGGAGTGCTCTTGACTGTGAGATTTTTGCAACCATGACACTTTTTTTTTATTAATCCATGTATTAAGAATGTGGTAATTTTTCACAGTACCATGAAATCAGAGAATCATAGAAAAGTTGGTTGGAAGGGACCTCTGGAAGTCATCTAGTCCAGTCTCTGTTCCAACCATGACTGTTACCGTCACTAGATCAGGGCTCAGCTATGACTTTTGTCTAGCTGAGTCTTTAAAATCACCAAAGATGGAGAGTCCACAGTTCTGGTTCAGCAGACGTTCACTGTTCCAGCGATCCCTGACAGTTAGTCTATAAGGTACTCTTTGCAAATGCACTTCTATGGATTGTGTAGATGAGTCTTCAGTGAATGCCACACAGTTTTGTGCTGTAAGTTAAGTGAGCTAAATAAGTTTATTTTTCTTACATACCTTGTCTAAACACACTGATCTATTTTAAATTCTTATGGTTTGATACTGGTTTTATACGACACATGTAAGTTAAGAGACAGTAAAAACAATAGTGATACATATATTGTTTTCCATGAGAATTATAATAAAATATGTATAAAATACAATAAAGAATGTTCACTCTTTCCTGGCATGCCATCCCAAGATGCTTTTGAGTATTGTGGTCCACTTTAGTCCAGATTACCCACTGAACAGAATTTGTAGTTAAGACTGATCCTTCTGAGAAGATACAAAGTTTCATCTTCTAGTACAAGATCATGCTGTAGGCTGTCAGAGAACCTGGTCATAATTCCTGATGCATGCTATCTCTAAGATTTTACATACCTAATAGAATACTGAAGATGACTAAAGCCTGTGCGGAGTGTTACTCATTTAACGTTTTGGAGAAATTTAATAGAAAGATATGAATATTTTGCTAAAGGTCCGCTGTGAAAATTCAGGAAGCTGCTACATCGTGTTTCTGTCTTCCAGCTGAGAAACATTTCTGTCTTGTAGCAGCCCAACAGCTAGGCTCTGCTGTTAACTCACAAGAGAAGATTGCTTTCTGGAAGGAAACTGTACCACAGCACCACCTAAGCAGACAAATGGAGCATGATCTGCAAGAAAGAGCCGACATATATGCAACAGCTGCCATAGCTCCTTATGCAAAAGGTGTTTGTAACAGGGTATTTATTCAGCAAGATTTATCTTAAAAAATAGTGTGTTCTAGAGTTCAGAAACCAGCAAGCAAATACCTATATATCTCACTGGATAATCTCTCAACGGATTATAGTGGTTGTGCTGGTTTAGGGGATGGTACAGGGTCAACTGATAGACACAAAATGCTTCTTTTTTTAGGTACTTCAAGGTCCCGCGGTGCACTTACAGAGATGTTGTGGAAGAGGTTAGATGTTTTACCTTATGTAAGCAAATACAGACTTCTTGCAAAGGCTTTGTTAGAACTGTTAATCATTTAGGAAACAAAGAGAAAATACAGACCAGTGTTGTGGCATGATGGGTTGAATCAGTTGAATCACTGATGACTGAATTGAAGGAGTAATTGTTGAAGTCAACAGTCCTTGGCTGTTAAAAAAAAAAATGAGAGGAACTTTGCACTGTTAGTGTGGCTGAATTTGCAACAACTTAGGCATTTCTGTGAAGCAGAAAAGCCTCTGGGTAGTTCAGTACAAAATTTGACATCTAAGCTTTTTAATTTTTTTTTTCTGTTGAGCTGATCACATATTGCTATTTTGCTCTCCCTGAAGTCACTGCAGAAGCTGTGAATCAGCATTGCAGAGTGGTGGGTTGTGATTGCTGAGTGATTCTCAAATGCCAGTGGGTGAATTTGTACTTAATATTGACAGAAGTGAAAAGACAACATAGAACTGAATAAACTGAAGTAATTAAAACAGGTCATTCTTCAAAAAAAAAAAAAGTACATTCAGAAAAGTTAAATACTGAATTGGAAGGGTATGCTCCATCGGAAGCATGAAAACTCTTGTCTCCTGTAGCTTCTTCAGTCAAAAGGGACGTTGAATGAAGTTCTTAAACACAAAATTTGGGAAACCAAAGAGTTGAATTTGATGCTCTTGTGAGAGTGGTGTTCTTCTTGTCATCAGTTACTGTTAACTGAGTCAGAATGATTTCAAGTCTCCGTTTCTGCTATTTCATGAATTTTTCAACATCCTTGTGAAACCACGATCTATCTGAAAAAGGCATGTACTGACATCGCTTTTAAATGTCCCAGAGTGGAATTCCTGGGAAAGTTAGACACCATGTTTTTTTAATCCACTTTTAAAACAGAGCATAACTAAACAACAGACTTTTTTTTTACACATCAGGCAACCTTTACAATGAGGCACTAAGCTCATGGAAAAATTACAGTATATGATCTGAAATTTTACTGAATATCAGTTTTGTTGGCTCAAGGGAAATATGGCTTGGTTTTGCTAAAGAACTAGAATTGAAATGCTTAAAACCCAGTACAATTCAAAAACATCTGTTTCTGAACCAGCATTGTTGACTTGAATTCAAAATAAGATGAAGAAAGCTGGCACATGATTAATGAAAGGTAATCTTGATTTATGGAGCCTTTATTCATCTTCTCAACTGCAAAGTCTCAAAAATTTGTTTCTCCTTAGTTTTTCTCTGGCTGCCACTCACAGAATTGCGAGCTTGGGCTTGTGGATTTTTTTTTTGTGATGAAGCCCTAGAAGCATTAGAGGGATTTAGCAAAGCTGGGTGAGAGAGGGAGAGTGAGAGCCACTTGAGGAAAGTCCTTCCTGCAGTTGCTGAATTCTGCAGGAGCAGATTTTTCTTAGTGGAAAGTGAAGATCATTCAGCATAATAATTTCTTTTGCTTACTGGCAGCTGTAAGCTGCATGTACACTTCTCATTGTAGTTCACTCCTACAGTCCTTGGAAGGAGAGACTTAGGACCTGGAATACATGGAGACATGCTTCTTTGATCAGCCCTCCACTAGTTCTGCAAACAGTTATTTTCTTAGTAAATAAACTGCTACTTAGAGCTGTTAACCACATTTTTGCCAAGAAGATGCTTTTGATTTGTCCCTTGCCTGCGTAAGAGAAAACCTCTCTCAAATCCCTTATTTTCTCATTGTTACATCCAGAGGGCTATTTCAGCTTGTGTGGCCACAATTGCAATGGCTTGAAAAGATGGTTCTCAAGATTCCTTTGGCATTAGATATCTTCAGTTTCTCTGCAGCCAGCATAAACACTCGGTGACATAAATTGTCAGGCCTGACTGTTCTCACATACATGGAGTTGTGTGCTCGTGTCTGATCAAGGCGAAATCCGTAGTGCTGGGTGATACGGTAGTCTGTGAACATGATAGTAAGTAGTGTGTGTGGAATTACTGTCTATGTACCTGTCCAAAATGAAACAGAGGAATTACCCACATTAAAAAAACCCACAGAATCCAAGGCTTATGAAGTTCTATCTTCTCTGGTATGTTTTTGTAGTGAACATATTTAAATAGGTGTATGGTTAACACATTTTTAAAAGGGTCTTCTGTCATGATAAAATGTGAGCTCTTCTGCAACAGCTGTCACATCTGGCTGAGCTGAACAGCAAATATATGTGAAATTCTGAGCACTCCATTCAGCACCTCTGAAGGTTTAATTGTGTAACAAACAAGCATTAACAGGGATGTCTTCTTGAAACAGCTCCAGGGCAATATGTGGGAACTAGGGCCATGTTGTCAGCAGGGAATATGTACATAGTCATTTATCCTGTGTTTCCCAACAGTATCCCTCTCTGTTTGATTAAATGAATACAGGCTTTTCCCACAGGCTCCTAAATTTGAATTTAGGCCAGGTTAGATGCTCAAACTGTGACACTTTCAAATATATTGCCAAGAAAAGGAATGAGAACTCAAATATCATATTAAGAAATGCATTAAAATGCTTCATCACAGGACTGCAGGATAAATTAGTATATTTCCCACATAGAGGTACATAAAAGATCTGTATTTGGGAAGTGAAATGGCACAACCAGTCAACTACAGTCTTCATCTTCCTTCGGTTTCTATGTTAGAAGTCCCCACAAAACCATCTGTAGCCTGGTAAGCATCGAAAAACTAGAACAGAAGTTGAAAACTCTGTGTTTGCAAAAACTAACTACCTAGAGGTCAAACCACTTTTTAATTGATTTTAGAAAAGAACATCTGTGTTAAAATGTGCACAGTAACAGAACAGGCATTTTGTGCCCCAAGAGCCATGTATCCTTTGCTGGCTGTACCTTAGCATGGGGTGCAGAAAGCAAGTAGTAGTCTTATTTTCCTTGTGCTCTATGCTTAGTGTAGAATTAAGGCATCATCCTGCCTTTGCCCTTTTTTGTCCTCCTTTTGTGGGTTTGGCTGGCACGTGCTGTCCATACATGCTCTTAAATGCCAGGACTCAAGATCTGGGGAGCCTGTGTGGTAGCACAAACTTCACATGGACCCAGTGGTCTGGAAGTGCACATAAAGGAAGAGCAAAAATCAATCACTTGTCCTATGAGGAAGGAAATTTTTGTTGTTCTCCCCCAGACTTCACACATTATCACCTACCAAGGCTCCAGGCTAGTTGACTCATCAGAATTTGTTTTCTGTAACTGTCCTGCTATGGTTAAAATGCTGAAACATGGAGGGTTGAGAAATTATCCTGGTGCAATGTAAGAGGAAAGCTTCTCTCCTCAGTTTCAAATTGGGTTCAACTGAAGTGGTAGAAAACTGTACAATTTGGGGGAGTGAAATAAACTGTAGGGCTATCACTTGCCTTTAGAAAACTAAACACACTCAGAAACTTCTGCATCATATCAGCAAAGGTTAACAAAGGTCAGACTTTAGTTACTCAGTGTGGCTTTTGCAGGAAAATGTAGGTGATTTAAGAATACATGCTTATTGGGTAAATTTTCAAAGACATTCCTAGCAGTTAGGTACATCAGTGTTGTTGCAGGTTGGCTAGCTAAGTCAGGAGAGGTAGATGCTTTTATTCATTTATGCATTTAAAAATATCCTCCACTGACTTTCACTAGAGTTTAGATACTTATGAACTCATTGACAGGATGTGATGTTCTGATTAATTTTATTTGCAGTTATATTCCAAAATAGTAAATAATATAAAATCATAGAGTCATTTAGGTTGGAAAAGACCTTTAAGATCATCGAGTCGAACTGGAAACCTTGGCAGTGGCCAATCAAATCAAATAAAATACTATAATAGAAAATCTACTGAACTCTGCCTTTAAGGATATGTATTACAATTTTTTTTACAGATGAGAGAATTGGATTTTTTTTGAAACTTGCATTGTTTCCTGGGAATTTCTGGCATAGCAAAACCTGTCCATTTTTAAGTTTCCTAAACAAAGCAAATAATAGAAGACCTTTTGTAGCTGCAGAATAAAGCCACTAGCTTGACTTCTTGTGTCCATATCCTGAGTTCAGAATGTCACCTTGTCAAAGCTGGGTTTTTTCTGCTTACTAATATGGCAAAACACAGTTTACATTTGTTGACAAATCCTGTAAAAATCAAAGTTTTGGCCTATTACTGTTGCTTAGCACAATGTTTAGATGTAGTAATATCATTCATACTATATTATAGTTTGCCGTTTCAGAAATGTCGAAGATTATGCACAAAAGCTGTAATGGAAGACTTACAACTTGCAACAGTAAGCTCTTAAGAGGTATTGGAATTCAGGTAACTTGTAGGTCTGATGCTGGTGGCATGTAAAGTCCATGAAAGCTGTGTTTTGAGCGTAAACACTGAGCAAAACCAGATCCACCTGTCTCAAACTGGGCACACAAAATTAATGAAATTTGATCTGTAGTAGTCTTGCCCATTTAAAATGGAAATGGTATAATTGGCCTCACGAGCTTGTTGGAGAGCTAATTAATGCTTTTGCATGCAAATAGTATAGGGATCAGTTCCACAGGAAGGCTTGTTAGAAACAAATAATTCTGTCTTCAGAGCTGGATTTAAAAACTGTGCTGTAAATCAAGCCTGAGTTTATATATTGATGAATGGGATAAAATAAAATACAGAATAGTTGTACATTAACTGAGTAGGATCTAGCCTCAGTACTGAAAGAACCCGTAGCCTGGAGGAAGAAGAACAAGTTTGCTGGGCTCATGGGTGTGACTGGTAGGTTGCATCAGGCAGGCTCAGGGAGAGGCAGGGAAATGTGGCTTGGAGCAAACTTCATTAATGTTGCTATGAGTGGTACCTAAGCCCATCTTTCCTGTTTTTACAAAACAACAAAAAAATGCTCATCAACTGCTTATGGCTCTTTATGAGACACTCATTTTATTTCTTCATAATCATTCTGGAAAATGTAATGTTTTCTAAGTTTTCAGGCTGACCGTAGTTTCTAAATATATAGGGCAACCCTTTTTTTTTTTTTTTTTAGCATGTAAAACGGTACCATAGTCTATACCAATCAGTCTACAGTGTTAACAGTGTCACTTCTGCTAGGAGAGAAGATGGATAATCATCAGCTTAGAATGTAAAGTTGTTGGAGAAACTATATTTGTATATGTAGATACTTAGGCATGTAAATATTTATGTGTATGTGTGTGTGTGTATGCATATTATGTCTACATAACCACAGTGTGGCCTGGGCAATAAAAATACACACTAAGCACGAGATAAGAATCAAAGATCTGTACAAAATGTGAGGTGTGGCATTTCAGTTAGTTACCATGTGTAGTTGAAGCGAGTGAAAAGCCTTCCAGTTATTTGTGGTATTTCTCAACAAGGACTGACTTGCAAGAGAACCTTAGTGCCAAACTCCTTTTAAACATCTAAGTGTAGGTTTGGATGTGCCTAGGACTTCAATTTTTTTTTATTCTATTAATGCCTTTGGGATTTGTCCCATCAAATTGCTGGCTTTCCTATTCCTTTCTTTCTTACTTCTCTTTACAGGGACTGTAGAAAAAGTCCAGGTGGCTAACAAGTGGGTTATGGATTTTACCACGTAGACATGGATAGCTGTATATTGCAGTGGTGGTAATCAGTCCGATGTGAATCACCTCTCCTGCTTTGTTGAACTGCTGTGAGCGTGCTTGGTATTTCCCTTTCCCAGACCACAACTAATTTATTATAAAAATGCTTGCTTTGTAGTTTACCTAAAGTTACTGATTCTTTCATGCCCAAAAACATTGCAGATGTACTGTGTTAATTATCTTAATTGTCTTCTCACCATGAACACTGATGAAAAAATACACTGTTCACTAGAGTTTTAGATTGGAAGGCCATACTTACTTTGGGTCATGTAGGACTCAGTAATAATTAATTGCAGTGGTCTGTGAAAAAACATGAAAATTGATTTTTTGCTGCCTCCATAGCATCATGTGGGTTTACCCAGTGCTGGAGATGGAGTGTTCTGTTCAATCAACCTCATAACAGTTTTGAAAAACATACAGATTACTTGTAAATAGATGCCAGAAAGAGACTTTGGGAAGCCATTAGTGGTGAAAAGCCAATAAATTAATTTTTTTAATCTGTACATTAATGAGTACATTAATCTTAACATTAATGAGTGTTTCTCCAGAAAGTGGCATTAAGTAGAAACATTTATTGTTGTTTATGTTTCTAAGTCCTTATTTCATAGTATTCCAAAGTTCTAAGCAGTATTTTTTAAGTTTTCTTAAAACTGATGCTGAATAGATGGTTCTTCATGGGTCTGGAGGTTAATATTCACAAGATTTGTAGGGTCAGGACACTACACTTCCTGCTCCTTCAGTTCTTCACAGCGGAAGGACCTGCTTGGAGGTCAGGAGTTTAAACTGTGTGGATGCCAAATTCTTTAATTCGTCTGGGAAAGACTTGGCTAAAAGGAAATAGTGGCATGTTGTGAAACATGGTGTGAGTGTTATTGCAGTATCTCTCAGGTACTTTTCCATTTTCCCAGAACTGGGAAGTGCTTTTAGACTTGTCAGGATACCAGGTGTTATAAACATCACTCACTCTTATAAATGAAATGCTTAAAAGAGTGTTTTGTAAATACCATTCCTTTTACTCCACTTATGTAAAAGGAAGTAAAGTAATACTAGCTTTATATTTTTACTAATATTTTTAGTACTTGGAGTAGTAGCAAAGAACTTGTACATTTGTTAACTGTATCTTCTAGGATTATCTTGTTTTGAAAACCTACATTAAACACTCTCATATCCAGCCTGTAAAACTGGGAAACAGCTCAGAGTTCTGAAGTCTATAAATACACCTATTTACTTTACTCAGAATGTCATTTTCCTGGATAGATTCCCATTTTTATTTAATCTTGTAACTTAATATAATTTATGCTTTTCCCAACTGGGTGTTTTAAAATATCTCTGGACCATCCACAACATGTACAAGTCTGTTTGCTTTTTTTTTCCTTTTGGGAGGAGTGAGAAGAGTGGTTCAATATTTTTAATGATTTTTAGCAAAGCATCTTTGTGAAATACATTGAAAAGAGATGAGAAGCATTTTGAAAACACAAACCATCTGTAAAGTCATATAATGAGCAGTGCATTTGCCATTTTAATGTAAAAGAGATGCAAAGACGACAATTCTGGTTTCACTGATACCATCTTTAGTTCTGACACATGCAATTCTGTTTAATAGCGTTACTCTTGGAACGGAATTAAACTTGACATGCTCCTATCAGTGAGATCAGAACCATGCTGGGTTTCTAAGTGCAGTAGTGTTATTTTGTCATTAAGATTGTTTTGACTGGTCTCTTCAATTTAACGAGCACTTTTTCCATCCTTGGTACACCAAGAACAGTTAAGCACAATGGTGGCAGAAGTCCCAACAGAAACAATACCTATCATGGAAGAAGTCCTAGAGGTGGTCTTGGAACTAGTTGTTGTTGTGGTGTGTTCAAGGTGACACACCCAGGGCATGCACTTCGGACTGGAGTTTTGATAGGAAGAGATCCAGTTGTGCCTTTGGAATATTAGATGATATGTTAAAGTGACACCAACAGCTTCTAAATAATAATGTTGTATCACAGAGAAGCCTGTGGTTGTCAGGATACAAAGTAATTGTTCTATGCAGTCTTGTACCATCTTTTTTTCCTGTTTGTATCCATTACATTTTCTCAATATTTACTGCATGAGAAGTTCTGTAATGGGAAGGGTTCTTTTTCTGTAAGAATTCTTTTTTTTTTTTTTTAATTCCAGCTTCATGACTGACTTACAGAGACAGGATAGCAAGTGCTACTTCACATGAATAAAAAAGTTCTGACAGCAGCAACCTGCTTTTTGGTTATGATTTATTCAGATTCCCTTTAAATGCTACAATCTGACTGTAAAACTACATTAAAATCCACTTTGTGCAGAATAGGCTATAAAAGTAAGACCAACCTGATGTGGGATCTTGTTCAACTATGTTGTCTGTAAAATCTCTGAAGATGGCAAAAGAAATCCTTACTACATCAAAATAGAGAAAATATTTCCTCTCTGTGAAAGAAAAGTGTGTGCAATTTGTGGTTTAAAAATCTGCAGTGCAAGATCTGTTCTGATTTTAAGAATGTTTTTTGTTGGAATGTTTGTGCACACTTAACATTTCATCCATCTCTGTGAATTATTAACGTTACCTTTGAACATTAGTAGTGTGTTTTCAAATACTAAACTACTTTCACAATGGGAAAGATTTTCAAAGGGCCCATTGTACACATGTAGTTATCACCTGTAATGCTATTCTGTGCTGCTAGACCAACAGCAGTTTCAGGGGTGTTAGCATGACTGATGGAGGGAAGGCTGCTTTGAGACTTGATCCTGCTTTGATCTACTCAATAGGAATTTTTCCATTGATTTCAAGGTCAAACCTCTACGTGAAAAATAGCCTCTGTATAGCTGTGTTATTTTCTGTGATGCAATGGCTAAGTTTCTTTTTTCCCAAGTAAACTTCCTCACATTAACCTGGATAATATAAACATTCTGGAGGAAAACAAAGGGATTTTAGAAAAGTCTGGGCTGGAATCTTTGTTTCCCATAATTCGAACAGCTCTGTGTAATCATTCAAAATTAGTCTAGAGTAAATAAAAAGGGCTGCCAGACCGTAGCAGTTAGGACAGGCGTAACATAGGATGTAAGTTTTGAGCCATGAAGTGTCACATCCCATGTGCTGATAACAGGAGTCGGTTTGGGCAAGAGCAAATAGTTTTGAACATAAGCTTACTGGGGAGCAAAGCAAACCCTTCTTTTGTCTCTAGAAATGTAAATGGGACATTAATTGTAAATTCTGTTCCATTTAGACTTAGAAGTTATTTTGAAAGAAAGGCCATATGAAAGTTAAGAGTTTGCTACTGTAGTGCTGCTGCTTCACTAAAGAATTAACCAGGGCTTGGGAATTTGCCAGAGGTTGTTGCTTTTGGCTCATTTCCAGTCAAGCCCTTAAGAAAGCCACCAACATGTTATTGCTGTTAATGCCTTTGTGATCAAACACTGCAGTCAGCAGAAAACATTAGAGCTATGCTAATTTACTCCCATAATTTTATCTGGTAAAAAACTGGGAATACAGATTGCAGCAAAACATTTCAAGGGAAATGCCACAGTTTTTCATAAAGCTATGGATTATGAAGTTTTCTATGAAGTATGTTCAGCCAAATGTAAATTCTTTGCATCTAAGGGTGCCATGTTATATTGCAGTTCTAATCCCAGCTCATGAACCATCTGTCAGCCAGGAGAGGGAAGCTGTTCAGATGAGAATAGTTGGAGCCTTCTGGTCTTTTAAAGTTCACATACTCAGGTTTATAGCTATACCTTCTTGTTCCACACAGGCAGGTTTGTTTTCATACGTGGTAGTTGTAGATTATGGAGTCAAGACCAGCTATGTCACACTGGAGGAATTACTGTTGATGGACAGCCAACCACAGCAGCTCTGCAAAGCTGACAAAGGAGCCTCACTTTTAGTATTAGTTATAACAGTTTTCACAACACCATCATATATTTATTCACATCACCCTTGTTGTAGAACCAGTTCTATAGTGTCAATGCAGGCAGGTTTGATAGATCAGGTGGGGGTCAGGTAATTAGGTGAGAAAACTGCAGCCATGAGGAAAGAATGTAGGGATTGCCCATTCACCTGAATGAAGATTTCAGTGACTTTGTCCTGTTCCCTAGACTGCTGCTCCTCACATCATGGTTAGCCTCTCCGGTGCTGACAGCTGTGGTGCTATGCTCTCTGATACAAGTTTATTAGACAACCTGCTATTTTGTAGACTTGCTGAAGGACAAGTGCCTCTGTAGAAATAGGAGTGTTTTCACTACACGATGTTCTGTATGCACAGCAACTTCTGTGACCAGGTGATGAAGCAGACAGGGAAGTCCATCCAGCAGAAAAAGAACCCTGAAAAACAAACACCTAACTAAATTATATTTCAGCTCAGCGTCTAGCTAAATGATTGGGATGTACCAGCACAACAGGGCATAGAGGTATGGAGAAGGGAGGAGGAATTGTCCTAGAAAGGAAAAAAAGAGTTCTGGAATATAATACTTTTCCAGCACAGGCTTTAAAAAGGCAGTCTATCTTTGGACACAGGTTTAGATCAGAGGTTGTCATGGGATTTGCCATATTTGTAGGATAGGACAAGCAAAGAGATTGTTGCCCACATGGTTTTGAGTGAGGAGTGTAATTCCCTGCAGGAGTAAATATTTAATTTGAAAAATTTTCTAGAAAAAAATTCCCAAAATGAGATTGGCTTTTGATGGATTACTTCTCTTTTTAGTATATTTTCCCGTGTTTTTTAAAAATAAAAATAACTAAAAGGCAGAACATTTTTTTTGTTTTGGAGTATTAGCCTGCAGTACAAGCACTGGGTGCTTTTCCTGTAGTGCTGGAACGCCCAGTAAGACTGCTAATGCTGAGGGAGAGTGAAGCCATAGAGCAGTGAGTTTCGCCCCAGAAAATTATATCCAAGGAATGCAGATGCAATTGCTAATTGAACTATTTTTTGTTTAACTTTATTGATAAAGTTATTTTAATGGGAAATACATCATTAAGGCTACAGAGAAGATGGCTGTCGAGTGATCCAAAACATCTAGAGAAAACTGGAGAAAAACAAAATTGCTAAAATAATCTAAATGGAATAGGCATTGAAATAACCAGTGGTGATTTTAAAAAAGTGGTGACTCAGGGAAACTGCAGGTATTGAAGAAAAAACTTGACAAAGTAAACTAAAGACAATTAAAATAAGAAAAAAGGAAGCATGGCTTGGCACAGAGAAGGAAACAGGAAAAGTTCTGGTCAATGTAATTGAAAAGAAATGTAAGAAGTTTTGAAAGACATACTAGCATCTTCAAACTGGGTCAATTTTTAATAGAGAAAATTCTCACACACAAAAACTGTGTCTACTGGATTGTACAAGTATGCAGTATTTTTGAGGATGTTCATTGCTTTTCCAGATGTGTATGTTATTCTTTGTGGTTTTGCTGAGATCAGAGAGACTAAAAGAAATCACAGTGTGTTTCAGAGATGTGGGAAAGTTTGTTCACCCATTGCAAACTTCCCTACAAACTGTATCTGACTTCCAGTTACATATCATGTTATGAGAATCAAAGAATCAAGATGGTTTTCTTTTCTCATATTAATTTCAGTTCCATTCGTAGGAAATACAAACTCTACCTTCTTGTCCCTGACTGACCTCATATGCTCCAAGACAACATTTCCCACTAGTAACTCCAGCTCTCCTCCTGCTTAGGAAAAGAAGGAATATGTGGCATGGGAGCTGTTTTCAGGAATCAGTGAGACTTGATATCCTGCAGGCTGATCTGAAGTTTTCATAGAATGGCTGGGGAAGAGGACCAGAAGTACTATTTTGGAGTATGAAAATATGAGTGTTTTAGGGGACCATGTGTACACATACCATTTCTGCTTTCTTTTTTATAAATATACTGTTTCTTCAAGTAATGAATAAATTATTGTAAGTGATTATTTAAAAAAAAGATACTACTATCTTTATCTTTTTGTATCTCTGAGAACACTCTCGCAGCCAGTTTTGTCCTGCTTGCTAGTGTCCATTCTTTCATTCCTTTTGGGAAGTTCCCAAAGAGTTTAAGAAAAAAAAAAGGCCCATTAAGTTTATTAATGTTTTTCATGCCATTGAATAGAGAATTATGTTCCTTTTATGTAGAATTATATAGGATGTTTAGTCTCGCTTCCCCTATAGCCTTGTTGTATTACTTTGGGAAAATAGCTTAGCTTGCTTTTAGCTCATTGTGCCTATTCATAGAATGAGTATAAAAATCTGTATGTCAACTAGCAGTTACAAGACTTCATTAATTAATAGAAACAGATACATTTTTGAAATATAAAAACAAGGTAGTATGATTTTTGATGAGCAGGAAGAATGTGGTGAGCAAGATTAAAGGAAGATGAAGGGGAAAAAGAAAACAATGGGTTCCAGACTTTCATTGATAAGTGAACAGTTTATCAAAGACTGATAATTACTAACTGGAGGGCTAAATGAGAAGTAATTTCATTTAGGTCAACAGAATACTACCATATGAGATTGGAATCAGGCCGCATCAGCAGTACCATTTGCCATCTAGCAGTTTTAAGATGAACAAGAGTACTTAATTTTCAGACCTCTCTCCCCCTTTGAGTAACACAGAAAATGTTTCTGTTTGTATGGCTGGATAATTCCACTACAACTGAAAATGCTTGAATTGTTGTGCAGGTATTATTATTTTGTATTATTTCATTTTTAAAATAAATGATGCCAGCTCCAGAAAATTAGAATCTAAGTTTCAGTCAAAGACTCCTGTTTTGATTGATGGTTGATCATGTTATGATGATGAAGATTTTGATGTAAAAGAGGATGTAGGACTTACACAGTAGATTTAGAATCTACTCTTTATAGGTTTATAATTCCTCTGATGACCATTAGAAATTTAAAGCAGTTAAAAATATTGGCTCTTAAACTGTATGTTTCAGCCTTATCTCGAGGAGCATTTCTGTCCTAGTCTGGTAAAAGCCCTTCTACCATGGTACTAGTAAATGATTTTTCACTCGTGAGTCTCTTTCATTTGTACATTAGAAAAATAATTATTCCAGTCCT
Organism: Pelecanus crispus; assembly: GCF_030463565.1. Lineage (NCBI taxonomy): Eukaryota > Metazoa > Chordata > Aves > Pelecaniformes > Pelecanidae > Pelecanus > Pelecanus crispus. The sequence continues at coordinate 38,850,639 of NC_134646.1, forward strand.
GAGTTGATGAATGTCTTGGTTTGCATGACATATGCTTAGTTTTTTTATAAAAACTACCTCATTGTCTGTCTTTTTGATATTTCTTTCTAATTCTAAGGCTTTTTTCTGAAGAATAACTCCCTGTACTAATTTTTTTTTTTTTGTGTAACATAAGAAGGTGTGATTCAGTCATTCTCTTCTAGGCTTTCCTATCTCTTTGCCTTTCTTTTGTCTTTCTGAAGTGTTCTACAGCATAGATCTGTGTTTAGATGAAAGGGGATCTTTTCTTTTTAATGAAGTAGCTGTGACCCTCCACCTGCAAAGATACTATCGATGCCGTGATCATATTAGTTTTGCTGAGCCAAAATACATTCTAAGCACATAAATTAGAGCACGAGTACTTACAAATGTCTCCTCTCTTGTCACTATTTCTGCAAAGCACATTGTCTCTATACAGAGTCATTACAGGCAAGATCACAGAAGGTGAACAGCTATTATAAAAAATATACTGAGAAAGGAGGCTGTGCCCCTTTGCCAAATGAGGACCTCAACAAACAGAGCGTGGCTTTGCTGGAGACCGCAGTGTGCCCCCTGCACATCCCCCCTCTCTCTGCTGCAGGAGAATGTGCCAGGGAATGAGGAGCAAACAGAGAATGTGACTTGCACTTGCAACAGGGCAGGGTCACAGCCATGTCCATTGGCATGCTCTGTGCGCAGCAGGAGCAGCCACACAGGGCAGCTGGCCCTTCAGGGTCCTGGGGTCTGCCTGTCCATGAAGGTGCTCCTTGTCCTTCTCCAGAGAGCTGGGACTCGGCCACCACTGCAGCACCAGTGGCCTGGCTCCTGTGTCAAGCACGTGGGGTAAAACAGGAAGGCAGGCACTTGTGGGCCCTCTGTAGCAACTCAGTTGTGTCAAATGCAAGGCTTGGAAAGCACAACAGTTCACTGCCTAGGGATATCAGCTTGTTTTCCTCAGGGAAAAAAAAAAAAAAAGCCTACAGAGCTGTGCTGCCTTTTGGACTAGCTGCTGACTCAGTGTTCAAGCTGAAGAGAATAATAAATGATCCTGAAAAACAAGAGCCATTTTGGTTTGGTTTTTTACTTAGCAGCAGCAGTAAGTGTACACATGACGTATGCATGAGTCTTGTCTTAAACCTAAGGTTGAGAATTGTTTCCTTTAGTGAAGAAATGTATATTTTTAGTGTGCTTTAGCTAAGTGGTGACACTTTACTCATGAAGAACTGACGTGCAATGTGAGAACAAGGCCTTGCAAAATCCTAGCATCCTTTTTTTTATTTCCATGTACTGGCAATGCACAGAATTCTGAAAAAAAGGTATTTGATTAGGTACCTACATCTGGATTTTAGATTCCTCTTTGAAGATACGTACAAATGGTTGTTAAAAACATCCCATGCCTTTTGTAAAATAAAGTGTAATCAGTATTGGAAGGAATGAAAACACTTGCTTAAACAGTGTTTAAAAAGCTCATCTTGGGCTGGATTATTGGATAGTCCTGTATTTTAAAATGCAAATTGTGTCTTTATTAGTTCAGCAACTTGTGAGGCTCTGTACTGAAAAATTGTGTTTAATTTCTCACAGATAATTCTTATTTTCAGAACATAGAATCATAGAATCTTTTAGGTTGGAAAAGACCTTTAGGATCATCCAGTCCAACCATTAACCTAACATTACCAAGTCCACCACTAAACCAACTAAGGGTAGAGTAGGAATTTTGTGTTTCCTGGCTTGGTGGCTGGATTATTCCCAATGAAAGTAAAAACTAGGAATCATTAAGGTTGGAAAGGTTCTCTAAGATCATCAGTCCAATCATTGACCCAACACCACCATGTCCACTAAACCATGTCCCAAAGTGCCACGTCTACCCGTTTATTGAACACTTCCAGGGATGGTGACTCCACCACCTCTCTGGGCAGCCTGTTCCAATGCTTGACTACCCTTTCCATGAAGAAATTTTTCCTACTATCCAATCTAAATCTCCCCTGGCGCAGCTTGAGCCCATTTCCTCTTCTCCTATTGCTAACTACTTGGGAGAAGAGACCAACACCCACCTCCCTACAACCTCCTTTCAGGTAGCTGTAGAGAGCGATAAGCTCTTCAGCCTCCTCTTCTCTAGGCTAAACAATCCCAGTTTCCTTAGCCGCTCCTTGTAAGGCCTGTGCTCCAGACCCTTCACCAGCTTCGTTGCCCTTCTCTGGACACGCTCCAGCACCTCAATGTCTTTCTTGTATTGAGGGGCCCAAAACTGGACACAGTATTCCAGGTGCGGCCTCACCAGCGCCGAGTACAGGGGCACAGTCACCTCCCTGCTCCTGCTGGCCACACTATTCCCGATACAAGCCAGGATGCTGTTGGCCTTCTTGGCCACCTGGGCACGCTGCTGGCTCATGTTCAGCCGGCTGTCTACCAACACCCCCAGGTCCTTTTCGGCCAGGCAGCTTTCCAGCCACTCCTCCCCAAGCCTGTAGTGTTGCATGGGGTTGTTGTGACCGAAGTGCAGGACCCAGCACTTGGCCTTGTTGAACCTCATACAGTTGGCCTCGGCCTATCAATCAAGTCTGTCCAGGTCCCTCTGCAGGGCCATCCTACCCTCCAGCAGATCGACACTCCCACCCAACTTGGTGTCATCTGCAAACTTACTGAGGGTGCACTCAATCCCCTCATCCAGATCATTGGTAAAGATATTAAACAAGGCTGGCCCCAAAACAGAGCCCTGGGAAACACCACTCGTGACCAGCCGCCACCTGGACATAACTCCATTCACCACAACTCTCTGGGCTCGGCCACCCAGACAGTTTTTTACCCAGCGAAGAGTACGCCTGAAATGTTTGTATTGTACCTTAATGACTCTGAGATATGGAACAGATTTATTTCTCATTTTCTATCTTAAGTGACTTCTTAAAGGTAGAACCTACAAACTTATTTCATGTAAAAGACTAACACTAACAATGTGGAATTGATTTATCTATATGGTGCTTTTCCCTCAACCAAAAATATTTTGTTCTGTTTTCTTTTTAGGAAGGAGGCACAGCTGGATGAAGAAGGACAGTTTCTTGTCAGAATAATTTACGATGATTCTAAAACCTATGATCTGGTTGCAGCTGCAAGCAAGGTCCTTAGTAAGTAACATGGATATCTTCTTTGCCCACTCATCTTGTAAAAGATAAACCCCCCAAAAAACCTCTGTGTAGCAGAGAGAAACAGGAATTAACACAGAGGAAGTGGAAACAGGGTATTGGTCAAAGAGAGCATTTTTTTAAAATCTCTGAGGAAAGGATTTTGGGGTTTTATTTATCTAAAATATTTTTATTCCTTTTATTACTTGAAGTTATTTTTATTAATTCCAAAGTATTCCAAGTCATAGGTACATCTTAAACTACAGTAATATACCTCATCTGCAGAACATGGTCAGTTTTACAAGCAGTCATGAAGTAACAATATACCCCTGTAACTACCTTGCCAATACACCCAAGTTTCCACCACTGCTGCAGGAGCAGCCTGTGAATGAATTCTTGATCTCCCTGCTGAACAACTATGCTCAGTTACAGAAATGTTTGTGGCATGAGCACGTCTCATTTTATATCTGCCATTGATTTGGGTCACATTCATTTTCAATCATTGCAGCTGTGGTCTGGAATTTAAAAGGTAGAATTATGCCCATCAGCATTATTTTATCTGCAGACCCAAGTCTTGTATGAATTTGTTCTGAATCAGTAATTAGCCAAGAACCCATAAGACTATGATGACTGTAGTAGTTATGTTGAATTGGAGCAGCTGATGTGGTTTCATGCTATTGAAAACCAGAAGTAACTCCCCTGAGGTGAGCACTACCAACAACCGAGTTCCTTTATTTCCAAGTAGTGATTTCTTATCTGTATCAAAATCCAAAATGCTATACATGCATGAAATGCACAATGCAGCAAAGTCATAATGGTACTTGGTAAATCCTAATGAAATTCCTGTATTGAATACTCATTATTTGCCATGTGGGCCCTGAATCTTGTTTTTCTCATGTTCCTGATCTACTGGATCTGGGTAGAGTTTAGGTACTGTCTGTCTTATTTATGAATACGAGACTAAAGTAGTAAGCAAAGTGACTGAAATGCAGTGTTTGGACTGAATCATTTTCCTGTTTTAACTAGATCTAAATGCTGGGGAAATTCTTCAAATGTTTGGGAAGATGTTTTTTGTATTTTGTCAAGAATCTGGTTATGATACAATTCTACGTGTCCTGGGCTCAAATGTCAGAGAGTTTTTGCAGGTAAGAATTTTGTGCCAAATTATTTCAGATACCAGACAGAAGTGTGGTCTAGTCAACAGATTACATTGAGATTTGGAGATACAGGTTGTACTGTATAATCTTCCAGTTATTTGTGGAGAGGTGTCTGAAAACTTTCTTCCTTGGTATTTGTATTCTCTAGAGCTTTGCACTGCTCAGCACTTTCGGCATTGTTGTTCTCTTTCCTTCTCAGTATATTATTCAGTTGCCTGATAGAGTAATAATTTTCCCATAGCATCTTTGACTGTCCTATTTCATAAAAAAGGATTGAGAAGGCAGGTAAGGTGGGGTTGCAGACACATTCATAAATCTGAAATTTCGTTTGAAATTCCAAAGAAAAGTTGTTAACAGGAGTTTTCTCTAACAAAAGTATGGAGTACAAGAGATATGAAAAAACCCACTGATTCAAATTGTCTGTGTGTTTTAATTAAAAAGACTTACCTTGTTTGTACTAACAGAAAATGTGGTCTTCAGATTTGTAGGATATTTCTTCTCCTAAGTTCTCTTTTACTAATGATAGATAGTGGTTATTTCTAATTGCACGTTATGTACAGAGCTAGGGCTCATACACACTTATCTCTAAGATACTATCCGTCATCCATGAACTGAGGGTGGGATAGAGCAGCAGTGTTTAACTCAGTTTTTGTGCTTTCCTAACTTCAGAACAGTGTGATACTGCACTGGAAGCCAAAACAAAATGAAACAATTTTTCAATAGCATGTAAGAAATGTAGTGACTTCTCTAAAGTGTGATTTCTAGAAAAAAATGGGCTTCCCTTTTTTGTCACCTGAAAATTGTTCACTTCAAAAAACCACTTTGGATTTAAGATTTGTGATATATATCACTCTTGGAGAGAACTGTGTGCTGTAATGAGTTTAAAAACACTGAACTGATTAAGATTTCACGGGAGATTGCCCAAAAGCTGAATGTCAAATCTCTGTTGATTTTCACTGGAAATTTAGCAGCCTCTTGTCATCCGTTGCCTTAAAATCTCTCCAGCAATAATACGTGAAAAGAGCAGAGTGTGTAGTTTGCTGGATTACTAGAATATTTACTTCTTTGTCTCACTACCTGCCCCAAAACCTGGATTATACCACAGCATCCTAGATGTAGTCAACCCAGATTTCTTGTACAAATCCCATGGAGTGTAATTGCTGGGCAGACAGACAGGGTATGTGTATGCTCCAACATGTGCATACTATGTGTGATCCATATACCATTGTCTGTCTATGGGATGTGGCATCCTTTATATTTCATAGGTTCATTCACAGGCTGCCCTCAAAGCAAGCCTTCAGATGAATGTAATTTTTAAGGATGACTCATGTACTGAAGTTGTGGTTAGGGTTGAGCAAGAATAGGGGAGGAGGAAAAAAAAGGTGTAGCTGGCCTGTTGCCCCGTCACTTTGGGTACACATGGATGGACCAGTCCTTCCCTATTCCTTTCCCTCATCCCCTTTTCCATATAGTATACTTCTCTTTCCATTCCCTACCATGTGTGGTGATGAAGAGACTGGATGCATTTGTAGTGCACACCAAACCTCTGCAAAATCGTGAACAGCTTGCATTTACATTCTTCTAATGACAGTATTTTAGGCTGCTTTGTTTGAATTTCAGTGTTAACAGATGACATTGTCTATTATATACTTCTGTAAATTTTAACAGGACTAATGTATTAGTAGCTGTGCCAGAAGCATACTTTTTAGCTTTTTATTATGATGGAAAATCAACGTTATCCATGATTTATTATATTTGCATCTTCCAGCAGTCAGATTAGGTCAGGAAACTAATTTATATACCTATTACAAAAATAGGTGCAGACTGGTTTTAATGTGCTGAACTTTTGTCAAATGCTTAAAATACATAATAGAGTTCCAAAAGGTGCTTCTTGAAATCTGTACTGAGTCCAGGATATACGAAATAATTGAGGGCTGAAGCTTTTTAAAGCAGGTGAAAATAAATCTCATATTTATGTTCTGTTTCCCTTGACATCTCAGAGAAAATTTAGTTTACTAGTAGATGAAACACAGGTACTTCAAGCTTCATGAAAGAGGAAAAAGATAGCGCAACTAAATCTAATATTTATACTTTCTGTGAAAAACACAGGCCTGGAAAAATGCAAATCATATTGAAAGACACTGTGCCAAAGAGAAGCAGTGTGAAAAGAGGTACGTCCTAAGAAACCCAAAGTGGGCTTTTATGTTATGTTCAGTAGCTTTCTACTGAATGAAAATCAAACATTGGAGTAGTGGTTAGTTCTCTCATTTAGGGAATCATTTACAAGGCTACTTAGTTGTTTGTGATTGCAGTGCAATAAATTTCAGGGGACTAATTCCTCTTTTAGAAAAGTTTCCAGATGCTGTGTACCACACAGAGCTGAACAGCATGTCTTTGTATTTCAGGTGCCAGTCACAACTCTCTTGCTTTTAGACAGGCCAGGATGTGCCTGATTTAGTATCACTGCTTGTTCTTGCTTGGATATCCCTTTGTGTTTCACCATGGAGCTGGTCGCTGCTCTACAAAGCTCTAGAATTCGTGTCTCTGGTCCCAGCACAAACTCTGGCATACATCTGAGCAGTCTATGAGCCAACAATTCAGGGAGAGAGCTTAACCTGTTATTATCTGTACCTGACTGCACCTCTGGCCCACAGCAGGTGACCAAACTAGAAAAAGACACATTTGTTCTTCCAGAAGCTGCAATATCAATTTAGAATGGATCAAACACAGCAAAAAATGGGAGTGGGAGTGACAATGACAATGTCCAAATGACAGGATCTGGGAGTGATTTCAGGTCCTTGGTCTGGAAGCATATCTCTGCTGCTTCTTGACTATGTGTTGTAGCAAGGTTCTGAATACAGTAAGCTCATTGCTCACCCCATGATCTGGATGCATAGGGAGAAAAGACACATTGGGGACTGGAAAAACAGCTGCAGTACATCCTGAGGCAAGTCCCCCCACTCTGGATGATTAGAGAGTCAAGACTGAAGGGCATATCACATGGGCTCGCCTGTGACACTGCTTGGACAAAGTCAGTAATGGGGTACTAGGGTGGCAAAGCGGTCTTGTAGAATGGGACTACTGCCATTTGTTAGCAGCACTTGTGCTGGACTTGAATGTTAATAATTAGACAACCATCTTATAAAAATTCTGTCCTTGACATTGACCATTTCTTGTAACAAGCTCCTTTTGAAATTCTTCAGGTGTTGATGAGTGTGTAACTGGAAGATTATCATCTTTTCCCATGTATCTCCTTAAGAGGTTTTTTCCAAAAGGCCAGTATATCCCATCTGTTTCTGAGGCACGTGTACTGAAAGAGCAGTTCTGCACCCAGTTAAGGAGATTGTGGGGCACTCCCTTGGAGCCAGTCAGCTCTCTCGCTCTTTTCTCATCCACACTCTTTCAAAGCAGTCTCTTCCAATTTCATTGTCTTGAACCCTGCAAAGTTCTTACAGAATTTGCCTTCAAGCTTATACTTTTTGCAGTTGAATGCCCACTAACAGCTGGAATGAATTGACTCCCAGATTGTTGCCTCTTCAATTTGGAGGTGTTGATACAGCAACAAAAAAATGGATTTGAAACAAACTAAAAAAATTAAGGAGGAAGTTCCAGGCTGAGTGCATACTACGGAATTAATTTCTAAGATTCTCATTTCCTCTGGAGGCCTTCCAGGAGAAGAGGCAGCTGTTTGAGCACTTCACAGCTCACATGAAATCAAGTTCAGTATGCTTCCACAGATTTGATGATCGACAGATGCTCATGAAAGGTGGAGAATGGCCCAGACAGCACATTGAAAATATTTTCACATCACTTCTTATGCTGGCAGAAAACAATATGCAAAGCCTGGTGCTAGCAGTTACCTGGGAGGGTGGGAGAGCAACATTTAAAATATGCAGTAATGTTCTGGACTTCAGATGTAAAGGACTTGTATGAATTTTGCAACATAGGAAAATAATTGTGTGGGTTGCAACACTATCCAGCAAGGTTGCTCTGTGTTGCTCTTTCTGTGTTAAATATACAGTAAATAGCAAACTGGAGCCTTGATAATTGCTTCATAATCAAAGTCAGAGTTAGCATTGTGTTCTAAGTGTGACTTTGATCTCACTGTTCTCTTTAATGTCCTTATTAGATAAGCCTATCAATTTATCATTTAGCTTTCCTCTCCAGATAGCAATTTGTCTGGTCAAAATTTAAAGTTAAATACATAAGATGCCGAGGACATCAGCTGGAAAAATAGAAGACCTCTGCCCTTCCTTGAATAACCTGTTCTGAAACATTATTACAGCAGCTGTGATATCTTCTATGTATTCTGTGGATTTTTTCTGTTATTCTCAAAGAAAGTATGTATTTGAGGCTGGTCTTTTAATCATTTAAATCTTTATTTTAGAATTTGAGACTTTGTCAGCCCTATAAACTTGGGCTGACTCTATGGTGTCAGAACTAGCCTGTTTCATTGAGAATAAGGAAAAAGATCAATGTTTATGCAAATATGCATATTTGTATCTGACACCTAAATTCACATCTGAAGAGGAGATTATAGGGACTAGAGTTTGGAAGGGGTGAAAGTGGATGAGGTACAGGATTGAGAAACACACACAAGGTCTTTCATCATTGGAGTGTTTCAAAATACAGTATAATCAAGCATGAATTCTTACTAGCTGGAGTAATTTTTAATAGTGCTAATTTTGATGCCATTCATTGTCCAAATATTGCCACAGTAGATGGAAAGAACATTGTGATCTACCTGAAAACCGTGCTATGATGACAGTTCTACAGATAACAACACAAATGCATGGGAGCGTGAGCATTAGGAGAAAGAAAATGTTCAGATTAGACAGAATATGTACTTACTTTCTTCAGAACTAATAAGTGAATGCCTTATAATCATGTTTTTAATTTCTTCTTCCAGAACCTTGATGCTTTGCATGACCACCTTGCTACTATTTACCCGGGTATGCGAGCCCCTTCCTTTAGATGCACTGATGCGGAGAAGGGGAAGGGACTCATTCTGCATTACTATTCGGAAAGAGAAGGTCTCCAGGATATTGTCATTGGAATCATCAAAACAGTAGCTCAACAGATCCACGGTACAGAAATAGATATGAAGGTAATATCTGAAGGGATGTACACATTGGAAGTTTATGTCATTAGGACAAAATCAAGAAAATCAAAAGTGAAGTGATGGCAAACAATCATTTTCATTGTTGCTGTCCTCTGTGAAGCAGTGGCATCAGTACTGACTCAGGAAGAGCCATCATTATTTGTGTTGCTTTAAGGACAGGTCAGCCATGTGCTGAGAAGGCCAGCACTAATTTGCAAACAGACCCAATTGGGAACGGTTCAGAACAATATCCCCATATTCAAAGAAGGAGATGACACATAGAGAAATTAGGTACTGGGTTATTTGGTGTGCTTTTTTCCACTTTATTTTATATTTGGCATATATTTCTTGCTGTCTACTGTGTTCTGTGAGAACATGGACATTTTGTCTCTGTGTCCTAGATTCTTCATCTGTGTGCAAACTGTGAGGCTGATGTGCATTGATGAGGCCTGGCTGGCAAGCAGAGTGTTTTCCTCCCAGCCTGCATGCCAGGTCCAACCCAGAACCAAGATGTGTTTGTGGGTTTCATACTACCATTGTGTGGCTGAATATACACTTACAGCCCCAGAAGTGGAAAAATGTTCCTCAGTCACAGTTATTCATATTTATTTATGTAACATCATGTGTGCTAAGTCACTCATGAAATGGGAAAGAGGCTTCTGCTTTGTGTCCATGCAGAGCAACAGAAAGATTTAATTGATCAGGCCTTGCATATGTAATGGTATAAAATCAGAGCTTGATCCAAGGTGCAGATATATCTGGGGAAAAATAGCAAATAAAAGGTTTCTGGTGTTAGAAATATTGCAACTGACATAAAATACTTTTCATCAAGTGGAAAAGAATCTAAGCAGGTAGAGCAAGCATCCTTTTTTCTTTAACTATTCCATAGTCATGTTACATTTCTAGCACAGTTTCATTGTATACTTGCTCAGACAATCTGTTCCAGTTTCATGAGTGTATCACAAAAACATGATTTTGCTCAGATAAGAGATTTACAAGGACCCCAGTGACAAAGGTATTTGTACTGCTATATCAGAGTATTTGCCTTTTAGGTTTCTTTTTATAAGCTAGCTCAGGTTTATAGTGAATGGCTAGTTCTGTATAGTGATGGTGATACACTTGATGTCCTTGTTTAGGTTCTACTTTGTGGAAATCCATAGTTCAAACTTTTACAGCAGGTGTTAGTAATCAGATACAAAGGGTGCAACAGAATCAAAACAATCTTCTTCTTAGGTCCCTGTTTATTCAAAGTGTTGAGGTAGACAAGGAGGACCATGTTGGAAAGTTGGCTGCAAGAGTGCTGAAGCTGTTGCTTGACAAGCATTTCTTTTGGTCGCACAGGCAGCTTATGCAGCCCCCCTTCTCTTACTGCTCAAGCTTGGCCTATGACAGCTTCTTCAGCTGTGTCTCTCCAGCTGTTGTGATGCTATAAAATAAACTAGACTGAGGAAATGAACAAGGTTCAAAATAACGGGTTTTTTTTCTTGGTTATTTTTACCCCCATCTGTTCCTTTATGTGGTTTGGTGTTCTGTCTATCGGAGAGGGTTCTGCCAGCATAGTCAACAGGTCATGCAGAGACAAAACTGATCAGTGGGGCAGAGGAGAAATCTGGGTTGTGCAAAGCAGCTACCACAACAAACTTTTGACAAACTATGCTCAAGCAGGGCCACCTAGAGCCAGTTGCTCTGGACCGTGTTCAGACAGCTTTCAGCTATCTCTATGGGTGGAGACTGAAAGTTCTTTGGACAACTGGTGCCAGCACTCAGTTTTCCTCACAGTAGAAAAGCATTTCCTGATGTTCAGATGGCACCTCCTGTGTTTCAGTTTGTGCCCATCGCCTCTTGTCCTGGCACCGGACACCACTGAAAAGAGCCTGGCTCCATCCTCTGTGCACCCTCCCTTCAGGTATTTGTACACATTGATGAGATCCTCCTGAGCCTTCTCTTCTGCAGGCTGAACAGTGCCAGCTATCTCAGCCTTTCCTCTTATGAGAGGTGCTCCAATGCATTAATCATCTTAGTGGCCCTTCATTGGACTCTCCAGTAGCTCCATATCTCTCTTGTATGGAAGAGCCCACAACTGGACACAGCACTCCAGGTGGGGCCTCTCCAGTGCTGACCAGAGGGGAAGGATGACCTCCCTCAACCTGCAGAGAAAACCTAAGAAATCTCATGATCGAAAGAGGAAAAAAAATATTGATAAAAATACGTTGTTTGTTTTTTGTCCCAAGTTGTTTCTTTGGGTAGACAAATAGCTAAATGGAAAAAAAATGTTAAATTTTATCACCTTTTTGCAGTTTCACCCATAGCTATTTTATATATACATACATATATATATGCATGTTCTTCTGAAATACAGTAGGGCTTTCTTTTTCCAGAATGGTGTTCTTCAGGAAATGTGCCTTTTCTTTTAACACCTAGGGGGTGTGTGTGGTGAAGGCAAGAAAAAAAATAAAAGGTCTCAGTTTGTCTCTGTTAAACTCTGTTAGCACTGAAAGGCGGGCAATTTGTTTTGAACTTGGATTCACAATTCCAGTTGAATAGTTCAGGAAAGCCTAGGTTGACATTAATTGATTAATTAGTTCAAATCCAATTTGCCTTACCTTCCCTGATATGGTAATCCATTTTTAGCTACATAGAGCTAAAGACTATATAATTTTTGCAGCAGGTATTGTCCCAAGAATTGTTGCTGACTTTGAGAACAGACTAAGAAAATTTAAGTTCTGCCAGGCTGAGTATGAGAACTAAAAATCTTCATGGTGCTGGTGACAAGCTTTGGCATGAGATCTCTGTTAGCAGCCTTCTGGCTATGACTTCTCTTGCCTCACTTGTCAGAGGTTGTTTGTGTATAAATGAGAGTGACCTGTGAAAGTGAAGTCAGGACAGAGATTCCCTCAAGGCTACAAATGGTACGGGTCAATGAAGAATGTTGTACAATCCTACAAAGCCCAAAAATCTGTTGGGAAAACAGACTTCTGCAGTTCTGTTATTATCTGAGAGCAGACTATCAAAATCTTGATGGTTTACAATATCAAATGAGAAAAGGCCAGGGGAAATCCTTGACAAGATCGTAATTTCTGACGGTCTCATTACTAATGGCAATATAAAAAACCAAAGCCAGAATGTGACCAGCTGGAGAGCTGACCTAAAAACTGCTTAGGTACTTGTTATGGAGGACAAACAATACTGATCCATACATTAAAATGCTAGCTGTGTATGAAGATAAGTCAATCGTGCAGTGTAATCAGCCTCTAATTCTGACACAAGGGCAGCAGGAAACTTCACTAGCTCCACGCTCAGAGGTTCAGTGCAGTGAGAGTCTCTGCCTTGAAACCAGCTGCCAGGTGGAGACATGCCCACAGTTTTAACTTTGGGTGTGCAAAGCTAAGAGTGGTACCATTTCCACCATGAACTGCTTTGCCTCAGGATCACCCTGAAACAGCTGCAGTAAAATTTGTCAAGTAGCATTGCACAGTCGGTTTTGATCAGAAGAGATCAAGAATTTCATCCTGTATTGTCCTTTAAATGGCAAAAACCTGACTTTGTATTAATCTTCACAATCTGATGGAAAAAGATCCCGTCCAAGAGCATTCTGTTCCTCCTCCATGCTGAGATACGAGTATCTTGGGGACATGCTCATATCTGTAGAACTGAGTCTTGTCCCATAGATACATCAGTGAAAGTTTAACAGATAGCATGTGTTTGTTTTACATGCTGTATCACAGTGATACTGTTTGATTTAGTATCTTGTGTGAAGCTCACCAAATATATTAAACCACAAAGTCATTTTAAAATAACTGTTCTCTGAATTGTCCTTCCCTGAAATATTGGTGTGACTTTTCACTTGGCTAAGCAAGGACAAACTCTGAAGATACATCTTCTGGAAAGCACAGGCAGGTTAGCAGTTAAATGTTATATATTCTCCTTGAAACCAGGAGAGTGATTTTTCCGTTCAGTTTTTAACTGCAGTTACTATGGTGATTGAGCTCATAGATGTGGTGAACTGATGCTACTTTACCAGCTAAGACCGCAGGGCAAGGAAGAATTAGACTTGATTCCTGGCTTTGTTGCTTCTGTCACTGAACTTTCATTTGTCAAGCATTTAACAGAGGCTTCTTCAACAATATATAAATAATACTGAAATTCTGTGACTTGCCAACTTCGTTTGCAGAATGGAACAATAGATAAGTTCTATTTTAGTTAAGCTAACTGCAGAGCATCTAGGGCAGATCTTTATGCCAGATAAGTATCTGGCCAATTAGACTGGATCTGTAGGTACAAGGGGACAGAATTTAACATATTATGTTAATGGGCAGAAGTTCTCATTTTAAATTTGCTGACAAGGTGGATGAAATCATGAGATAGGAAGATTAGATAGTACATAAATGATGTGAGCAGAAAAGGCATCATGAAATTACATATCCAGTGGGAAGTTATTTAAGGATGAATCAGTAGCTTTTTTAGCCTGTAGAGGGGTATGAGTGTAGCTTCTGTTAATAAGGGTCTGTACATGGATGACCAGAATCAAATTCAGTAAACCAGCCATGTCCACAGCATATCACATTTACCAGGAGTGAGCAGCTGGCACTGTGGCCATCTTGTAGATCTGACACATCTCCGTGAGTTTGGCCTGTTTTTCATTTGCTGCGCTGATGTGATGCACTAGTACAGCAAGCATTTCTAGATGCCCTGAAGTCTGGTCAAAAATAGTGTTGCAAATGAACTTGAAGATGCCTGGGAAATTTGCAGCTTTGCACTGTTACTGACACCGTTCTAATATATAAAGGTTATAAAAATAGCACATCGTGTGTGATGACCGACTTCATCGCTGTGTAAGCTTGTAGGATCTGTGGAGGGTCGCATCTCAAATTTAGCTAGACGTCTTGAAGTGTGTAGCAGTTCTATTTTTATAGGTGATTTTTTTTAACCAACACTTGAGTTTTGTTTATTGATGCATCATTCATTTCTAATAAATGGAAAAAAATGGGAAGTTGTGAAAAATCCATTAGGTGCTGCATGATTGCAGGAAAAAACCTGTAAGTACAGGTGCAGGTTGGTAACAGAATACTAGTATACAGTGTCTAAGATGGTCATTGGGTGATAATACTAATATCTCCGGAAGGTGATGCGCTGTTAATATGAACATTTCCTTAAAAAATATTAGATCTTTAAAAATGAATTTTAAGACTCTGCTGAATGAAGAAGCTTTTCACCCAATGTATGCATTTTTTTTCCAGTTGTGGCAAGAGCAACTCTTTGAAGTAAGAGTCCAAGACTGGAAATGATCTGGAAGCATAGAACAATTCTAGTGATAATTCTACACAATTTGAAAAAGGTTACTGTGTATAATCTTAGCTATTCCTTGCCACAATAATAGTAATAATAAAATAAAACCTGTGGGAGTGTGTATGAGTGATATAAAGTAAGAACTAAGACTGTAGCTGCATTCTATCAATCCTCAGTATAGCCATAGTCTCTCACTATTTCAGGGATGATGATTTCAAAGATGAGGAAGACATGGAGAATCTTTAAACCCTGAATTGAGAGGAAAACTAGGTCTCCATCTACTATGTTCCATTTTCCTAGACAAACCCACATACCTTGTTCTCCTCAAATGACCACCACATATTCTTTCTGAGGTTTACCTCTTAGTAATTCATGATTTGCCACTTCTCTTTGTCACACACTGCCATATGGATTACCAACACAGTTTCTTGAGGAAATTAGGGTTTATCATCATTAACATTTGAACTTGTTCATACATCCAGCTTTAGGTACCTACATTAGCTGGTAAATTTAGTAGGTTGATCTTCCTCTAAGTTACTTAGCATATGCAATAGAAAGAGAAGACTAATGCAGCACATGGTATAGAGCACCTAAATCAGGCTCCTGCTCTGAACTGTCTTCCAGAAAAGCCTCTCTTTCCTTCAAATGAATAGTCAAATAGGAGATCAAGGAACACTACCTTCTTAAATTAAGCATCATTTACCAATAAAATAGTGTTATGTTGTTTTACACTCCTCCATTTATATAGGAACAAATAAAGGAATCGACACTCCCCCACCGATCAACTAGCATGGCTGACAGTTGTGGAGGAGAAATATTTAATAAACTAAACATCTTAGGGAGCAAGTGCAATGTTTGTGCATATCTGTTCTGTTTTCATATTGTAACTGTTAATCTCTGTGGGTAAGCTATGCGTAAAGGGCAGAATCAGGATGCATTAGAGCTTTTGAGAAGTCTTTTTTTGCTTCAGTGGCTTTAGGATCAGACTCTACATGAAAGTAGAATCTGGTGCAACATGTTCCAGAAAGTTGTTGCTAAACAATACTGTGCAAATAGAATTGTTCTGTTCCAGTCATCAAATCTAATTAGGCTTGAGAAGAAGTGAATTTGGCCTCTCAAGGTAAATTATGTTATTGTATGAGTTATTAGCTTTAATTATACTGCAATACATGACTCTCACAGCAAACAAAATAATCCCTATTAATTTCATATTTTTTACTAACTTTGAGTAAAATTACTAAAGTGTGAAATGCTATATTCAAGACACTTATTTGAGATTTGACTGATGTAGACGACTGGTTTTGCTGTCATTTCATTTAATATAGAATGCAGCTTGAAGAAGATTGTCATTGCTTTGGTTTTTTCTGTTGGTCCTGATCTTGCAGTCATCACTGCTTCAATGTGTAAGGACTGTATATTCAAACATCTGCTCCATCCACCTTTCTTCTGGCTGACTATGACATGCCCATCCTCTGGTCAGCACTGATTGCTGTTGTGTTATAGGTCTTGCAAAAAGCTTTCATCAAAATAAGGATTCAAGTGGTCTGTAATTCAAGACTTGCTACATGTTCATTAAAGGGGAGGGGAGAATCCTGTTTTCTGGCACATACCGGTAAAAGCAAGCGTAACCTGAGCCTTGACCCCTGATTTCACTCAGGCTTTATAAATTGTATTTCAGTGATCTTCAATGTGTTGTTCACGCAAAGAGCAACTGTGGCTAATCAAAGGCATGATTATTCACCTGGAATTATAAAGACCCTCTAAAATCAGAAATGCTTATTAGAATATATTATTTTTCAAGATGCAAGTATCATTCTTGAATTCATCTTTCTGCTCTAAATGTATTCCTGTCTTCACAGTAGCATTCCAGTTATTAGTTAGTAGCAGACTTTTCAGTTTTTCATTTTTTCCTTCATTTTTCTAGGTTATTCAACAGAGAAATGAGGAATGTGACCACATTCAGTTTTTAATTGAAGAGAAAGAGTCTAAAGAAGAGGACTACTATGAAGATCTTGACAGATTTGAAGAAAATGGTACCCAAGAGTCTCGCATCAGTCCCTATACTTTCTGCAAGGCCTTTCCTTTCCACATAATATTTGACAGAGATCTGGTGGTCACGCAGTGTGGCAATGCTATATACAGAGTCCTTCCACAGGTTAGATGATTCTCATGCATGAATAATCATAGAGAATCCTAATGCTAGAAGCTTCACAGGTCTATTTTAAAGATGAATAAAATAAATTTAGGATTCTCTGTCTAAACAGCATTCCTGTGTAACTGTATAATATTTATTACATTGTGCTCCTCTTGTTTGAAAAAGGTCTGTAAAAATAGCCCTAATTCTACAACAGCTCTGTTGCTTATGATCATATCCATGTGCAGTAAGAGAATAAGCTTGAGCAGAGAAAAGCTGATCATCCCCACAATTCAGTTGTTAGCTTGATACCCGATCCTTACCTTGTAGCTCACTCCAAGATACATTTGCCATGAAAGTGGCAGGGAATTCTCTAAAGTGAATGAGAGACAGTCAGTGCAACTTGGCCTGATGTTCAGGAAATGGTCTTGCCCATACTACTGTGTAGGGTAGCAGCAGGTACATAGTCTATATATAGTACTTGACAGTAATGCCTTCAAATACTTAAGCTGTCAGATGCACAATAACTATGCAGAATAGCAGAAATTGCGGTATACTTTCTTGGCTTGTGCATCAAAAGCATCAGTATTAACTAAGATGAGCCAAACTATGTTTGTGATATATATATGTGTGTTCTGAACTGAAGGCAGCTGCTGCAATTTCCTCTGGTTATTTACAGTAAAAGAGTACTCAACGTCCATTTAATGTTATGTATTCTGTATATGAATAGGATACCTCAGTTCTTGCCTGAAAGAGCTGACAGTGATTCTAAAAATAAGTAACAGGTAAAAACAGTAATATGACAGGAGCAAAAGATAAGATGATGAAAACATCAAATGATCTTTACAATTAATGTAGGCTAACGTTGCACCTACCATGTTGTTTCTGAATCATTGACATGCTTTTAAAATGCAATTTTATGTTATTTGCTTTTACCTGCAATATGGTTTTGGTGATTTCTCTCTGAATTGTGCAGAAAGATTTGAAAGAAGAGCTTTGTAAGTAGCTCTGACGGATTTTTCCCAAGGGCATTCACTGAACACTTATAACTGACTATTCAGCCTACTGAGGATGGCTATCAGAATCCTTATTATCAGAGTTGATGCTTTAGAGAACATAGCTTATTGAAAAGGGAGTTTGAAGGAGGTTGGTTAGGAGGAAAACTCTGGAAAGCTTTTTTTACTGTGGAGTGGGGATGGTTTGACAAATAGTGAATGTGATAGTCTAACACAATTTTAAAAAGTCATCTTGCAGACTAGAACTGCACTTTGAATTCAATATACTTCTGATGTAAAATCCTTAATTTGGAAACCTTGCATTTTAATGGAGAAATGCATAAAGTATATATTCTCTTCCATTCAGTATGGTCATCTAAGCAAATTGAATTTAATTACTCCATGTATATTTTTATTATAAAACATAACAATCTTTTTTTTTTCTTTTTTTATTTTTTATTCCAGCTGCAGCCAGGAAATTGCAGTCTGTTGTCAGTTTTCTCCTTGGTCCGGCCTCATATTGATATTAGTTTCCATGGGATCCTCTCACATATCAATACAGTCTTTGTACTGAGGACCAAGGTAACTAGAGAGTATTCACCTGGCTTTTCTTTAAGGAAGCATGCTTTGGAGAGACAAGAAGAAGTGCTGAAAGCTTGGAAGTCTTCAGAGAAAATTCTTTGCACAGTAGTACGCTCAGTCCCTTTTGAGTCTTGAGCCAAGAAAAAGTCACAGGTGTGAATTCATGTGTAGCTGTTAAGTAGAATGCTTTATAGGAATGGTGGACTACATATACCTCATTCCTGATGCTTTCTTTGCAAGGTGCCAACCCATTATATGTCATTGTATGAAAGTAAATGTAGAAAGGCAATTACATTTACTTTTGCTTCATAACAATACAGGAGGCAAATATGAAATGTGTTCTTGCTTGGGCCATACGTTCATACGTAGTTCTGTGTCCTTTTCTCTAGAGAGGGCAGAAGAGGAGGCGAGTGATATGAACAAATGCAGCATGTGGAATAGCACCTACTATGTCAAGGAACCTGTTTATTTATAGAAAACTGTACCTGAGAGAAACAAACAAGATTTCTTGGAGATGCTCCCTGGTGCAGATAGAACTTCATAGAATAGGCAATACTTTTGTCAAACTATTGTTAAGAAATGATGCAGAAAAAACCAAGAAGTTATGAACATGAACATAACAAAAGATACCATACTTCATGTCTCTGAGGTAGCAAATCACAGCATTAAAATACAGGTGGTGTATGGTGTTCAAATGAGAAATTAATTGGGTTTTAATGTAGGTTGTAGCTCTACTCCAAACATTCTGACTGCCTTCATAGTGAAGGCACTTATGTATGTGGCCTGGTGCATAACACATGTACCATTGCCCTTATATAATTGTGACTTTTCATCACCAGGAGGGGCTGCTGGACGTGGAAAAGCTGGAGTGTGAAGATGAACTGACTGGCACAGAAATCAGTTGCTTACGCCTGAAAGGACAAATGATCTACTTGCCTGAAGCAGACAGCATTCTCTTTCTTTGTTCGCCAAGGTACTTTAAACCTTAAGAGTTCTATAATATTGATTTACATTTTACAATTACTAATTTTAAGAACAAGTATGAGAGTAGTACTATAGAGATTAATTGGTTCAAGTATTGATTTCATTGATTTTGATGTGTTTATACTAAAAGAGGGAGGAGCATTTAAACATCAGAACTTGACTGGTTATTAAATAATTCAATATAAACATTAGGATGCTCTGGCCCAGTTTGTACAAATAGGAATTCCATGATTTTTGGCAAGTTTTGTCCTTTGTTTCTTACTCTCAGAGTGCTAAGAAATGTCGCAATGATTTGGTTTCCTATGTGGATTCATATATTTTTGCAGTAGTTTTAATGTCATAGAGCAGTGATGGTTATAAAGAAGTGGTTGGAATGGGGGATTGAATGGAGGGCTTCTTTAGCTAAAAGCATGTTGAGCTAACACATCAGATTACACAGTTATAATATGTTAATCTTCTGTGTAAAAGGGAGTGGATGAAGACAGAAAAGGAAGAGACTACCGTAATGTAATCTCACCATTATTTGTGCACTGAATTATGTACATTTGATATGTTCATGGAACTCATCAGTGAGAATTTTGTATTTAAATGCAAAAATCAAGAGCCATGTGTTAGCATGAATGCACACGAGTAAGGTATTTCATAGAAGGGGTATGTTGTACAGCTCATTGCAAGTTCAGAAGCATAATCTTTCTTCTGTTATTCAGTTTAATTGTACCCATGTTATTATATATTCCTCCACATTGCAGTGTGATGAACTTGGATGATTTAACCAGAAGAGGTTTATATCTGAGTGATATTCCATTGCATGATGCTACCCGTGATCTGGTTCTTTTGGGAGAGCAGTTCAGAGAGGAATATAAACTGACTCAAGAGCTTGAGATCCTCACTGACAGACTGCAGCACACACTGCGTGCACTGGAAGATGAAAAGAAAAAGACAGACACGTAAGAACCAAATCCTGATTTTGAGCTGAAACAGTCAAGGCAATGTATTATTTATAGTTACCTTCTTCAAAAAATAACAGAATCTTGGAAGGAATGTAAGAGATATTCAGGGCTGATAATTTTGGAGTCAAGAAAGAACATTTTACTTTAATGCCTCATAGGGTATTTCTTTATTTAGATTGTCAAATGTCATCTGCAGTCTAGGCTGTTACATGCACAGGTGTTTTGATGGCTCCTTCCCTGATAAGGGAAGTAATGAGAAGTGAACTGACAATCCTTTTTGCTTTGTGAATTACCTAAAACAGTAGTTTTGCAAACTTTCTTACATGCAGTCCCTGTAGCCAAGATGAATTTGATGAATGCCCAAATGCTACTATTTGACAGAGTACTGTAAAACAGCTGTAGACCACTTTGTCTTTCTGGACTGCCATGCTTACAGGTTAATAGTACAGAAAAACATATCTTATAAGCCTTGAAAATAGTCTATGTAAAAGTAAAGTTTTGCAATACACTAATGCTATGAATTTGTTTTTACAGTTATCTGTAGAAATGGATTTGGGGCTATCTAGATAATAGTACTATCTAAATATAAGTACAGAACAATAATAAAGTATATGTGTTGGGCCCCAAATCCATTTCTACAGATAACTGTAAAATCAAATTCATAGCATTAGTGTATGGCAGCTCAGCTCAAGGACTGCTGGCAAGTAAATTAAACAAAAGTTTATGTGACAAGAAGTATGGGGCTGATGGTTGACTCTAGTTTATAAAACATAGTTCCTATCTCTGTAATAGAAGAATTTCTTCTGGATTATAATTGTTTAGTAGTAGAATTAACATTTGTTGTGCTATGAATTCTATTGACAGATTTTTTTTTCTGTAGTAGAGTAATGGAAATGATTGTAAAAAGACTTGAAAGGGATGGACGGAAGAGTCAGAGAGAAAAGAAGCCTAAAAAATATTTTTTCTATTCATTCCTGTTGACTTGCTTTATAAAGTCATTTTACCTTCAGGAATTCTAGCCTTCTTGGCAGCCGCTGGAACGGTATCAGTTACTATATCATGTGCCAAAAGTATTCACTAATTATAACTCATGCAGTAGTGAACTTGCCAAAAATGCAGCTAATGAGGGTTTGTGCAGGAGGCTGTGTACAAAATGATGCTCAGGATTTGTGAAACAGAGATCTTCAGCTTGCCCACTTAGCTGTGTAAGGAGGGAAATACACCTTAAGATGGCAGGTAGAAAGTTGAAGAAATACACATGAGAGAAGGGTGAAGCTCTCTGTGTGTGATTTGGATTTTATTTGCATAATTTGTAATATGAACTAGTGTTAATATGTCATATAGACTATTAATTAAAAAATGTAATAAACCCTAAAAGCAGCATTCTCAACGGAAGAGGAAACATTTAGCAATGCATGAATTGATCAAAGGTGGAAAACTGTTTGATCTCTTCATGGCCTTTTTGGCAGTTTTTATGGTTCTGTGAGCAAAACCAGATTATATGAGCTGAGGATATGGCAGAAATGCTTAAGCAATAAGCAAAAATGATCCAAGACACTATTAACAGATCATGTCAGAAGAATTAGTAATATATGCCTCATTTTGTTGGTAACTTAGATGTATTAATGTGTGTTTGATGAAATGTCATGGCTTTAGATATGCTGATGTAGATCAGTTCCTGTTTCCCAAATAACATATTCTTCAGTAAACATCTTTTATATTGCTCTTTGATGATGTGAGTATGTTATAAACCCTATGGGAGGTACTAAGTTAATATTTGAAGAGTGCTGATGTAAAGACCTTTCTCCACATTCTTTCTGTTTTGCTTGTGCCTTTCTTTTCTTACACGTTTAGATTACTCTACTCTGTTCTACCACCATCAGTGGCAAATGAGCTGAGACACAAGCGTCCTGTTCCAGCTAAGCGGTATGACAATGTGACCATTCTTTTCAGTGGCATTGTTGGATTCAATGCCTTCTGTAGTAAACATGCCTCTGGAGAGGGAGCCATGAAGATTGTCAATCTTTTAAATGATCTTTACACGAGATTTGATATTCTGACTGATTCACGAAGGAATCCATTTGTTTATAAGGTAAGTAGAAAATTTTAAAAGTATTTAATCTGTGACTTTTCAATAATTTTCTATCATGTCACTCTTTTCCATCCTTTGGATTTTAGGCTTTTTTTTAAAAAATAGTTATGTTCTCACTCTCTGAACTGTGTTACCTGATATTACATAGCTAAAGAAGAGTATGTTGTTTATCTCTAAATGTGTGAAGGAACATAAAGGGCTTAGATCTCGGCAGGATTTCTGCACAGTCACCCATTAGGTGGATATATAAATCTACTTCCATGTTTAGCAGATGTCAACACTTGTACAAGCAGTTTGTGGTTCTGCTGACCCTGTGCTTTTAAGTTTTTCAGTCATGTACCTGGGTCATCTGGTTGTAAATTATAACTTATTATTCAGTTACTCAATGTGAATTTCATTCCTTCATTAGGAATGAGGTGTAGTTGCAGATGCAGCTGGTAGCAGGTAGATAGGTAAAGAGACATATATATCCCATATATATGTACACATGTATGCTTGTGTGCTTTTGTGTATAAGATTCATTCCTAGCTTTTACTAGAAGTCAATTTTGTGTCCTGTACAAAGTGAATCAAGGGTGTGAGTCAAAATAAACATAGTGCTCAGTTTCTACGGAAATTCAGAAGACCCCATAAGAGAGGCTCAAGTTCACACAATCACAGTGTCATTTTAATTTGTTACATTGTGGACATACAATAAATTCTTTTCAATAAGAAGCAGAGATGATGGCAGTTAGGGTGATTTGAATGAAAATGAAGAGAAACTATTTGAAAGGACAAGCAGTCGTGAAGGAAGCACTACGTCCATTCTAGTACTCTAAAGTCCACGATAATAAAGCGATTGAAAAATATGTATCTTGATAGGTGGAAACAGTTGGGGACAAGTACATGACAGTGAGTGGTCTACCAGAGCCTTGCATTCATCATGCACGATCTATCTGCCACCTGGCATTGGATATGATGGAAATAGCAGGCCAAGTTCAAGTAGATGGTGAGCCTGTACAGGTTAGTAAATGTGTGGGCTTGAATGAAGACCCTGTTCTTTGATATGATGATAATCCTTTAAAATATGATAATTCTTAAGTCCCAGTCCATGCAAGCTTTGTTATTGTTAGCTTTTGAGACTACTGTCTACAAATAATATGGAGTCACATGTAGATGTGACATGTGCAGTTCCCAGACCTTAAAATCTAATTATTCTGCTTAACCTTTTAAAGGACTAGTTTAGGTCTGCATAATTTATATCTGTTTTCTGATCATTTCAATCTAATCAACAAACGCCCACTGCGCATCAAGTACAATTCTTTGAGACTTTTTCATCTCAATGAACAGAACAATAATATTCCCTCACTGATACTTTTGAATACGCTTCAGATCCTCACCTCAGCATGACAAAATACTGCATTAAAAAGAAAAGTACAGTTCCATAGGCAGTTATGGCAATGGTTACGGGCAACAATGTATATTAATGGAAGTTCACTCATTGTGGGATTTCATGAAGATGTTGTGGCATTAATACAGAACTGGGGAGGATGCATTGACCTGTCCTCATCAGAAGGCTGTGAGAGCAAAATAAGTAATGAGTGTGGTGCATATTTGTATTTACATGAATATTATTGGTCTATCACCTCACTTAGATCTGTGTACTTCACTTTGTCACTGGGCAAAGAAGTGAGAAGGTTTGATCTGGGGCTTTACAATAACTGTAATGTGCTGTAAGAATGAGCTTCTCCAAACCCCTGTCCTATCTCTTGAGCTTTTAAATGTAGAATACCATGATGTTTTCTCTGAGAAACATCTTTTTTTCTTGACCTACACCATCCATTTCTGCACCTTCTGAGCACTCATTAAACACAGACCTGCAGCGTATGCCTCTCTTTCCCTTTTTTTAATTTCACAGTACATAATAGCAGCATGGCATGGTGTATGCTGGAAAAATATGGATTTTGTTCTTTAATGTGGGAAGCAGAGCCATGACACTGCACAAATTAAAAAAAAAAAAAAGTGACACAAAATGCAAGGCTTTGAAGAAGCAGGAGTGGCACACTGAAAAACTGAAGTCTAGTAGACAGAAATGGCATAATACCTGTATTTAGTCAGAAGCATCAGATTAGTTACTTTGATTGATTTTGAATATTCAAACTTTATTTTTTCTCTCTAAAGATAACAATAGGAATCCATACTGGTGAGGTAGTCACAGGTGTCATAGGCCAAAGGATGCCACGTTACTGTCTCTTTGGAAATACTGTCAATCTAACAAGCAGAACAGAAACTACTGGACAAAAGGGAAAGATCAATGTCTCTGAATATACTTACAGGTAAGTAATGCAGTATTTTTATTGGTGTTGACATCTTAAAAGAAACCACTTTGTCAGCATAACATCAAAGTGTCTTTGGAATTGAAAGTGACAGGACTCCTGCAACACATTATTTAAGTAAATGAGTTCTCATGAAACTGTATGGCAGACTGCATTAGGATATACCATTATTGGTATGCAGATACGATAATGATCTAGAGATAGATTTGACTCTTTTGTCAATTTGCTCAATATCTGTAGCATGTTTAATATTCTATATAGTGCATGGTGTGCATGCATAGTACATACATTTACATGTTTTCTCTTTCAATTTCAGGTGTCTTATGACACCAGAAAATTCAGATCCTCAGTTCCATCTGGAGTACAGGGGTCCAGTTTCTATGAAGGGTAAAAAAGAGCCAATGCAGGTTTGGTTTTTGTCCAGAAAGAGTACAGAGACAGAGGTATGACTAACCAGGGTGTGTTTTTTTTTTTTTTTTAAACAAGGCATAAACATGACAAATTTAATCTAAACCACTGAGATCCATCTGCATTTGCAAAACTAAATGTTCCCTAGAAAAAATGAAGTTTTGTGCAACACTATTTCATTAATGCATTTACTATCTTGACAGCACATTAAAGTCCTTGGTTATTTGTCTCTGCAGTTTATGCAGTCCCTGAAAGAATACATTTGTATTTTAAAAAGTCCTTGAGAGAATGCCAAGTGTTTAAATATTTATACCTCCCTCTTCTTACAGATTTCTCCACTGTACTAGATTTTGCAATATAACGTCCGTTTCTGTTTAGCTGACATGTCTGGTTATCAGCACTTCAAAATTCACCATTTGCTTTCTTACAGTGAGTGAATAAATGTGCCTTCAAATATTTAGGAAACAGTCTAGCAACTACCTGCAGGCAGGTTCACACCTGATGTATATGGTGGTCTGTTAAGCCCAGATGGATCTCCTTGTTCGGAGTCTGTTGCACAATAGAGGTCTTGCTTTAGAAATATACGGGGTGAAAACTATTTCTTCTAAATGACATATGAGCCTAAATCCTCTTCTCAAAATGATGTAGGGTAAAGCTCTTCAAGCACTGAGTGGTCTTTAAGCTTATGCCTCAATTTCAGAAGTCTGGGCATGTATTAACCAAAATCTCATTAAAAGGCAATGAGATCTAGACTCATAAGCGTGCTACAAACTTAGACACTTAATCAGGTAACAGTATGCCAGCTGATTTGCCATAGCTGAGCAGATGCATACATTCCACCCATTGCCAACAGGGAGAAATAAAGGGTAAAAGTAATTTACATAGCTCAAATTTTGTCCTGAAGTAATACAGAAAGACAGAGTTTTAAGCTAATGTATTTAATCTTAAAAATACACTTAACTAAAGTAATGAAAGTCATCAGTTACCTTGGCTGAAATAATACCTGTAAGTCACAGGAAATTAATTACGCGTCTGAATATTCATGTCCTCCTGAAAATGAAATTTAGGCTCTTAAACTGTTTGGGTTCTTTAGGAGATCTAATCCAGATTTATTACCACTGGTACCCAAGTATATGAATACTGACTTTTTAATGGTAACTCCCAGTAACCCCTCGTATTAAACTTCAGGAGAGAGCATGTACTTTAACTCTGCTGAAGTCTATTTTAGTATATATTACTTACAATAATATTCTGGGGGCCACTTCTGATAATACTTTCCTATTTTTATTCTATGTCAAGATTAACTATCATTTCACATGACTATCGTTCTTTCAAATCTATAGTTGTATTTAAAATATATTTTAATTAAACACCTTCCACTTTTTTTCTGTATTATAAATTCTATCCTATCATTTGTAGCAGGGCACAATGTAATTTTAAATGTAAAATTTCAGAGGGGTACTGAGTCAGGTGGGTGTTTTCCTTGTTTCATCCTCACATGTGTTTAATATGAATATAGGGTTCAGATAGTTTAGAATTTTAAATATTGCAATTTCCTTTTAGAGATCTTGCACAACAGTTGGTTTTGTTACTCCTCACAGCAGTCCTGAGAGGTACTTGCTGATACTATTATCTAGTAATCGAGCTTTGTAGATGGGGACATGGAGGAGGAATAAACCTGACACAAAAATACTGTCAGCCTGATTTTCAGGAGCACTTAAGACTCACAGTTTAAGCACACCCAAAAAGTCTCTCTAATTTTTGTTAGTTTTTGTTAATTCTGAAATTCAGATATACATGTAATTCTTATAGATAGGAGGACTTCTCCAATCACAGGTATCCTAAATTGTAGTAGGTTTGGGAGAATAGAAGACTAGAAAGATATACTCATGTGGTGACTGGAACTGATAATCATTTGGTCAGAGGTGATTTTGAAAAGTGAAAGAATATAATCCTCTAATCTTTTAATTCTTTTTCACTCCCTGCACAATTTCATCTGTCCATACACAAAAAGATGCACTGAGTTTTATCCTTTAAGATTTTCTGAACTGTTTGCAGTTTCTCTTTGTCTTGTGAAGGTACTCTTCATGTTATTTCTGGCACTTTATAGGCTGTACATGATAGTTGTAAGCCAAAAGCGGAAACCAGATAAGCAACTTTTTATGTTTGATTACCTTAGAGTAATTGCTTAGCTTTAGGCAAGGGTGTAGTTTCGGTTTTCTTTTCAGAATCTTATTCTCTCTGACCTTTCAAACACATACAAGTGCTAATGTATTATCATGTGCAGTGCCAATCATAACAATAAATCTGGCATGTTAACATGTATACAGAAACTATGGCAAATATCCTGAAACGTCACTCCAGAATATTGCAAGAAGTGGCTTATAGAAGTAAACATGAAAATATTCCTTAAATCATCCTGAAGATATTTCTGCTGATTATTCTTTTACTGTGAAGTTTTCTACCTCCAATATCTTTAAAACTAGGATAGATTCACACTAGTGATGCATTCTCCTTTTTTTTACATCCCTTAGAGAGTGATTAGCTCAGCATTTGCAAATCTATCAGCATAATATTTTACCCTGAAGCCCAGTAATTAATATATGGTAAGGAAAGAGGACAAAATACTTACAGCTGGCATAGAGATGTGAAACCAAGGCTTAAAATAGGCTGTCTCTCTGTGAGGCCTGTAGAAAATGGTAGGGTTGGAGCAGCTCAGCATACCTCAGACTTGGTTCCTAAGTTGGCACCTCTAATATCAGTAACCATGAGCAGTAGTTGCTTCTGAGAAAGACCTGATTTACAAGAATCAGTGTTGGTTTGGGGTGCTGCTCCTTTACTTTTTTCCACTTAAGCGATCTCTTCCATGATACCATTACAGCAAAAATTAGAATCGCATCAGGAATATACATAGAACAAAAGCAACTGTGACCAATTACTCATTTTGCATCCGCTTGTTTGCGTATTATAAGATTAATTATTACTATCATTATTATTTTAACAGAAGTTCAGCTGCAGCTTCTCTCTTCAGAAACAGATTTGTAAAAAAATAAAGGTTGCAGAGAGCCTCAGATGCCTGACTGCCATTTTTATCATTCCCCAATTCCAAATATCTTTCTCTTCTGCCCTGTCCCCACATTACTGATGGGAACAAGTTAAAGTATCTCAGTCAGAGCTAGTAGTTCATCAGAGAATGTAGGAATTGTTACGTTCCTGCATACAACACATGTGAAAGAAATACGTGCATTACCTATGCTGTGTTTTATTATTTTTATTATTTGCTGATATTGGTTGCAAGTTATAAAATGTATTTTGTCACTGCATTGACCCACCATGTTGTTGCTTCAAAGAAAATCCCTTACTTCTCAAATTCTACTTGCATGCACTCAAGGAAACAAAGCAAGATGCTTTCTGAGCTGAGGGAAGAGGAAGAGGACGCTGGATAGGGTGCAATACTGTCTCCAAATAGGGTGCCAGGCATTAAGGTTGAGTTATGAATGTTATTTCACATCATAGCTCCCATTCCCATCTGCAGTACCACTGTCTCTTGCCCTACTCTTGAAATCATACTCACCATTTTTCCCAGGCTCGCTTGCTATTTTTTTTTCCTTAATGTTTGGTATTGTTATATCTCTGCTATGAGCATGTATTTCAAGCTTTCCTTTTTTGATATGCATTTTTGCACATCAGTCATGTGGCCCTTCCTACCACCGAGATAATATTGAATAAAATTTTGTAATATGCACGCCACAACTAACCACTTCAATCTGACACTTTACATCTTCATCTTCATCTCTGAAGTACAGTGGTTACATGAATCAGTGACATTTCTGGAAAGATAGGTATCTCAGTTGTTGGGCAGAACAATGAACTTAAAGAACTATTTTTAAAAATAATACCTAAAGCAGCATTATGAAAATTATTGTGTAAATGTTGCTTATCAGATTTAGTTTTGCTATTACTGTGCTTCCCATTCATTTTGTGAATAACACTTGATGCCCTGTAAATTCCTGGTTAGAAAAAGGTTCCTCTTTTGATATCCTGCATTTTCCCTTTGTAAACACTATGTAAACATCTTCTATATTGAAAGGGGGCAATTCTTTGTCTGATACTGCCATTTGAAGCATGTGCCAATGTACTTCTACTGAATGCTGTTCACTCGCAATGTATTTCTTATTGATTTATATTAACTAAATTAGGTTGTCATGTTAATAATAGATTGCTGGACAATTTTAGACCACCTGTAGTGCTTTGATTCTTTTCTGATGGAGCCCCCAGAATTGAAAGGCATACTGCTGGGACATGGTTGTCATGGTTGCCTTTTGCTTTGGTCTTTCTAATTTTCAGAAATGATCTTATTTTATTCCTTGGGAGGACCTGATAATATTCTAGGCATCATGGCATAATTAAGGGTTGTAAAGCTTGTAAGAGGACATAGTGTCTTTTATCAGCTGATACAGTTAGTAAAAGTGGACAAGGTTTCAGATGCATAGACCTTCCATAACTTCAACATACAGTGCATTTTTATGTTTATAATATCTGTTCTTATCTGGCTGATAATTTCTGAATATTTGCATTATAAAATAGGATAGTGCAATTACTTTGTGTATAAAAATTGTCTATATCTAGTATACCTTATCAGCACAGAATATATATGTATAAATGTTTCATGTTAATGTGCAAAAGAAATTGCAATAAACTATTTTTTCCACTGACTTACAGAAATTTTGGGATTTTCTTTTCGGTGAAAGCTGTATTTTATTGTTTGATACAAAACAAGTATGTTCTCCGTCCCATAATTTGAAGCCCAAGTTTAAATAATTTATCGAGTCATTGTTCCAATGTTTGCAAATGTCCAAGAGTCTCCCACATTCAGGTTGGTGGATCACATCCTCAGATGAAAGTAGTGTTCAAAATGTGTAATTAATGCTCCAAAAATAGTAGACAAGGTCACAAAAATGCATGCATTGCTTTGAAACTCTTGGACAATATTTAACAATCAAAAATTATTACCTGTCCACTTTAAGCAGAATGTACACTACCAACCAAAGTTTTAGGAATGGAAATGAAGAGAGGAAGCCACATGCATTCCTTTCCATCATCTCACTGTCAGACAGCAACGCATCCCAGCACTCCATGAGAGATTGCCATCGCTCTAAAGATACACAACAGCAATTTGCACTTAAAGTTGATCAAGCTCACCAAAACTTTAATGGTGGCTCCTAAAGACATGGGATTTGTGACGGCTGTGGTTGTGCGTTGACATAATTCATGCAAATGGATGTGAAGTAACTGAAGTTTCTGTATTATGCTTCAAGCTGATGGAAGATGGCATGCCAGAAAACTCAAATAATGCTCTGAGTTTATATTTTACCTTCTTAATAATTTCAAAGTATTAAAGCTCCTGTTAAGCTACTCTGTAACATAATCAATTTCTTAAAGTACTGGAATAATAGCTTATGTATAGTGTTCATGTAAGAGCTTTTTATCTCAAGGTAACCAGTATGATTTAGGCACGTAACCACTTTTATTACTAAAACTGGTCTTCACTTAAATGCTGCATTCAGCTACTAAAATTATACTTTGGTTAAATATTGCTCTCAGATACCAGTTAAAAACTTCTGTAGCTATTTAGTTCTTTTATGTGTGCTCTATTGCCTCTTTTATTTAACTGTAGTGATTTACTTTTTCAATAGAAGCTCTCTAGCTGAAACATGAGGCAGAGTAATTACCAAAGTCTGTTTCAAAGGCATTTACAAATACATCTGTTTTATTTTAGTATTTTTTGTAAAAAAGTTGAAACAAGGAGAAGAAAGGGGAAAGCAGCAATGAAATTGCAAATTATGGAGTGCTTAGGTGTTTGTAATATTCTGGATCATATGCTTTTCTTTGAATTCAGATATGCAAAAGAATTCGGGTTTCTGTGGTATTATTAAGGCTGTCACCATGCAATGGACTGCTGCTCTACTGCTATCTTAAAGTCGGCACTGCGGTTGGCTTCCATAATGGAAGGCTGAGTAGTGTGATTGTTGCTAGTGTTTCCTGGATAGTACACTCCCTTTTTTCCCTAATACAGGGCTTGAAAAACAGCAGAAGGACTCTCAGTAAATTTTGAAGCAAGCTTCTTAAGCACATACTCTGAATCTTTAGAAGTTACATTATAAAGACTTCCATAACCAATGAGGCTGTTTGATATGGCCCATATTTTTAGATGCTGATCTTTTCATTGACCTTCCCCATGTGGAATTCTATCCAAACTTTGTTTTTTAAAATTTATATGGGTAGACAAATACGTGTGTTTACTTTTTTAGCAAAAATATTATCAATTCTAGCATAGTAAGAGGGATGTATTATTGCTATATGTACTTTTAAATCACCAATACACTTCTCACAGGCTCTGTTGGGATGTTAGAAGTTATAAGCCTTATGCAGTCAATTTTTATTTATGTTTGTATGCCATAAGGTAAAAACTGTAAATCCAGTCCTCAGCAGGAACAAACTCTGGGAGCATAATTTCATGTTTGATAATTTTGGGGGAAAAAACAGAATGATAAACAATGAATGAGACACTCAATTGGATATCTATTTACAGTATTACTACAACAGTTATTCTTGTATTTTTTACTTACAAAAGGAAATTAAAATGTTGTACTACTGTGGTTAGGGAAGTAGAAAGGCTTTATAAATAAGAATAGCTTGAAAACTGTCTTGAAACTTCAATAAATAGGAAGGGCAGAGGTGGAATACTGCTGTTTTAACTCTGTATATGTTTCTGAAAAGTTACACATGGGGACAGACCAAACAATAAGCTATACAAGCAGAACTCCATTTTCTTTTAGGTGAGTGTGAGCTTGCAAACTTTGCCATTCTGGCAAAGGCATCTACAGATGTTATAATTGGGATGTAGCTGAAAAGTGCTAACAAGTCAGTTACTAGAGCAGAAGACAATGTCAGGACTCCAGCTCTGATCTCTCTGATTGATATAATGAGCTATTGCACAGGTCATAGTTCAATTCTTTTCCCTCCTGTATCCAGCACCAACTTGGTTGTAATGATCTTAGAGGTATAGCATCTCTCCCTTGCCCCAAAATGTGATGGTGTAAGAGAGTGATGCATTAGTCATGAAAGTAGTGGTCTTTACCCTTACTGCTGTGATTTCTGTTGGGGCTATCTGCTAAGTCCAGCTGAATGCACACTTAAATTTTGCAGGATCTGGGGACTTTTTGTTCACCTTCATTACAGGTTTGTAGGAACAGGAGAGAGCAGTATGTGTCTTAGACCTGGGTACAGTAATAAAAACTATTGCCCAGAAGACTCTTAATTCACTCTGCTGCTATTGGCCTATATTTTGTTTGTTTGTTTGTTTTTAGAGGAACTGCATGTTTTTATTCTTACCTCACAAAGGCATCCTTGGCAGCAATGGTTTATTAGCACCCAGAAAAGTCAATTTAGCTCTTATATATATATTTTTTTTTTATATATATATACACACACATATATAAAGGGTATCCTCCAGGAAGGAGTCATGAAGACAAAAGTGCAAAAACCAATTAGGTTATGTGAGATTTTTTTCATGACTTGGTTACAATGTTTAATGTAGGTGGTAGTACAAAACATATCTGACTAGTTACAAGCTCACATTTTTAAGACAATCATATGCACAAGAAGGAAATAAGAAGGGATATGCTAGCATCTGGTATGATTAAGAGCTGGGTGGAGCTCGAGGACCCAGAACCTTTTCTTTGAACAAAACCCTGTAAAATCTAAAGCTAATAAACATTTGAGTGTGATGCAGCCAAGCTGTGCACTGCAATATACACTCGTGTACTCTGAAACTTTGATAGCCTTGTCAATAACACCTGTCTCCATGGAGCCAGAGCAAAGCTGAGGCATCCGTATCCTAATGTGTTTTTCATTCACCATGTAGACAGGTCAACACTATACATATATTGTCACAAACTCTAAAATGGTTATTCAATGCATTTCCAGAGCTATCGTATATTAAAAAAGAAAAAAAAAAATGTTGGGCCATCACGTTCTAGTAGTATGAGAACTTGAAGAGAATTTGGTACTCATGTTTTCCAGAGAGTCATCAGGCAGTCAGCATAGTGGTACAGATAGGAGCTTATGGACTATTGTAAATGAACTCTGTCAGTCACTGCGTTGGCTTATCATCTCCAAGAAAAAAGATGTTACTGGACTTTTAGTCCTGTTTTATTTGAGTGCCAGGGACACACAGAGCATCTGTGTTATTATTTTTCAATTAACAACATCCTTTCTTTCCTGGGAGAGAGTCTGAAATTGTCATTGCATGCACCTACCTGACAATGAGAGGGGTGGAGCAAATAATAAGCCAGTGAACAGAGCCGGGCTAGTCTAACTGTAAAGAAATAAAACAAAGTGGTTCTATTCCCCAATCTATAGCTGCACATACAAGGCACTGGTTTTTTCTCTATTGTTCTTCAGACTTCTGGCTGGTGTTGGGTGACAGTTGTGGAAAAACTGCAACAATACGTGCTGTCTCCACCAATTCACTCTTTGTTTGTTATTAGCAGGAAAAGGCTAATGTTCATTTTCATCATAATGGTCGATGGGTCTTTCTGCCAATGTGACTGTTTTGGAGATAACGACAACCACGGAATTTAAAAACAATTTTGTGGCTATTACTCTGGGATGAAGATGTGTGTTCTCTGTTATAAAGGTTTTGTTCCAGACTATTCTACATATCCAGCAGTCAGATTGGCATTGCCTTTGTTATTGGATTTTTTTCAGAGATGATTATGGGGATTTCAATATATGTAAAGCACCTAGTACAAATTTTATGCTACAGTACAATTGTACTCTCAAGGAAGCAATTTTGTGTGATGAGGGTCTATGAACTCGCAGCAGTCAGCCAATGCTAGCACACATTTGTTTTTAGCTGTTCATGTGCTGGACACCTCTGGCATGAAGCCTGTGTGGTTTTTTATATTGCAGGTTCTCAGGGTCATTCTAGCCTTCCAAAACTGATTTTACACTTTGATAAGTGTGGTATCCTGTCTAGTGCTCAAACAGCTGACTTCTGAATAAAAGGACAGAACTTGGCTGAGTGCAGACAAAAGACTGAAAGTGTTCATAGTTCCTAGCTGGTATTAATCATAATCCTGAACTGAAGACCAATTAAGTCAATAGTCCTTGAACCTTTGTTTAAAAATAAAAAACAAACAAAAAAACACCCACAGAAAACTAATGGTCATAGTTTTCAGATGAGAAATAAAACTGAGTTCAGTATTGCTGGCTTCAGGCCCTATGTCAATATGAGCAAAGCGTTGTAATGAACTGTGTGAAAAATTGAACCACCTTCATAAATCTCACTGAAATATGCAATGTACTGAGTGTGAAAAAATGCACATCTATTTCTCACAAGTCCTAAACACTGTGTGTAAGATTCCTGGAAAGAAAAGAAAGCAGGTTATGTCCTGTTATTTTCAGATATGTTGTGCAAGTCAACTTAATAAATGGCAATTTTCATATGTGAAGTGTTCAGAAACAATCCGATTTTCAAAAAACATGTATTAGGAGGTTGAAGAGTAAGTATCCTTTTTCCGCAGAGGGCATAGTGAATCATTCAGAGATTTAACAGCCTGTACAAGAAAGCAAAGCCTTGCCTTCTGTCACATTATAGGTGTGTTGTGGGCAATTATGTAATGATCTAGAGGATATGGAACTTGACCACAAATTCAGGATACATGCCTTTTCACAAAGCCTTCCATTCCCACATCATTCTACCCCTCAGATTTTATAAATTTCTCTCTCTCACACACACACTTTAACTTCTGTGTAGGCCACCTTTCTTCTTTCCTTGCTGCTTGGGCCTGTGTCCAGGGAAAAACGCAATACTCATGAGGCCTATAAAACAAGTAGAATAATACTGCAGTAAGCCTGATGAAGGCACTGTGCGGGGTCTGCGTAATTCATCTCTAGTCCCTGTCCCTGCAGTCCTTCTTTTCTGTTTAACATAAAATGTGTGAGCAATCTTAGGAGCACAATTATTGGCAGGGAAGGGTACAGCTAGGGACAGGAGGGGAACACCTGAGCTCCAACTAGAATGATCAAAAAGTGTCTCAGATTGCAAACAAACATTGTTTTCTCATCTGTGGCTCATACTGTGTAAATTTAAGGTTTGGTGTACATACATTGTTGAACTGGAAATGTCAGTATTTTGTTAAGCTATAATTAATTGTTTTATCATGGAGATGCCAAGAAAAAGTCAACATTTATTTATAAAATACTTGTCCTGGGACAGGTTTTTTGCTTACTCTCATTATTGGGCGTGATTCATTTTCCCGCCGTGGGTAAATGTTGACTTGTATTTTCAGTTGGAAAACAGCACTACGGCTGGAGATAATCTCCATTGCCTCATGCATTCCCAGGTGTGTTACATTTTAGCTAATTTTCCAGTTGACTGGAAGTTAGCAAATGTGATGCCCATCTGCAAGAGGGGCCAGAAGGAGGATCTGGGAAACTACAGGCCTGTCAGTATGACCTCGGTGCCAGGGAAGATTATGGAGCAGATCATCTTGAGTGCCATCATGTGGAATGTACAGGACAACCAGGTGATCAGGCCCAGACAGCATGGGTTTATGAAAGTCAGGTCCTGCTTGACTAACCTGATCTCCTTCTATGACAAGGTGACCCACTTAGTGGATGAGGGAAAGGCTGTGGATGTTGTCTATCTGGACTTCAGTAAAGCCTTTGACACCATTTCCCACAGCATTCTCCTGGAGGAACTGGCTGCTCATGGTTTGGATGGGTGTACTCTTTGCTGGGTAAAAAACTGGCTGGATGGCCAGGCCCAAAGAGTTGTGGTGAATGGAGTTAAATCCAGTTGGTGGCCGGTCACAAGTGGAGTTGCCCACAGCTCAGTAGTGGGGCCAGTTCTGTTTAATATCTTTATCAATGATCTAGATGAGGGGATGGAGTGCACCCTCAGTAAGTTTGCAGATGACACCAAGTTGGGTGGGAGTGTTGATCTGCTTGAGGGTAGGAAGGCCCTGCAGAGGGACCTGGACAGGCTGGACCGATGGGCCGAGGCCAGTTGTATGAGGTTCAACAAGGGTAAGGGCTGGGTCCTGCACTTCGGTCACAACAACCCCATACAATGCTACAGGCTTGGGGAAGAGCGGCTGGAAAGCTGCCTGGCTGAAAAGGACCTGGGGGTATTGGTCCACAGCTGGCTGAACATGAACCAGCAGTGTGCCCAGGTGGCCAAGAAGGCCAACAGCATCCTGGCTTGTATGAGGAATAGTGTGGCCAGCAGGAGCAGGGAGGTGATTGTTCCCCTGTACTCAGCACTGGTGAGGCCACACCTCAAATACTGCGTTCAGTTTTGGGCCCCTCACTACAAGAAAGACATTGAGGTGCTGCAGCATGTCCAAAGAAGGGCAATGAAGCTGGTGAAGGGTCTGGAGCACAGGTCCTGTGAGGAGCGGCTGAGGGAATTGGGGTTGTTTAGCCTGGAGAAAAGGAGACTCAGGGGAGACCTTACTGCTCTCTGCAACTACCTGAAAGGAGGTTGTAAGTGAGGTGGGTGTTGGTCTCTTCTCCCACGTAACAAGATACAGGATGAGAGGAAACAGCCTCAAGTGCCACGGGAGGATTAGATTGGATATTAGGAAAAATTTCTTCATGGAAAGGGTTGTGAAGCATTGGAACAGGCTGTGCAGGGAAGTGGTTGAGTCACCATCCCTGGAGGTGTTTAAAAGATGTGTAGATGTGGTGCTTAGGGACATGGTTTAATGGTGGACTTGGCAGTGCTAGGTTAACAGTTGGACTTCATGATCTTAAAGGTCTTTTCCAACATAAACAATTCCATAATTCTGTGACTCTGTGAACTATACTTCCTATCTTTGGACCATGTCTTTCCTGGCAGCATGGCACTGCAGCAGTAGGAAACATTACTCTCTGACCAAGTGCCGTAGCCTATCAAAAAGAGCCAAAGTGAACCAAACACTTTAAAAAGCAACTGATTCCTTTTCTCATTATGCTTTCTTCATTTCTGGCCTCAATAGGCTAAAAAGTCTCCAATAAAGTGTTCAGAAAGAACCTGCAAAATGAAGAGCTGCTGCAGCATGGGAGATCACGCAGTAGCCAACCAATAAATCTGACTGGGTAGCTCTTCACTGGGACAGCTGCCAGTCCCCAGTTCTTATGTTCCTTCTTGTCTAATGGAAGAGCTTGTTCTGTGTCAGATGATGTCATGTTTTCTAATTAAATGCTGCAGGGTGCTAATATTTTCTCCCCCCGTTTGCTACAGTAATACCAGGAAATCTATGTAGAATGTAACAACAGTGTTGAAGAAAAGAAAAAGGATATCATATTAGACTGTTGTATCAGGTTTTGAAAGCTCTGCAAGGCTGACAGGATAAAGCTGTAGTGGATGCTTTACAGATGATCCTGCCAGAGAGGTACCTACATGTCCGACTGTAATACCACCTGGGTACAATACTCTCCATCTGAAAAAGAATTTCCATTTGCTTTATAAAATTGTAACAAAACAGGATGGAGGAACACACTTTAGAAAAGGAAATCCTACCTTTTCTCAGTTGAAACTTAAAGGGAGGCAATGAGATGAGTTGCTGAACTTGAGTTAGTCTTGCAAAAGGTGTGAGGCTTTTGCTCATAAAGTCAGGACCTGCAGCTGCTCCGGACCTGTGCTGGCTCTGCTGAATCCGCATTCAGCCTGGCAGTGGATGCCATCTACTGAAGCACCACAACATTGTCAGAAACATTTTGATAAGACACTTACTCAGCTAGTCCAGGCTTCTCCTTTGTTGTTTGTTAATTTTTAGTAGGAAGAGTCATTTTTCTTGGGCAGCAACTCAAAACTGGTTAAAGTATCACATGCTATAAAACATTGGGAAAAAGTAACAGTAGGGCCTTGCTTTACCCTGACCCCAGCAAAAAAGACATTAACACTCTCAAACAGGTCGTCCAAGGGTGGAACAGGAGCTGCCTGAAGAAAAAATGTGTTTGTTTTGTTTGGGTTTCTTTAAATTGAAGTCCGTAGAAGAGGGTACTGTGAACTGGATAGTTCTACCCTATTGTGTTCTAATGTTTATTATCTGTTTACACATGATTAGAAGATAAAGCTTTCCCTGGAGAAGAGGAGCTAATTGACGGGCTGTGTGTTTGGTGCTGAGTTACTTTAGGTTTGTTAGGCCGTGACATGAACACAAGCACATTGCACAGTGTTCCTGTCGGGTGGAGGTTGTATTTCTGTGTCCTTCCGGCTGATTGCCGGTTGTCTTGGGCCAGCACCTTTACCGAGAGCCAGGACTGCCGTCCCGTTAGCCGTGTTACAGGATGTAAGAGCTTGCAACTAATACCCAGGCAAAACTCTCACTGAAGGCAGCCAGTAAATTCTGGATTAAACAAACACACAGACCGTAGGGATAATTCAGTTCCACAGATAGATTATGGCTGGACACAATTCATAAAACTGCAGATGTTTTGCAGGAATGAGGAGGAAGAAAAGGCAAAATTAATCAAAGGGAATCTGTACACAGTGTAGCTCTAGCTGCGAAAGCTCAATTACCCTTCATCCCCCACTCTCCAAATGGCCTAACCTTGACAAACCTTCACTTGGAAGAAGATAGAGGGGTTGCAGGAGATCGTACCTACCTACCAAGTGTGCAACGTCAGCGTGTTGGCCTCCGTGGGGTCGGTGACGTGCACAGATGGCACACTGCGTCACTTCCCTTTCTGAACAAGGGCAGTGCCTCTGGAGGTGCGGATTCACGAGCAGGCGGTGAGTAAGGCCCTTGGGAGGTGACCTGATGCTGTTTCTGTCCCAGCACTGCATAGGCGCCCCGAAGTCTGGTCTGCAGTCGTGGGGCAGAGAGCCTGCTGCCAGACAGGGAAGGGGCAGAGAGCTCATTGTGGCTGCAGGGAGGACTGTGCGCCGCCAGGGTCTTGTCAACCTCCCCTGCTGCCGCCATCTTGGCAAAAGGGTCCAGAGAAGCAGCTGGCCATCAGCCTGGAGGCAAGGGGCTTTCCTTGGGCGCTGGAGTTTGGTTGGAGGTAGCCTTTGGTTGGAGGTAGCAGGGTCTTGCAGGTGTTTGTTACGGAAGCAGCACGGGGTCACCTTGCTAGTTGTTGTGGGCTTTCTCCTGACTGGCAGGCAGTTAGCTCTCTGCTAAAGGATGTTTTTTACTTTAACTTTACTTTAACTTTAAACTCCTGTTTAAAGGATGAGGAATTAATCACTGACCAAACAGGCGCCTTTGACTGTGCACCCATTTGTGTACTGTACACTCTTGCATAGAGTAGCAAGAGCGGCATACAGACGGCAAAATCTAAAGTCAGCAGCTGTTGGAAGAACTTGCTTTCCTGAGGTACTCAGTTCTCCTCCTAAGGAAGACCATGGAAATAACTGCTGCTTTGCTTTGGTCACTGGAAGAAAAGAAAGGTCAATTTTGTTATGCAGGAAAATATTTATTTTCTAAAGCAATTGCTTCCTTCAGCACATAATGATTTGTCAAAGTACAGAATTAGTACAATATTAATTTCCATTGCTCATTTTATAAGTCTGGAAAGAGAGGCTATCTGGACAAAAGTGCTGGTTTAATGATCAGATCTCTACCTCTGTGAGCAGCTGAACCTCAGTTTTCACTTGAACCTTATTTCCCGGAGGAATGGTTGTCAAACCATGCTGCATACCTGTCGAGGGACACTGTCCATCCTTTTGATTCACTGGCTTTGTTTTTACTAAGTGCTGAATTCTCATCTTAGCCCACCTGCCCCCATCGCCCCCAAGAAAATCACAAGCCTTTCCCTGCTTGACTTTCTAACTCTGCTTTGGACTTCAGACATCAGTTTAATGTTTGTGGTTGGTTAATCTAATGCTGGTGGTATTAATGTTATTTAAAAAACATACATCATATGATTCATTACACTTCGGGAATACACAAACGAAATGTTTTGCCTCTGATGGATGTGTTGATACTGTGCATTTTAACAGCTGTCATGTGTAAAAGGATGTAACATAGTCTTTAAATGAAGATAAAATATTCCCGTATCTACCTAAGAAATGGTTAAAATGCCATTGATCTTTGGTAACTTTTTTTGTAAGGATTATGTAACAACAGTGTTATGTAACAACCCCAATTCAAGATAAATTAGTTAAACTTTTCCCCAGCAGCACACAGTATTCCCATAACTGCCTTTACAGGAAGCTCTTAGAAGAAAAGTGTCCTAGGAGCAACCAAAACTTGTTACAAAGCAGATCCTATTTTAAGAGATAATTGTTTGTTTTAATTGTTTAAGACTTAGAAGCCAAAAATACTGTACTACCACATCTTTCTAAACATTTCATTTCATATTTCATGGATAGTTTCTTATAGAAGAATTTTTGTGTCATTTCTGCTTGCATAGTGGCCAATTTTATTGCCCCCCAATGAACCTGGAGACTTGTAGCAACTGCAATATTGCTGGAAGACAATGTTATATTAGGGCATTACCATGATGCATTTATCTGGTCTGTTAATGGAATTAGTTGTTTGAAGGAGCTCATCAGTGCTTCAGGAGTGGCTTCTGTTGTGGAGTGCTCACTTCTCTGCTAGGAGTTTCCAGTTTCTACTGACCAACAGTATCATTCTCAGTGCAGGGTAGTCCATTTTACACATCTATTTCTGTGCCTTATGTTCATTTTGACCACAGCCCTTTGGTGAATATACAGAAAAAGTTCTAGTAAGACAAGTGTTACTGAAGGTGTCTCTGAATTAGAGACAGGATTGCGAACACTTGCAAAAAAAGAAAAATTAATATCATATTATTTCTAGACTGTTGCTCATACCTGGAGTATGCCAAAAACCCCAAAGTCTGATGCTTCTGTTCTGTTCTACAGTTCTACCATCTTCATACTACTGCACAATCTTTAATTATGAGGATGTGGATAAACTGGATGGACTGGTGTTAAAGAGTCTTTGCTTCTTTCCCTCATCTGTTTCTTTAACAATTCCCTTTCCCTTCTATGCATCTCAATAACACAGATATAAACTTTGGGTTGCATTTATCAGAATTGTTTTACTTGCTTACTGTGCTTGAAAGCATCCATAAGTCGTTAGCATTACTAACTGCAATAGCTGGGTCAGGTTGGAACATCTCCTGCTCCTAAACAACAAACATACTGGAAAACTCCCTGCCCATGGATAAACAGAAAAGCAGCTTTCTTCTGGCTGATATGCAAGCGGGTGAATTCTATCAGTGTATGGCTTGGTGAAAAAAAATTTAGTAGCAATCAGGGAATAGGGACCTGAGCAGGAAATTAGGTCATGAAAAGAACGGCCCCCACCCACCAGCACACAGCTCAGCCAGGGAATATCTTTAAGCACTGCTGTGGCTTTTTCATTGATGCCTGTTTCCACCATAGAGGGGCAGGTGGAACAGATAATCAGGAGGCTGCAGGACAAAGAAGACTTGATGCTTTCTGAGCATTAGGCCTCGTTCAGGCCCCTCTCAGTGTCGGGTACTTGCAGGCATCATCATCATCATCATCATCATCATCATCATCATCATCATCATATGAGATGCACATGCCCTGCCCTGTAGCAAAGGGAGTGTGGTGCTGTGGGTGCAGGGGACCTGGGCAAGGAGAGTGGCATGCAAGGTGCCAGGAGTTCTGGTCCCTCCCGAGGACTTCCCATCAGCACCCAAAGAAACAGTACAACACAATCTTGCTGCTTTTTCACTTTTAACAAGAAAAAGGGGGACAGAAGTTGAGCACTAACTGATCTGTAAGTATGGCCAAAGGTCTCCTTGTTTTATGAGTCTGAGAGCTGCCTGGCATCTGTTGTCTGTTCTGCCATCCTTCACACTCCTTAGGGCAAATATTGATCTGCTGATGTATGTGAACTGGGCATTCATTTTAATTAACAAGTTCTGTACATGCTTTATTTCATTTATCTTTTGTTAGTAATACATAGCCAAATGCATGCAGTCAGAATACATGGTATAAATCCATTCCTCTTGCAGCTTTCTCAGCAGGACAGCTGTTCTGTCCTGATGGCTGATTGCTGAACAATCTCAAAAACTAACATGTTTTAGCTGATTATTTGAAGGTAGAGAGCCTTTGGGTAACCTAGCGTTTATAAATCCAGACAGGGAGACTGAAAAAAAGTAGTCAAATTTTATCCTTGATGTAACTG
This sequence comes from Pelecanus crispus, assembly GCF_030463565.1. Lineage (NCBI taxonomy): Eukaryota > Metazoa > Chordata > Aves > Pelecaniformes > Pelecanidae > Pelecanus > Pelecanus crispus. The sequence continues at coordinate 38,892,941 of NC_134646.1, forward strand.
TTAATGAAATCTATATTGATAAGTGACTGTTGCATGTTTTCCTTACAGGACACCCTAGGGCAGGTCTTGAAATCATGTAAATGACTGATCAGTTTGTGGACATGTTTATATTCTTCACGCTATTGAGGGAACTATGTCAGAATTATGTGGCTGAATTCTGAAATATATTTGTTGACTTTAAACTGTAGGAGAGTGATGAAAGCTGTAAGCGTTAATTAACAGAGCCTAATGCCATCGCTAAGTGCAAACTCAGTAGCAGGTTCTGGGTTTAGAAGGTATATTTCCTGTCTGGTGTCAAGAAAGAAGGCAAATGTCTAGCATTTTCCTTAGCACAGGAACTGTTTGGATCCTCAGCCCTTCTGATTTTCCTGAGAGATATGAACCATACCTCTCATCGGAAGGGTCACAAGAAATACTCCGTTCTTCTGTTGGAAACTACCCCTTTCTCTTCCACAAAGAGATCATTTCCTCTATTAGATGTATTTTCAGGATTGAATACAGTTATTAATTTGCTTATAGTATTCTTGATTTCCAGACAGAATTTTCTGCCAAAAGTTTATTGGCTTATTGTACTGAAAACTCACGGGATATGCAGAAACTGGCAGTGCCTACTAGAGAGAATTCAGTCATGTATCAGCAATAAAGAATGAATAGATTGTCTCTAGATTTAGATATAAACCTCATAATCCAGTATTTGCTACTGTCCCCACCAGAGCTTATATTTGTGAGAGCTTATATTAGATTTGCTACTGTCCCCACCAGCAGAATATTTGCTGGAGCAAACTCAAACATGTTGTCAAAACAACTGTGTGGCAGGAGGTTGGGCTGTTAACACATTTCAAAACCATTGCTCCCCCACTTCTTCACATACCAGGTGCATAACATGTCTCCCTTCACAAGGAGGGCTTGGGGAGAGTCATGCCCATTGCTGTGGCAGTGCTGTTGCTGTTGTCTGCTCGCTATTTAGGCCATTTGTTTTATGTTGAGACATCTAAGCTTTCTTTACCAGCAGTAGGAATGAAGGAACAGGTAAGAGTCGTTGCCTACCTACCCCACCTTTCTATCTGACCATTTAAAGTGGCATCCCAAAACACCTTGGCACTTTGTCTCATCCCTCAATTCAAAGCACTGAATTCAGATGCTTTACAGTTTTCTAAGGCTGAAGGACCTTTGGAACAGGTTCCACATTTTGTGAAGAAGTACTCCACACAGTGGAGTCTTTGTCTGAACTGGGATACTGGAAAATAAAGAGCAACTAGCAACTTAGTCTCCAGGAAAAATTAAGTCTCTAAAATATGGTGCTGTACTCCATGATGTGACTTTGTTTCTTTGTTTCCTTGTTTCCTTCAAGATGTTTTTAGAATTATATAGGTCTCTTAGTAATAGTTTTGACTTCTTTTTTTTTTTTTTTTGCACTACTTGTTACTGTTTGCTAGATTTTTGTGTTTCAACAGTGAACAGCTTCTTACAATTAGTCTTAAACCAGACATTTTGTGATGTTTCTCCAATTAAATAGTTGTTTTTTTCTCGTATCTGGTTTGCTTCACATGGAGCATTGTTTGCCATTTTTATTCATACATTGCCCAGAAGTTTGAACTAAAACAACCCCCCAGAATTCCATGTATTTAGACTGCAGGAAAAGACCAAGATGCGATGTAACATTTCCAGATCAGAGTGTGCACAATCTATAAGTGAACTGTAAGTTTACATAGGCATTGCCTGAAGTTGTTTGGCATTTTTAGGTTGGAAAATTTCCACTGAACTCTGGATCAAGTCTGTAACAAATAATATTAGTCCTACAGATGGTGGCTAGAAATGTAAAGGATTCATTCATGGTTACAAATGTAGCCGGCCAGGTGACCAACCAGAAAATATTCCAAGGCACCAGAGCCAGTACTATTAGCCAGGAGCCATAGCAGGCTTTCTAAATATGTTTTCTTTGGCAGCTACTGCACTGTAGTGCAGTACAAAGACCTGTTGGCTACCCCAGGAAAAGAGGTTATATTAAAATTCTTAGCTAAAGTTATTGGGAGTATCAGTTATGGAAACTGCACTAAGAATTGAGTCATTGCTGTGGGAGGCATATGGGTTGAGTTGAACAACACCAAAAGCAAATTTTAGTTTTTAACAAACAGTTTTTGCTTGTTCTATGGCACGTGTGCAGCTGTGAGAAGCCCACATTTTTCACAGCTTGTGTACAGAAGTCTTACTTCTTGTAACTGTTCCTATTCTTATCTTCAGTTGATTTGCAGTTTAAAATGAAGCCATTAAGTATGTGATGGATACATCAGCAATGGTCAAATATATAATCATCAATCCTGCCTTGAATGCCTGTTTGCCAAGTCCTTAAATAGGTAGAAATAGATGAGGGACCCCAATGCTGTGCTTAGATTGAGACCCACGAGGACACAACCTGTGTTAATCTAGGTGTTCATTACTTTAACTCAAAACAGCTGGCTAGGTTGAGAGTGGCTTTGAAAGTGTCACAAAATAAGCAGTAATATTAACAATTGTAATGTGGACTACAAACCTTCTTTTCATCAAGGACCCTGAAGTGTGCTGGAAGTATTAAGAAATTTTCTAAGGGTCAGGGTCATTTCTTTGAAAGCAAACCCCACAATTAGCAAGGCAAAATTAGATATGCACTTACCAGGCTTCATGTTGCAAAATGACATACTTTTCTAGAGGTAGAAGGGATTTAGTATTTCAGTCTGGAAGGAACAGCTACATATGTGGATCTCTCTCTCCCTTCTACAGTTTTGTAAAAACACTCCTGATCCCAAAAGAGGGGTTAAAAAACAAAACAAAACACCTTGAGTGCCTCTGTCCTGAGCTAGGAGATGGGTAGGGAGCCCCTGTTTGAAACACCAGTTTTGTGTGTAGTGGGAAGGGCCATTTAGGAGTTTTTCTCCTCTCAAGAAGCTTTCCTTCTTGTGGTGACTTTGCTTCTAGTGAGGAGTCAGCAGAGGTGAGCTGCTTCTGGTGGATAAAGAGACTTGCAGTGCAAGAGGGTTAACAGGACCAGGTTGGTCATAAGCAACATCCACAAGATGTGAAGCTAGCCCTGGATCTACAGCAGTATCCCATTCATCCAGAGTTTATCATTTATAACCCAGTCATGTTTCAACATTGCAGTAAATAATTACTACAATATGAGATTGGAGATATTTCCTGTATCCTGAGTTTAATAAGCACATCAACTGTCAGCCTGAAAATGTGTTTAACTCAGGATACAGTTACAGTGACTAGATGTACTAATGTTTGTAGCGTAATAAGGGATATACGCTTCTAAAACACTATGTACTTTGACAGGCAGTATGAGCGAACCATTAAGGTTTATCTCAGTCTGGGATTTTTTAGAAGCACATGATGATCCTTGGATTTCCAAAATACAGAGCAACCCTGAGCAGCGCTAAACTGGAAAGGAGTAGTAAGAAACCAAGGGGCTGTATCATGCTGCCATGGGCTACTACTTGGGTGAGGAAGACTGCTTTCCTGAAGTTTTGCCAGCACCAGATTCACACACAGTGCAAACACTTGTATTAGGGCTAGAGGGTAGACACAGCTAACTACCTTCAAACTTGAGTGATTCTATAGGGAAATTCCTTTTTTCATGTATATTTTCAGCTTAAAGAATTGGTGAGGATTAAGGAGATTCTTATTTTACCTTAATCAACATTTTCTTAAGCAACAGCAGATCAGCTGGCTTGTATAAGCTCCTTAAGAGGTACTTTGATCAGCTTGTTTTGATGCAGAATGGGGATGGCTGTATACTTTTGTTTGTTTGTTTACCTCAGAAATTAATCTAAATATTGTGCGGCAAAGATGCTGTCACTTAGTTCAGGCTTAGTAACGTCAGGTTTGCCAGCAACTCTTTTGAAATATTTCCACAGCTCATACATCATTAATCAGAAGGAAATAATCTGATTTAAGTTATACTGAGTAATTCCATAATAGATGCTGAGAAATCAACTCCACGCATGAGAAGGCTTGTGAACAGAAGCCTAAGGTAAGTGGGGCATCTACTGGTGAGACGCTGCAATGAATTAATCTACTGCCTAAAAGTCTGATCCAAATCCTTCTCCTGCACAGGCCATTCTGTGTTCATTTTGCTTTGCCAAATAAGCAAGTGCCAGGCCTGTTTCCTGAGCTCTTTGGCCAAAATTGCAATTTCTCCTTGAATAAATCCTTACTTTCTGGTGCTCCTTCAGAGATGTCTGCCATGTACACTGCAATAGTAGTCTTGTGAAATATATTAGTTAGAAGACGAAAGGAAATGAGCTAAAGAAACTTGTCAAAAGATGTGATGCAAGTCTTTAACAATCTCCAACCTTCCCCCACTCCAATTTATCATGGCAGGTTCTCTAGATTATAAAGATGTCTTCCTTGTACCAGGAACTACTTTGGTACTCTGATCTGCTGCCCAAGGGTGTGAAAATGAATACAATGTGTAAGAGAACACAACAATACTCTATGGACATAAAATCCAGAGCAACCAAACACCAGTCGCTATTCATATAACCCAATTGCCTTCCTCTGTTCTTCAGAAAATGTTGTATGCAACAGCATGATATTCTCTGCAGTGTTAAATAAAGCTTAATGACTTCTGCAGAATGCACTTAAAAATGTCCCATTTGTATTTTATTTGTTGTGCAACACTTACTACTTTGGGCCAGTTGGAGGGTGTCATCTTCAGGCTGATGTGTTTCTAGCTACAAAATTTGGGGTTGCATCTCTTTGTGCACATCAGACAAGGATTTGGAAGGAGCCCCAGAGGGCTTTCCCAATCATGTCACTAATTTCGTTGTTATGATTAACATTTTAGAATCAAACAATTAGCATGGGAAAAGCTTGCTGATATCTGTACTTGAAGCATGGGCGTGCACTTGTGAAAAGGAAAAGTGAACAAATAAGTAATAATAGGTAATGCTAAACTGGGAGACAATCTGATCAAACTGTTAAAATACCTTGCTTCTGCTGCCCTTAAAGATACATCATCTTTACCTATCCAGTAAAGCCAAATATTTTCATAAAACTTTTTAAAATTCTGTTGCCTTAATAGAACAGTAGTCATACATCAAAATACAAAAGCACCCTTACTTCTGCTCTGCTGCACAGCGCACTTGCTATATTTAGCTGTGCTGGGGAATCAATTGCTTTATATAATCTCATCACAAGCCATTGCTGAAAAAAATCATCCGAGTCTGTCACTTGACCTTGGGCAAAACACCAGTCTTTGTGCTTTCTTCAGAGCTCTTTCTGCCATGTATGTTCGAAGAATCTGTAACCAAGCAGTGATTTCAGCTGTCCAAAGTCAGCAGAGTAAGCAAAAGTCATTTTAGTCTTGTTAAACTAAGCAATGATGCAAGTACCTTCCCTTTCTGAGAACTGGCATTTTTTGCTGATTCTTTAGCATATTCTGTTCTTCATTTCACTTGAACTTTCGGCACAGCAGAAACAACACCAGTTTTCTTTTGTTTAGTCCTTACAATGCTAATTTTCTTTTATTTAGTCCTTTATTAATAGAAGCAAACAAAGAAAAAAAATCGTTGTGATTGATAGCTACAAAACACTTTCATCTCTGAAATAAAAGGTGTGCTAGATGACTATGTTTAATCTTTCCCCTGCTTTTCTTTTCATCCAGAAGCCAGATAATACCTGATTCCTACTTCCAAAACCATAATTTCTTCTGGCTCAACAATTCCACATCTACAAACTGTTCGAGGCTGGGAGAAATCTTTAGAGAAATATTGCAGTATGTTTGCTCTGTTCTTTCCATTCTTCCTCTGCATTGGCCAGTACACACCTTGGACAGTGGGGTTAGATAGGCCTTTTTGTATGGCTGCTGTTCCAAGTGTGTGTACGGTTGGTAATAGTGAGGGGGGAAAGTCCTGGCAGAAATGACCCATAACAAAGAAAGGAGCAAAAATCTTTAACTTAACCTTAAAGTCTCTCAAGCTTGCAGTTACTGAGGAGCAAAATCAAGACATCTCTTTCTAGGAAGCAAAAACATTTCCTGTGTTTCCTGAATCCTAGAGCTTATGTTGAAGAGAAGCTGTTGCCAATGATGGCCAAATGGTAGCATTTTCATTACTTTCTATCTAACCTTAAGTACTTGGCTGCTTAGTAAGCACACTTACTACTTTCTTTGCAGAAACTGATGTATTATTAGTTGCTGAATTTGAGTGGATGGTATGGAAGAATACTGTGAATTATAGAGCATGGCTGTGGCTGATTGCTCACCTGGAGTTTCAGAGGAGGCTGAGGGGAGACCTTATCGCTCTCTACAACTACCTGAAAGGAGGTTGTAGTGAGGTGGGTGTTGGTCTCTTCTCCCAAGTAGTCAGCGATAGGAGAAGAGGAAATGGGCTCAAGCTGCGCCAGGGGAGGTTTAGATTGGATAGTAGGAAAAATTTCTTCACAGAAAGAGTAGTCATGCATTGGAACAGGCTGCCCAGAGAGGTGGTGGAGTCACCATCCCTGGAAGTGTTCAAAAAATGGGTAGATGTGGCACTCTGGGACATGGTTTAGTGTACATGGTGGCATTGGGTTGATGGTTGGACTGATGATCTTAGAGGTCCTTTCCAACCTTAATGATTCCTAGTTTTTACTTTCATTGGGAATAATCCAGCCACCAAGCCAGGAAACACAAAATTCCTACTCTACCCTTAGTTGGTTTAGTAGTGGACTTGGTAATGTTAGGTTAATGGTTGGACTGGATGATCTTAAAGGTCTTTTCCAACCTAAACGATTCTATGATTGACATTACTTAAGAGCGCAGAGGCATGCTCCTGGGCAGTCTGAGGGTTGCAGAGCCCAGGCACCACCTGGGGAGCAGTGGTTCAGAAGGTGTAATGTTGTAGCCTTTGTGAGCTTTCTAATGCAAAAATGTTCTGATTAGCAAAGTCTATGTGGTGCTAGTCTGAAGTCCAGACAACTGACTGGAAGTTTTCAAATAAAGTTATCTATTTCTATTACGTATAGTTAATGGAAAAGAAGCCAATGCTTCAAATCAGGATAATCCTTTATCATGTAGTCTTAAAATTAGTCTTGGGTGCATTTTCTACAAGTCTGTTTTCTGTCTGCCTCTCCTAATGGGTTTCCATCCTGGCTCTGTTTGGCACCTCCAAATGCATCAAAAGTGCTGATTGATAGACTCGGCAGAAGACTATCAAGGGCAAGCATGGATTTGTTCAGAACTGTATTCAGAAACGTATTCTAGAGAAATAAATATATTAAAGTTACACTGTATAATTTCATTGTATAAAGCAAAATTATCTTATCCTATAACTCTTACATTTTAAAATTATTATGCTGTTTACTAAGATATTGTACTTAAAAAGAACGCAACACCCCCCTCCAGTGCACAGTTCTTGTTCTAAGAGCTTTACTGTGGGTGGGGTGGGGTGGGGGAATAGTGTCTGTTGACACTACACTATTACACATCTTTGGAATTTCATTTAATCACCAAAGTCTTCTCTAAAAACATAAGACTCTAAACCACTACTGCTTTATACACCCACACAGATGTAGGAAAGCACATAAGCTTTTCTGAGTGCTTTTAAAAGAATAAATGCTCAGGAAGCCTGTTTCAGCACCAAAGCCACAAGATTCTTACTCTCACTGACTTTTGGTAAGAATTAGATGAAGCCTTTAGCCTTTATTATCATCTTTCATGACATTAAATGCTGAACTTGGCCTATGTTTGCCCACCTGCCATCTGCTCAGGTGCCCTATAGTTCTCTATAGTAGTTGGCAGACTCATGAGATTTATTTTCTTTTTATGCGTTTCAAACATAATTACACTGTAGAAGCACACTCCTAATTCTGATAGGCAAAGCTATGATATCCTTCACTGGAACATGCAACGGTGGTAACCTACTAGTAAAGACTTTGTTGTTAATAAGGAATCTGCTTTTTCAGCATAGCAGTGCTCCACCTTTATGGTGATTAGGAAACTTGTGTGTGTTAATTTGGCATGAGTATTATCTCTCCTCACTCAAAATACAGAACATAAAAACTGGGTCAGAAATCCTAAATTGCATTGTATGTCAGTATCACTTGCTATGCAATTTAAAAAAAAAAATTGGTAATTCCTTAAAATAAAATTTTAGGTAAAGATTACATTTTTCTTTACCTGAGAAAGAAAGTGAGACTTTCCAAAGTTCATTCTTTAAAGTTATTTAGCACAGTTAAATAGTTCTAGGCAATAAAAGAATCAGGAAGAATAAGGACTGCAGGGCAGGGAGCAATGCAAAATATTACTGTCTCCTTTGTATCTTAAAAAGGAAGGGAGGTTGCAGGAAAAAATTAGTTTTGCGCTTCTAGAAGCCACTAACATTCTTGTATTCCCTTCTTTTTTTCCTTGTGCGTTGGTTGGTTCTGGGATGGATTGTTCCACTGAGGTATTTCAGGAGCTTTCAATAGAAGGAAGATGCACATCCAACAGAAGTTAGTAAAAACATACTCAAGCAGTTCTATGACTGTAATCATACTGGCACCACAAAACAATCCAAGCTGGCCACCTACATCAGCTGTAATAGAAGGAAATAAACATATGTCACCCTAAGTATTTGGTTTAGTCTAGCGAGCAAATAAAACCCTGCTGGGTCAAAGTATTAAATAAATTCAATATACATAATCCATCATTTTAAGAAAACAGAATTAATATTCTTAACAAAGTTTATTGGAGAAGACTAATGTGTTTCTTAAAATTCTAAATAAAGCAAGTACCACAGATCCTACTGTGAAACAGACACTTAAAATATTTCCTATTTCTATGCCTTTTTAACTGTTCTCTTGCTTCTCCTCCCCATGTTCTCCCTCTCCCCTCTAAATCCTGTAAATGTCACTATTCTTACAATCCCGTGTGTGATACAGCTGTAAACTAGTGCCAAACTTAATTCTTATTCTCAGCTGCTGTCCATACTGCAAGTTCTTTAATGGAATGACAGGGGACTATAAAAAATGACCATAAGGCAGACATGATTATTAACCTTATAATTTAAATGGTATTGCTTTTTATTTAGAAGTCCATGTAGACTGTGACTTGGGACGGGAGAAAATAAAAAACCAGGCTGGTTTGTGTGGTGGTTTTTTTTTTTTAATTTTTAGATTAATTATTAATCAGCAATAAATAAATATTAAACATTCACTTACCAAGCAACTCGGATATAGTCAAGGCCTTCTGCTGCTGTGTTATTTTGTAGCTCAGGTCATGATATTTAATGTCAATACGCACAAGGTTCTGCCTAATGACAAATACATACGGTATTACTTGAGACAGTCAGGAGTGCTGTTCATTTTTATCAATATTTAGCAGCATGGACCAAGTTCAGGGAGAATGATGGTGTCTTTTAAAGAACAATTAGATTAGTGTTGCCATAATGAGTTAGATGACTGAAGGGAAAAAAAAAAAGTGTCATAACAACACCAGTTATAACAGGAGCTTATCAGAGGAGTAGATGTTCAGGCTATGTTGAAAAAGTAACTCTAGATCAGTACTGTGAGGTAGATTTGTGTTTTTTAAGGGTCACAGAGATAAGCTTGAGTGGAAGTGTCACACATCCTGACCTACAGAGGATACAGTGCTTAGAAGTGTAGTCTACCACTCTTGATTATGTGCAACTGCATATTTAATTATGCTTATTTCAATGACCATATTTGTGCAGAAGAGCCCTTGTCCTATACTTGGATGTTTAGTTCTATCCTCTGCTAATAACCTCGCTTACCTAATTATATTCTTGCCTGCTGCAAAAGCGGAAGAGTAGGTAAATCTCAGTTGGAGCAAGACCTGTGGAATCATTACGTGTGAGTAAAGAGCTCATCTTTATGAGATCATGTGTACAGAAAGATTCTGCCTAACCTTAAATAGAATATAAACATAACAGTTGTGGAATAAAACAGACACAAAAGCTGATTGCATGTATAATGTTGTGACCTTTAAGAATAAAAGAAGCAATTATTCTTCAGAAGTGTGAACAGCTACAGATTTTTGGGTTGACAGTGATAATGAGCTCACTAACAATATTCAAATACTTTATTTGCTATACAAAATGAACATTTCTATCTCTTTAGGTGATAATTCTAAAACTCAGGTAGCACTGAGTAATAATAATAATCTTATTCTCATACCTTCTATTAATAAGACTTCCTACCATTGTCATGGAGTTGCTAGCAGAACTATCCAATAAATATTTAACTTTTCCCTTCTTACATCTTCAGAAATCAATAGATCTCTACGTTTTATAGTTCAGAATCTGTACTTGTTAATATGTGGGCAGGATTCCTATTGGTTAAGACTTGGTAACAGGGGAATGTTCTGTATTTTCACTCGCTTAATTGAATAATTACTGGGTTGTGCATGATGTTTACAGGCAATAAAATAATCAACAAAGATAAAATGTCCTCAAAGGATTAATATCTTTTACATATAACAACAGGTTTAATTTTCATAATCTTCACTGGGGACAGACCTTTTAATAGGGCCTGTAGCGACAGGATGAGCGGTAACAGTTTTAAACTAAAAGAGGATAGATGCAGACTAGATATAAGAAAGAATTTTTTTTTTACAATGAGGGTGGTGAAACACTGGAACAGGTTGCTGAGAGAGGTTGTAGATGCCCCATCCCTGGAAACATTCAAGGTCAGGCTGGACAGGGCTCTGAGCGACCTGATCCAGTTGAAGCTGTCCCTGCTCACTGCAGGGGGGTTGGGCTAGATGACCTTTAAAGGTCCCTTCCAACCCAAACTATTCTATGATTCATATAGTTCCTGTTCATGTATAAACATATGCAAGCATTTGCAGACTGATGTCTTCAAGAGTGAGAAAACTGAAGTCACTGAAACAATTAAATACTCACAGATATTTCATTAGCGAAATTTTCTACAGTTCTTTATAAACATGTTTTGATGTTGTGGATACTATGAGTTCATGTAGCACCTGTCAATACTTATTTGTGCTGCTGACATCTATGTCTGTGAGCAAGAGGCAATTCAGTCTATAAAACTGTATTAAATGCTCTTTGACAACTAGATTGTATCTTTCTAGCAAAAAAAAATCTGGCAATCATTCTATTTTTGGATATGTAATGCTTATATTTGCAAGGAAATCTGGCATCAATTTATTATATTGTAAGGGTAAGGCACGTATGCACTATTAAAGCATAAGCACATATGATCTCTCTTCTATGAATTTAAAAATATGCAGATTGTGTCAGCTCACTGCTACTACTGAGCAACACAGCTTTATGCATAATGTAAGTTCTAACACCATTTCCTGGATAAAAGGTGTAGTCAATACTGTTGAGAAATGTTTTCACACTAGAAGGTCTCTTCTTTTGGATATAGACCCACTTCCTTTTGCTGTGTAGTGTTTTCAGTCACATAGATAGAATCATGCTATTTCACTCTTCTGCTACCTCATAAGAATTATTGTACCAAATATTTTCTAAGTAACTTTTATAGTATAAATGGTGTTAGTGAATTCTACTAACAATAGAAAAGATTATTAAACTTGTGACGTTATCGCTACAATAAAACAGCTCTTCAGTGCTTATGAAGCTTCCTTTGGGAATGGGTTGAAAGAGAGGAGAACAACTTTACATAGCATCTATGACACAGGAATACTGTGTCCAGTTTTGGGCCCCTCACTACAAGAAAGACATTGAGGTGCTGGAGCGTGTTCAGAGGCGGGCAACGAAGCTGGTGAAGGGTCTGGAGAACAAGTCTTATGAGGAGCGGCTGAGGGAACTGGGGTTGTTTAGCCTGGAAAAGAGGAGGCTGAGGGGAGACCTTATCGCTCTCTACAACTACCTGAAAGGAGGTTGTAGTGAGGTGGGTGTTGGTCTCTTCTCCCAAGTAGCTAGCGATAGGACAAGAGGAAATGGGCTTAAGCTGCGCCAGGGGAGGTTTAGACTGGAAATTAGGAAAAATTTCTTTACAGAAAGGGTGGTGAAGCATTGGAACAGGCTGCCCAGAGAGGTGGTGGAGTCACCATCCCTGGAGGCGTTTAAAAAACGGGTAGATGTGGCACTTCGGGATATGGTTTAGTCTGGTCTACCCTTGATTAGTCTAGAGTGGGCTTGGTAGTGTAGGTTAATGGTTGGACTGGATGATCTTAAAGGTCTTTTCCAACCTAGATGATTCTATGATTCTATGATTCTATTTAGGTTGTTCATTGACTTCAGTTGTGGAAGGGTGAAGATTTGTCTTCTCTATTGGATGGATTGCTCATGTGGATTGTGGATAGGTTTGATAACTCTGCCCTTTCTTTATTCTTAATTGCAGAAGTGATCAAAAAGCTTTGTTATAAAAGATCAATGATACAGAAGGTAATCAAGAAGACTACTTTTTAATTGCAGTATCTATTTTGTTATCCACAAGTCTTAGATGTATCTATTTTATATATATATATGAATATGTATAAATCTTAACCAATTTTGTCTAAGAGATTATTTTATCTCACAGACAACATTATTAATACCACACATAAGAATATATTTTTAAAAGGTCATATTTACATCATACGCTCTGTTAGCATACTTAAAAGTAATTGATAATGTTTTTTATCAGACAAGGTGTTAGGCAAGATTACCTGATGTATTCTGGGTTTTTCTTCAGTTTCGAAGAAAAGTATTTTATAGCTTTTTCTCCTCCAAAGCTTGAATAAGTGACAGTGGTAGGATAATCCGTTTCTTCACATGGGGGAGGGCAAGTGGAATTGTGGGTTCCTACTGTACATAATCCTTTTAGCTCTATATCATCTGAAATTTCAGGAGAAAGAATTTACATACTGTTTATAAAAAAGCACACAATTTGAAAACTTTTTTAAAAACTTACAAAATTACTTTTAAGGGACTTTGCTAAATGTATGGGTTAGTTATGCTGAGAAAAGTGGATACTCATCGGTTTTGAATGAACAAATAAGTATTTGTAGCTGTCATTTGGGAAACTTGTGCACAGTAATAAGGGTGGAGATTTTTTTGGTTACTTTTTCCAAAGAAATTCAGCACCTGTAAGTCTTTCTGCCTTCATTAGGACTCGATGTGCTTATTATTTCTCATCTACAGTTAAACAGTAGGACAACAGAAAACTTTCCATGTTCTGTGCTAGCTTTCTGATTACATACTTAGGTATATAATCCTTGGTCTTGACGCCTTGATGTCTGCCTAACTCATTTCAGTGCACAGAAACAGCTTCCAGAGCAATGTCAGTTGTAGTTTACCATCATCTGATAACTACATAAAAATCTTGGTAAGCTAAGTTCACTTTATCTTAACCCTTGCCTGCCATTTGATAATTTGGCTTAAGACAGCTAAGAGGGCTTAAGGACAGCTTTGTTTCTTCAAATACCAAAGAGAAGTCACAAAATTATACAGGTCTGGCTGCTTGTGAAAGTGGGGAGCCACTCCTCTGATGAGGCTTTAACAGAAAGAAATCATTATACAAATCTGGGGAAGCTGGAGAAAATTAATGTAGAAGAAAAATGATAAGGCATAAATATTTCCTAAAGCACAAACCATCACCCAAAGCTGTCTGGTACTCTGAGTACCGTAACCTCCTTGTTTGTGATGCTCTATTTGTCCTGGTGTGGTGGCACCCATTATGTCTGTTCCCTCTGCGTGTGGGCTTCTCGCTTTTGCAAACCACAGGGGAGGAGCTACCTCAGCCTGTTAGTTGATGATTTGAGGTACTCTCCAGGGACGCTGGGGTTATGGATTTCATTCTGGATAGCCGGCCTTTAGAGTTCCTAAAATAAATGCTCTCACCAACGGTAGGTCCCGCAGATATTGGATCAGTGTGCTGTCGTTTGAGATTTTGTTATCAGATGTCTAACCTCTCCTGTGTTGTAAAAGGAGACCTAGAACCTAACTTGGGTCCTGGGGACCAGACACCTACAAGCCAGGTTAACCGTGTACAGTACTGTGATGCCAGTTCCCTCTGGGGTCCACCTCTGAATCCTATCCATCCTTGATAGGCCTTCGGGGTCAATTTTGTTTATTGCTCAGTGGTTTCTAAAGAAACTTGGTCACGGAATATCCATTATGTAAAATAATATATGTATTTCCACCATGAGAGGCTACCAAAGATCATGATTATAAGAATGTGAGCTTAGTGGAATCTATTTCAAAAGAGCCGCAGGAAAGATAAATAGTTGTTGTTCACAGTAGTAGATCTTGCCTGAATGTTGCACGCACCTAATCAAAGCAGAAATAAGCCCCTGCATAGGACCCACAAAACCCGTTAATCTACTTGGTATCCTAATCATCCATTCCTTTGGGAGAGTCACGTTACATAACAGAATCCAAAACAATTAAAAAGGAGGCTTTCTAAAGTTCATGAGAAGTTATTTCTTAAATTATCATTTGCAGTATTTTCCAGAAAGTCTGTTGTAGTGACTTACAAATTTCATATCTACTGTGTGCAGAGTATTTGCTTATGGAAATAAATTGCATTTGGAGCACTTTGAAAATATATAATTTGTTTTACTTTTGAAAAGATAAAACCTTAAAGTCCAATGATTTTGAATTGTGTTTTTTATCAATTAGCAAACCTGTTCTTACTTTTCTGTCACAAACAAAAAGAATACAACACTAGAGCTAGAAGGATGATACCATGAAAATGCAAAAATGCAAGCCAGAGGCTTGATAACTGAAAACAGATTAATTGACATTCTTCCATTTTAAACCATTTCTGATTACTAAAACGAATTCTTATGTTTTTTAATTGGCATGTATTTAATGCTTTGTCTGGTCTCTATTTTCAGAATATTAAATGAACTGGGATGTACTCTGTTTCAGTACTACTTTCAGTATTTTGTTTTAATTGATAGATATTGTTTACTATTTGGAATTGGTTTAGAAAATACAAATATGAGGTTATTACTTACAGACTGCTGGATAAACACAATTGTAAAACTTCAGCAAATCACATTCTGTTCCATTTCCTTAAAAACAAACAACAAACTTCAGGAACTTCATTTAACTACCTAACCCTTAGCTCTATTTGTACTAAACTGAAATGTAATGTCATCAAAGCCTGCTCACCACTTCATGTTTATCATTATACAACTGAGAAATCAATTCAGCTGGGCGAAGTGCAGTTACCAACACCAAAAGGGGTACATAGTGAAGAGAGACAACAGACCAAGCCAGGAGGCTTCCTGTTGGAGCAAACATCTTTATTATGTGTGCCAGCCAGAACTGCCATTAAGGTTGCAGCTCACTCTTTGTGTTAGCTTGCTAAAGTCAGGAATTTCTGGGTTTTTTTCCTAGTGGAAATGAAAAAAAAAAACCCAACACCAAAACCAAAAACAAAGTAGTGTAGATGGGTTGTATGATTACACCCCATGTGTTTCAGCAAAAGTTTTGAACTTCCTGCAAGAGCTGTTTGGAGACCTAGGGGGTAAGATAGCACCCTGAGCTAACAGCAAAATTTTCAGATTTCAGATGGTCTCAGTTTCACCCCAGTTTTTTCCCTTGCGTGGAAATATTACTTAGCAGTTTAGCACACAGTTAAAGAAGGCATTGCCCTCCTTTATCTAACTGTCAGTGTATAAAGCTCTCACCCTGGGTATGGGAGACCTAGCCTTAATTTCCTTCTCAAACCCCTTTCCATGAGAGTTTCCAGGAGATTGCCAACTTCCTTTGCAAGAAGTTGTCAAACAGGCTAGAGATTACCCATTAATGGGTCTTCCTTTAGTGAAAACATTCTACCTTGCTTGGGGATATTGTAAAATACATTGAGTCAGAAAGTGCAGGCATGACAGTGTCTTTCTTACCCACTAATTGTGAAAAAAGAGCTGTGAGAGCAGAGATTTGGGTTCCAGCTCTTGCTTCAGAGAGAAGTGACAGTATTATTACTTTTAATGCTGAAAAGGTGGGAGGGAGGAGACTGGTCAGGGCTCAGTGTTATGCTTTACATTTCTGGAGTGATTAAGATGCCTGGATTCTCGAGGAGAGTATTGCAACATACATCTGTACTCTGCATTTCAGGTGGATTAGATGGCTCCATGCAGCCTTTTGGCTTTTGCAGAGCCCTGTTCTGGTGCCAGACTCTTTCCATGGTTCATGTGGGGGACCTCGGTTTCTGTCTTCAAGCAACCAGTTCTGCTAAACACCTGTAAAGAAGGTTTTCTGTGGTGCATGTGAAAATCTATGACTTATGGATTTAGTTCCAGCTCTTTAGGAAGTCAGGTTGAAGACTACAGACTTGTCTTGCAGCCCTGAGGCATAATCTTTTCTTTCAAGTTTTTTGGTCTGTATCCTAAGGATAGCCAGTGACCCAGATGCTATGTCTAGTGCTAACCAAATATCTTGCGTGTTTTTTCTGAATTAAAAAAAAAAAAAACAAACCCCAAAAACCAAACCCCAAAAGACCCCCAGATTTATATAATTTTAATTAATCCCAGTTGTAGATATCCCTCAAGAATCTGCCCCATGTCCTTTGCTGTTCAATAACAGGTGAGGTCTCCTAGCAAAATGATAGGTGTATGGTATGATGATATTCCTGAGAAATACCTGGAAGCATGAATGGCAAACAGCCACACCGGTCCTGTATGTACTGAGCTTTGCATTCCTGCAAACATCCATTAGTACTATAAATCTCCTGGTATTGAAGCTTTATATCAGGCTTGCACTCTCCCCATGGGTATTCTTGGATAATTGACTGTAGGGTAATAATAACAGAAGATAAAAATTTTTTGTGTCTGTTTTAATTTTGGATATTATTTTCTCACACTTTAAAGTGCTGAAGGAAGCGTGTTGAAGACATAAGCAGCAACGTTGTGATTTAATTGGAGGCAATTACAGTTTGTGCTTTTGGGATTATAAAATCAACTCGTCTCTCACAGCAAAAGTAGGACCTGATCAGACAGCCTAGCGTAGAGGGTGGTCCACTCCACCTGGATTCTGCTAGGAATCAGAGGCAACCTTAATGGTAACAGAATGTAGTGATGGGGAAATGCTGTATATGTCAGCGAGACTGTAAGATGTTAGAAAAGAAGGGCTGACTTTAATAGATACAGATTATGAAGACCAATGACATCCATCCCTCCCCCCCTCCCTCCAATAGCAGTAATTTTGTTTGTGTCTAGAAGAAATTATTTTTATGAGTCACTTTGGCATGATAAATATTTTAACTTCCAAAACATCTAATTCATTGTCATGCTTCAGAAGAGAATTAGACAGTAAAGACCAATATTTCCACTTGATGGGCAAAGTCCTTACCTTCAGCTGGCGGATTGAGACCTGTGCATGCATGCCGACTGACGTTAATAAACCTAAACCATCAAAGCGTGGAAGCTCTTTGGGTGAATGGATAACAAAAGTTATACCAGCATCAGTAGAACCAAGAGCAGGTTCATCAGTGAATTGTTCCTGATACAAAAAGAATGATTTAGAATAGTTTTGTCTTTGCTTACCATCTGAAGCTGTAGCTGTATTTAAAAATGGCACTATGCTTTTTTATTTGGTCTTGTATCTCTAGTCACACTTTTGGCAATTTACAGAAAATTACAGAAGCAAACTGACTTGCATTTCCTTTGTTGATTACCTCTGTGGGTTTCCTTCCAGTTACTATAAACTTTCAGGTTTTTTGTTCCTTCTGTCATCTCCCAATTTCAAAAGCAAGAAGGCATAGTTGAACATTTACTCATAACTTGGATATTCATTCCTTTTACTTGCAACCACCCATCACATTTCAGCAAGCTTTCCATTACCCTCTCCAGAACCTGTCACTCCTGTCTCATAATTCCTAGAGAACAAAAGTGAATGTCTAAGTCATTTATCACTCTAAATTTTAGTTTTCTTCCCTGATCTCACAAGGCGATATTCCCTGAAATTTCTGGTTTTTTTGTTGGTCAAAGACAATTCTAAGAAGGTCAGAGACTATTTACAGATCTTAACTGACACTGAGCACTTACAGATGCTGCAACTGAAATTCAGAAATTGGCAGCATATGACCTTCACTACTGGGCCTTTTATTTAAATGAATGATGTTATCTCAAAGTGCTTGTATAAAATTAAATTACTGTTCTGATGACACGTTTCAATTGTAGGTGAACTCTGTATATATCCATATATACACTTGCAACTTTCAGAACCATTTAGCAAGGGACAGAGTCAATAATAATTCTGATTTTTAAATCTGTATTAGACTTTCCTTTAAAATACCCTCTCACTCAGAAATAGTCTTGATACAGAATTTTGTGCATGAAATCTGAAGGTCTGTGTAAAACCAACCAAACAACAAACCAAAACAAAACACCTCTACTTATCTGTAAGTTATTACATGATTTGTCATTTATAATCATTAGGATAGCTGTACCTGTTGGACATCAAAAAGCAAATGTAAGCCTCTTCCAGACAAACTCACTCTTCTTGCTGGAAGATCATTGTGATTAAAAGTAAAGCAGTTTCCGTATTCAGTGAAAACATGTTCAAAATCCTTCAGTAAAGGAAAATAGGGAAGAGTGAAATGAAAGCAAGATCACTTGACGTTTTCTTGGTGAATTACAATGCAAGAGATGGACTACTGGGGTTGGTTTGGTTTTTCCCCAAAGGCAGTGCTAAATATTACAATCAGAAAAATGGTAATTGATGGAAATATTCAAAAGGATTTCATCCCTTTCTATAGAAAATGAAGTTTAAAGGAGAAATTTCACATTGTTTATTAATACCTGTGAGCTGTTCAGAATAATTTAATGAGGTCCTATTGTTTTTCTATACCTGTTACATTATATAGAAATAATATATTAAAAACCAACTTGTTTAATTTTTCCAGTAGATGTTTAGTGAAGACTATTTCAAAACTGTCGTGTGACGTATGAAAGTACAATATTTGCATTTTTTCCCAAAGCCACCTCATCATTTAATATGACTGCATCTCATTGCTTTAGTTTTAGTTATTAGCACTAGTGTCTTTCAGTTAAGAGAACTCTCCAATGCCTAATTTTAGAAGCTGCAGCATATCTAAAGTTTAGATTAATCTGAAAGAATATAGGTGTGACTTTTCTGTTCATGTTTTCTGTTTAAGTTGGAATTGCTCTATGGAAGAATTGACATAAAAATGAGACGATTGTATTCTTTGACTGTTGTCCAAAATTCCCAAAGATGGGCTATTTTTACCTCATTATTTAAAATTCCTGTGGACTCTGCATATAGTTACCCTGGCTGTCTACGTTCTTGACCTCAAGAACAAAACTACGCAATCATGTAATGCAAAAAACTCCATTCAAACTGACCTTTGTTATAGGCCATTTATGGAAAAGGATGTTAGGTACAGCCTGGAGGTATGACAGCTTTCAAAGGCTGCTATCTGTGCAGAAGTGGCACTAGGCAGAGAGCAATTTAGACTGAAATCCCATTTTACAGCTCAGGGAGTCCAGCAGGCTGTCTCTGCCATCAGTGGGAGAATCGGTGTCCTCAGGGTGATTTAGAGCAGGACTTTTTTTCTCCATTGGCTGACTGTAAAGGCAAAACAGGGGGAGTAGCTGGCAAAGCTAGATGTCTCAAGTTGAGTGGTAAGAATACATCCCCTTCCCCTCCATGCTACTGTTTTAGTAAAATAAACATATTTACCTGTGGGTAACATGGCTTTCCAAAAAATTCACATTCTAGCAATGTGCTGCTGTTTAGATAAAACCCATTTTTCCTTGTAAACTCCTTGATGCTGAAGTTCTGGTTCCCAAGAAGAAAATCATTTAGCTCTTGAGAATATTTATCTTCCATAGAAAACTTTTGGAGAACTCCAGACACAATGTTCCAAATTAAAAAAAATATTTTGAGGTTGTTTACTGCATGAGCTTGAAACCTGTCAGTGGGAAGGAGAAAGAATTGCTTGGAGTTCTGCAGAGTTATAGCACTCATCTGCTCCTGCCAAATCTGTAACAGGATTTGCTGTCTGCTCACAAACTATAACCGATTCTTGCCCACCACGTTGCACTTTGATCTCTACAACATGAACAAAAATTATGGTCTACATTTCTAGGAAGGTATTTTCCATATCTGAAAACAGAAAATGGACACCATCCCATTCTGGTCAGTCATACTGGAAACATTTCTGTTGTGTGTGGTTTTTTATTAAAAACCAAAAAACCCTGAGTAGATTAGTCATCTGCATAAGCCATCAACCAGATTTGCACAACTGATGACAAGCTGAACAATTGTATTTACATGTGGAAAACTAGTTGGGAGGAGCTGTTCCTTTCAAAAAAAGCTGTCTTCCATCATTTAGAAAATTGATTTCTAAGTGCATTTGCAGTAATCTCATATACCTGCTCTTTACTGAAATAAAGTAAGGGCTTACAAAACAGTTATAAGTTTCAAAGGAAAATAAACACAAATGAAACTACAATACCATGTTCTTTAGAATTGCTATTTTATGTAATCCTATTTTTAAAAACATATCAATGTATTTGTATAATAGATCTTAATGTTCCAACTTAAGGAAGATTGGTAGGAACAACTCCTCACAACTGAATTTGAGTCAAACAGTAAAGACAAAGGTAGATCTGTGCGTCTTTGTCCTGCCAACAAAAAAAATAGTTACTAAAAATGGGAGGAAAGGATATGCACAGCATGAACAACAGATGGATGTGGCAGCAAACTGTCGCTTAGGTGGACAACTGCCATGCTCAGTAGCTGACTATTTGCTTACAATGTTCTGCCACTATAATTACAAGAAGTGAGGCATTTTTATAATAGACAGCCCACTGTAATCAAGGACTTCCATCCACAGTGCATGTTGTGTAGTATAACCCCCGATGGCTTTATGCAGGGCAACAGGAAGGAGGCATAGTGAGGCAGAACAGCTCCAGATATTTGAGATTTGGACTTCTGTCTGATTCTGCCAGCAAAAGGTAGAAGATAAGAAAACTTACGAGGAAACAATGTTGGTGAACTTTCTGTATTTCTAAAACTGTTCCTAAATTATTTGGTCTAAAAATTGCATCATTGTCAAAGTGGCTGCATCTGAATCTTGGCCATTATCTTCAAATGTAGAAAACTGCAGTGAGGTTCCTGCTTAGATACCTGACTTCCAAACAAACCAAATGCTTCCCTCCTGCAAATCCCACTGGCATCAGCTGGAACCATAAAGGCTGAGCACCTCTGAAAAAAAAGTATCTACTTTGCCTAAGATTTCTACATTTTTATGAGGTTTCTATTTGAACCTATTTGCAAATCTTGTCTTTTATTTTTAACTTGGATGTGACCGATGTCTGTCCCTTAGTTACACTGTAGAAGCAACACTCATACATAGAATAATACCACCAGAGAGGTTTTTCTACTCCAACTTGCATTTTGAAACTTAAAAATCTGTAGTGCAATTATTCATCTGAAGGAGGGGGAAGATTAAAAAAAAACTACCTCCCTTCTTTGATTCTTGTATTATCCTCTTCATTTAAATCTCATGTGGTCATATGGAAGACATGCCCCTCAGAGCCATATTTTCCTTGTTCTCTGTGATTTGTTCAAGCAAGTTGTGCAGCCTGACTGCTTTCAGATAAAGAGGTGTTGCCTCTCAAGAGCAAAGAACAAACATAACTTTTACCTGTTCAAGTTGCAAAAAGTCACAGCAGGGAATTTGACGTTTTCCACATACTGAACTACCACTGTAGTTGTGGTTGGCCAGCTGAAGTAGTAGATGAAGCGACTGCAGATTTGCCAAATAACAATGGCAAGACAGCTCGCGACTACTAACAGCCACAGCACTTTGCGAGTCTTGCTCTGCGTTTGAACAATATTATGCACTCCATGAAAAGAAGTGGATGAGGCAAACTCCTGATGATACTTCCTTCTGTCTTCCAAATGTGGCAGCAGTTTCTTTATTAAGTACAATCGTATCTTTTCCAATATTCCTTAATATGGAACAAAGTGAAAACATATTTTTAAAATTAGCTTTTAAATGGCACTTAAGAAAGGAAACCATGTAATTTTGATATTAGAAAGCAGTTGCAAAATTTCTCTTTAATTGTAAATTCTCTCTCTGAGTAGTGAACTTGCTTCTGAAGATGGAAGAGCTGTGTGCTAAGAGGTGTGCCCAGGGATGCCCGAGAACAGACTATGTCTTGCAATATTTTAAGCACACAAATTTTTAAGCGTATGAATATAAAAGAATAGTTCCACTTCTGTGGAAAATATTGGGTTTTGACATACCTCAGTGATCTAAAACCACAGGTTGCTGTGAACCTACTGTAAAAAGCTAAGCACCTGATTTTTACAGTAACATCCCATTAAAGGCCTGTTCCTTCATACTTGCTCTGAGAAATAAGGTAAAAAAGGAATTATATGGAATGATATAAAAGAGAACATCACTCTTTCACTATTAAAAGCTTCTAGATAAAACTTGAAAGGTTACAGGTTCAAAAGGAAACCTGTTTTCTTTTTTTTAGGTTTGTACTTGTCTGATTCCATAACTTTGAATATTTTGAGTTTTCATTTACCCCATGTTTTGCCAAACTGATGTTCAAAAACCCAAACCAAGCCAAAACATTTTAAAATCTAAGTTTCAGAGCTTTAACAGTAATGAATATATTCAATACCTGGAAATGCAGTCATTTTCTTATGCTTGTCGCTGAATGATCTTTTGAGCATGGATTTGAACAGAATGTTTTCTCTCAAAACATCCAGATGAGGGCAACATAATAAGACCTTTCTTGTATCTAGTCATAATTGGACCAGTCTCTTTGTAAAGTGCTTCATTTACAGATTGTTATCTGCTGTCATTAAGAAAGCCCATGAGAACAGTAAATCAAAGAAAATTTGTGAGAATAATAATTACGATCTGAAAAAATATTATTTAGATCAGTGTTTAACAGCAATTAAATGCTTCCCCAATTCCATTTTTTTAACCAAAAAGTAGATTTAATCACGTGGCATGTGTGGTAGGAAGAGAGTATACCCTTTATAAGACTGATTTACTTGAGGCTATTACAGTTGGGCAAAGGAACAAAGGATATGAGGGTCATCTGCCAACGCTATCGTGACCACATCAGCGCTCTGGGATGTTGCTTTGGTCTCTGCACAGTCTCTGGACTGTGATAATGAAATCCCAGATGGTGCTGGATTTCAAAATGTTTCTGAAGGGAAAGAATTTTCTTTATGTTGTTCTTGAAAGATCTATGTAAGAACTTTGACCAATACTGGTATAATTTACTGTGACCCCTTTTTATCATCAGTTTTCTGCTGGAAAACTGTTCAAAAGTTTCTCTCTTAGCTCTAGTGACTATTGGATCCCATCACAAGGCTGTTCAGCCATGTGTGCTTTTGTACATTGCACTGGAATGGAGTGGATTTCTGGTTTTGCTGTATGCTTCTCTCTCACCAGCGTGTGTGCAGTGGGACAAGCATTTTGCGTGTTCCCCAAATAACAGCAGAGCAAAGCACATTCCTAGCATGTGTCAGCATCTGCTGCCCATAGATTCCAACAACAGACCACAAGCAGGTCAGACCCTTTTCTCCAGGGAAAGTGCTGTGTGTGTTTATTCCAACTATACATGCTGTGCTAGTAAGAGAAGGATAGCATATCCCTACATAAAAGTCCATTGCCATCAAAAACCACTAGTTAGCTTAATCAGCAGAAGTGTAACTTAGAATCTATGCAAATATGTAACTAAACTGTATTTCAGCTCTTGTGCATAACTACTACAGTAAGTATATATGACGTTTTACCTGATAGTGAAAGTTTTGCCGTTAATGCATAAGATTGTCTAATATCATACTGCTGCTTCTGTTACTGTCTTTCACCAGAGGAATTAGCACTATTAGGTGAGTGTCTTTAAGAGCCCTTACTCTACTTTCAGATTTCATTAGAAAATGTTATAGTTAAAAAAAAAAAAAATAGAAAGAAAGAAAAAAAGATTTTTAACTACGCTACGTAGGGTCAAGTGGTGAATTTCTAGTATGGAATTCTTCACACATGGTGAATTGGAAAATAGTATGAAATGTTTAAGTTGGGACTAGCCATTTATTTTGGGATTTGGTCTGTTTATGACGAATAGGTACATTCCAGTGGTATATAATTAATAATAGAATGGTTATTCCAGGTCTCAGTTAATGAATAATAAAATAATACACCACAATAATGGGTGGGTGTGTGATTATATATGATTAACCGTTCATCCTATGCTGTGCAAAACTTTGACTGTGTGTATCTGGACTCAGGTTGTGTAACGAACAGAGCTGAACAGGCTGTAAGTGAGTTAGAGTACGCAAGCTGCTGCTAGACAGCCAGCAAGGTCTTGCAAGACCTTAGACATATTAGACAATAAGGTCTTGAGAGCACTATGTTCTTTTTGTAGCAATACAAAGCACATTTAATGTAGGCACTACAATAAAAAATATTTTTGTCAAAGATGTGAATAAGATCAACATTTATAGAATTTATATTCACATGTTTGAAGCCAAATACAGACCATGCATATAAGAACTAGTAAGGTAGGTCATACATTCAGAATAGGCTGTGGATGCTTTGCCTCAGGAAACACCGATTACTGGAGAAGACCCAAGAGCCATCATGGTTAGTCAGATGAACCTGATTTTCCAGACAATGTTGTTAGAGAAGAAATTACTTCACTGCTTGTATAACCAGGAATACATGGCCAGGGACGTACTATTAGCGATACAAGGCCAGGGACATACTATTAGAAGCTTATAGAAAAACCTCAGAAATTCACAGTAGCTTTAATATTTACACAGTAAATTGAATTTAAAGGGTTTTCAAACTTCAGTCAGCAGGTAATTGATCATGATCTATAAATACTTGTATGGGGAACTGATAGATAATAATAATAGGCTCTTTGATGTAGTGGGGAAAAAGATGTAACAGGACCTAGTGGGAAGAACTGGAAGCTAAGCTCTTGCATAGCAGAAACAATGTAAAACTTTTTTTGGTTTATATTCCCAATGTTTAATTGTGATTAGATTTTCATTAATGAACATATTAAAAAAGAATGGCTTTTTAAAAGACAGCTTATCTTCAGCCAGAGCTCTTACCTGGAAGGAGTTATTTCAGGAAGGTTGTATGTGGCCCCTGTGCAAGGGTTAGTTACTCTAGATAGATTTGTGATTTCCTCTTTGCCTTAATCTAAAAATCATTAAAGTATGGTATCATTCAGAGAAGTAATTTGCTAGTTAAAACTGTGTTAGCTTTATTCTAAATGCATAAAGGACCAATAGCTAGAGACTTTTCTTCACTTCTTAAGTAAGTTTTTTTTTTCTACAAGTCTTTTTTTTAACTCTACCTTCTTTGTACCTTGAAAATGTACACTACTGCTATTTTTGGACAAGGTTACAAGAGAAAGGAGACAGATTTTCTCATTTTGGTTGTCAGTCCTGAAAAAAACTACCAAAATGTAACAGAACTCTTGGTAAAGCACTCTAATATGTCTAGTCACATACCTTTAGCATCCGATTGAATGAATCTCCCAAGCTGGTCCATGAGGCTGTGCTGAAATAATTCAGTAAGGAAGGAATGGATCACAAGCTGTCTTATCACTGTGATCATTGCTAGGTAATGGCTTTTATAGAAAACTAAATGGGAGGTGATACTTGATGACACATAACACTGGGCAATTTACCTGCCAGGGTTGCTATGCTTTGCCTTTAAATAACATGGTCTGCAATGTAAAAGAAAAGATTATTTTTATGACAGGATCAGGTGTACGTATGTATATACATTTCAAGTACATATTATACTAATACTAGTACAAGTGCAGGTTTGTCTTTTTTGTGTTACATCACCTTGCAAATTTCTTTCATATTTTTTATTTTTCCTTTTATTTTAGAAAGACCAATTATCTTCATTAAAATACTGTGCTGTTCAGAATGGAATAGATTCTCTTTAAGTAGATAAGGAGCCCTTCCTGCTCTGGAGGGCAATAAATGTCTGCCACTAGGTTCTCACCAGCAGCAGGATGCAGTTCATCTGCACTTTGAACAGCTGTCTTCATAACCAGCTCCAGCTTTCATGTTCTTGAGGCTTTAGTGAAAATCAGCTGTTATTCCTGAGAACTAACCCTGCGGGTGAGGATGCAAGCACATGCAGAGTCAATCATTCCAGTAACTCCTTGTGAAAAAGGACAGAGACTGCTTTTGTGTTAGATGCGTGGTATGATCTTGTTTGAAATTTGTTTCAAGGAAAGAACCCAGCAGCTAATAAAAGGCAATAAAAAATACTAGAAAATTCAGACCTGGGATGTGCTTAATTAATGCTTTAGGGAAAAAAAAAAGCGCTTCACATTCCCTCTCTGATCCTCAGGGGGTGGGAATGGCTGCTGCTTCTTTCATTCACTCTCTTTAGTAATGGTCCACTTGATTGCTCACAGTGTTCTTGGGTTACCAGGTGTATTAGCTTGGCCCCTCGGTGCCTCACTCTGTCTAGTTGTTTGCTCACTGTTTTCTGGCCATGTTGTTCAAGCTACGAGCTGCAAGGTAAAGCACTGAACCCCGTTTAGTCATTCCCGCGTGACAAGCAGAAGAGCTCTGTACGCAGCTACGTGGAAATCCCAGCTCCGTTTGTCACTTTTGCCCCACCGATGGGCTTTCTGCCAGGGCAAACTTTGCACAGCAGTTGCGTTCACTCAAGCAGTGAAGTGCTTAACAGTAAACTGGTTTTCAACATCTGTATGTAACTCAACCACATCTAATGCACTGCCGAGCAGTTATTTGCAGATCCATTGAGTCCTATTAATGCAAACCACTCTAATTCACAGAACCCAGACAATGCCTCTTGCTTGAGTTCTTAAAGCAAATTATGTTGGTCTTTTATACCGCTATGTGCATACGGTTAAGAAGTACGAACTGTAAGTTGCTCTCTAAACAGCAAATACAATTCATTTTACTGTTTTTTTTAAAAAATTCTGTGAGATGGTGTCTTACAAAGAGTCTTTGTGCTTATGCAATACTTTAGACAAACGTGGCTTGTGATCTCTGGCTGTGTTTTACAAAAGAAATTAATTTTTTAAATTTTCTATTTTATGGTTGTTTTACATTAATTCTTAAGCAAACACTAGGGGGCGAAGACTGGCCATCTTGTATTCATTCATCTTACCCAAACGGCTTGCACAAATAACTTTCAGATTATAAATTGGTCACAGGGAGCTTGGTTTGTCTGTTCACTCCTTGCAGTGTGTATCTGGTTTTCTGAATGGCACATTCCCTAATACTTAATGCAGTAAAGGCTAGGAAAACCAAGTGGTGACAGAGGTGGTCACAATTTTTTGTATTCATCCATATTGTAAATTTTGTACTCAATGTTATTTGAAGTCAGTCCTCAGTGCTGTTCAGTTCTTCTCTTATGGTGCTAAATTAAAAAAAAAAAGTGCTGCAGCCAGCATAACTACATAGCTATTTGCTGAGACAAATAGATAATGTATTTATCTGATAAAGTTATTTCTTTATACCCTAGTTGCAGCAAAATGTCTTGCAAGAATTCTTATGGGTTGCTGAGAGAAAATACACACACACATATATATGTATTCAGTGCATATTGAATTTTCATTGAACAATTTTTTTTCCAGAAAATGTCAGTGTTTCCTTCCAACTTCTGTTTCATTGCATAAGGCTCTGTAAGTGCTTTATTGACATTAATGCTTTTTATAATGTTTTGTTTAGCTCTCTTAATAAAAGCATCTCAAATATTATCTCCTTTTAAGACAAGGCAAGTAATGCATTTGCTAATATAGCAGACTGCAAATACTTATACTCAATTCATACAAAAAATATTAGCAAAAAAGGAAAAATAGAGCAGAAAAAAAGGAAGTGACCACCATCTGGACTGTTATAATGTATTGTCATTGCTGTTTCATGGCAAATGGTGGATATGTGGAAAATGGTAACTAATTTTATATGCAAGCATCTGCCTTGCTGCTTCCTTTGAAGCAGGTACTCCAGTGGATTCAGCAAGGTGGGGAGGAGGGGGGGCGAGCTGCAAAAGAAGGGGCTCAAAGAGAGTTTGAGGACTCGTTGGGTCTGCCTTTGCATAGAGGCAGAATCAGCTATGACTGGAGAAATTATAAGCTCTCATCAATGTTTTCTAGTGCTCTACAGATACTAGAATTTTTTTTAATTTTTGTTTTCTGATGTCTGTGTTATCTTGCCATAATTTAAACTCATTACTCCTTTTCCCATCCCCTTGTATATGGAAAATTGTTTATCACTTGTTCCTTTGAAGGAAAGCTATTTGTCACTTTTCCCTCAGAATCTTCTCTTAGTTATACAGGTCAAGTCTAATTCTACCCATCTTTCTTAATGGGCCTTATTTTCTACATCAAATATTTGTTGTTCTTGCCATTCTATTCTCAGCCCTTTCCAAGCGGTCTTCATCTTTCTTGAAGTGTGGTGCCCATGACATAATATAACAGACAAATTCTTTCTCAAGGTGGATAGAAAGGAGGGTTTCCATGCCATGTAGAAAGTTTCCATTTAAAATTTCCAGTATAAAATTTGCTTTTTTCACAGTTTTGCCTTTTGTTGCTTAACATGTTATTTTTTAATAACTGAAACATTCTAAAATTTCTAAAGAATTTCTTATTTGCTAGTTTGGTTATCACAGGTGAAGTTCAAAAGTACTACTCTTTGCATCACTGAAGCTGCACATTATTTATTTCAGTGCATTAAGATAATTTTGAATTCTAGCCCCCATATGCCAGCATGCTGTTATACCTTCCAGGCTGTTCTCGTTTGTCAGTTTAAGAAGTGTACAACCTGTTCCGTCATCCAAGCCATTAATGATAATACTGAATAGCATCAGATTAGCAAATTGTTATCAGCATTTGTCCTGAACCAGCCCTTTGCACTTGCTAGCCAGCTGTACCATGGAGTAAACAGCAGCACGCATTGAGCCACGTGGAGGCATGGGAGTAGCTTATGGCTCCAGATTTTGACTTTACTGTACCTGACTGGTAACCAGGATTCAGGTGTTTAGGAGGGGAAAAACAACAGCCTTCCTATACTAAAGAATTGCACCTTGCAATGTGTGGCTGCAAGACATTAAAAGAGGATAGGTTTGCCTTGGGACAACTCTGTGGCGTGTATTCAAGATACGTTGTTTTTCCTAAGTCTATGGTTTTGGCTGATATTTGATACCTTTCATTGATGAAAGGAGGAAGTTTTGACAATAACAGTGAAAGAACATTTTCTCCATACTTGGGAAATAATTCTGAGTCAGAACATGAGGAAGATAAATTGTTCCTCTGGGACAATTCAGGCTGCTTCACTGTTGGAGTACAGCTCACAGACAACCTGTGAAAGCACAATCAGCATTAGTGCTGTATATTTAGAAACTACAGGTGCAGGAGGAACAGGTGGTAATCTAAGAAGCGTTCTTTTTTAAGCACAGGTTGGGGCAGGAGGTTTGGTACCAGCATTAACAGGGTCAGATACTGTGCAATGTGAAAGAAATTCTGCTGCATTCTGCTGAGCCACAAATGATAGACAGCAGGGTGGGGATTGTGCTGGGATATGTGAAACGTAAATGGAAGTTAAAGGTATGCTGGGAAGTGACGACACAGTTCTTTGTGTTTAAGAAGTAGAACAAATACAATATTTAAAAAAAAAAAAAATAACATCCTTCCAGCACTGTCTCTGTTTGTAGTTTGCAAGACCTTGAGCTCTGTTCCTCCCCCAGGTACAAATGTCTGATTGGATTATTAATATTGCATCAACTTCAAGCTTGTTTGTTTTAGCCTTGAGTCACTAAATTTTATTTTTTTTAAAACCGACTGTTAATTTCAAATGCTAGTTAAATAGCAAGTCCAGTTTCAAAAATCACAAAACATTTGTGCAGAGGATGTGTTTTGGCGCCAAATTTAT
Organism: Pelecanus crispus; assembly: GCF_030463565.1. Taxonomy (NCBI): domain Eukaryota; kingdom Metazoa; phylum Chordata; class Aves; order Pelecaniformes; family Pelecanidae; genus Pelecanus; species Pelecanus crispus. The sequence continues at coordinate 38,922,754 of NC_134646.1, forward strand.
CTTCTCTTCCTCACCTTCCTTTTACGTGTCTCTATTCACCTGTCTATTTCTTGTTATATTATTTAATTGGCTGGGGAAGTGATTTTTGTTCAGTGCTTGTATAGCAGCCAGCACAGTGAGGTTCTGGTTTAGGCTACTGGGTGCTTCACACGTGCAATCTGAGTTGCACCTTGTCAACCAAAACCTACTAGTAGCTGCTGTACTGCATTTCACTATTATATTTGTGGGTTTGTTGTCCAAGAGACACATTCATCACTATAATTTTATGGAACTAAAAATGCTCACATCTGTACATTGAAAAGACATTTGCCTTTTGAATGCTTCATCTCAAAAAGGTCAAAACAGAATCTGCACAAGTGCAGAAAAGGGTGACTGGGACTATAAAGGTATAGTACAGTTATTTCTCATAAGCCATGACTTAGTACCAAATGGAAATTAAAATTACTTGATTACTTGGCAACAGGAAGTTTGAAACTATCACAGAGAAAGACTCTTTCACATGATATGCACTTCAGTTATGGAAGTCATTGCTGCAGGCTGTGGATTCACAGAAGAAGGGTTATTAAATGCAAGGACACAGGTATCTTAGGAAGTCCTGGACTATCAACATTGGAAAGTTAGATGGATATACTGGGGAAATTACCTTGCTGTAAGCTTGCTTGTCAGTTTTCTGGGTTTTGTTTGGTTGGGGTTTTTTTAATGTTTGATTGTTTGTTTTGTTCTAATAGCTCTTCCTAAGACATCTGCTACTTTCTAACAGAAACTCTTCAGCATGGCATGACCTACTTGGATCTTTTATCCAACTCACTGCAGCCACTGTTACGTAGGTAGAAGCCATCTGTGCTGGATAATTCCTGGTCTGTAATTCTGGGACAACAGTGCTGGGAAGCTTCAAGTGTCACTTGTTTGTAGCCAGAAGGTCTCTAAACTCTTTGTTCAAGTTAATGAACATTGGAAAAACAAATTGATCTGTTATGATTTTTGTAATGAGAATGAGAGCTGGTGCAGAAGAATGGGTGACACTGTCCAAACCATTTGTGTGTGTGTTTTTTTCTTCTCCATAAGTGATTTCATGTAGGATAGCTTGAGATTCAGCTTGGGTGAACAGGTCACTTCTAATTTAGTAGGAGAGAAGACTCTTGTTGAATTCATGACAATACATAGGAGGTGATTCTTACTTACCTGTCCTCATCAGACTAATGTTTTAGACAGAGCCCCACACAATAAGAACATGCAGACTCTTGGCTCCAGCTGTATCTACAAAATATGCTACAGGCCACTCTGCCTTACATTAAACCTCCCCTTGGCCAGCCTAGAGGGAGGATCCCTTTTTCCCCTATATGAATCACTTCTCTAAGCAGGTTCAGTTTGTCTCTGCTCTGCAACCCTGTTGCAGCTGAGATGAGCAAAGTTAGTCCAGCCACCCCATGTCCACCTGGCGAAGGGAGTAAACAGAAGAGAGACGAGGGTGGAATAAGAAGGGTGCTTAACAATTCCCGTGCTTGGTCATGAAGGCCATGACAGTTTGTTTGAAGGCCACAAAGTGCAGTTCTTGGAAGCTGTGGGGTTTTTTCTGCTGTGTTTAACTGTTTGTCTTGTATTCAGCCCAGTCACAAAACAGAACATTCTCACTCTCTGCTGAAGGTTAGAGTCCTCTGACATGTTTCTGGGATGAACAGAAGTCTTTCTGTCTGACCTTCATGCTTTAAAAGTAAATAAACAAATAACTAAATAAAAGCTCAAGGGCGTACACACACTCTTGGTTTTCATAGCCTTCCTCAGTGATCTGCAGCATGAACAGCAAGTTGTGTGTGTGGTTACATCTGCTTCTATGTGGTTCTGTGTGTTCAGCATGAGAAAGGGAAGTGATTTCATTTTGAGGCAAAACTAATACCGTCAATTAAAATTAAGTTTACATTTTGCTTTCAGATATATTCACATGGAAGAGTTTTTTTCATCAAGACTCTTTTATGATTATGCTAATATAAAGAGGTGGCAAAGTAGCTGTAAAATCTCTGTTGGGGCATAAAGGCCACTCAAACCACTCAAAGAAAAGTCAGGTCCCAACAGTGAGCCCCAAATTTGAGCAGCATGGCAGAAGTACATTTATTTCTAAGGATGTCTGCAGCCATGCCAGAGTTTAAGGCTCTGAGCTGATCCAAACCTGAGGGCTCTTTTAATCTGTGCTATTCTCTACACTGCCAACAGACAATTTCATAATCAGTCACTTTAAAAAAATTTTTTTAGTACCAAGTTCATTACACACTTGTGAAACCTTACTGAAATCAGATGAAGGTAGCCAGTAAGATGAATGAATGATAGTCCTGTATTGTCTATGGTTTTATTTCAAGGGGTTTTCAAGTCCTCATTAAGACCTCTTTTTCTACTGATCTTGGATAGTTTGAGGTCTGTTGTAGCTGGAATAGTTAGAGAGAACTCCTCAGCTAGTGTGGGATTAAACTTCCTTAAATGAATGGTTGCAAGGATAATATTATCCGTAATATTACCCAGCTTTTCAGGAAATGGTCAGTCTACAGATCTTGCCCTGGCTAGATATGCAATGAGGTAGGAGTTACCACCTTTAAGTCCCATACTTAGTTTTGCTTCTCTCTATAAAACATGAATACAGTGGTCTCATTTTGTTTGCTTGTTTTTGAGGGAGGACAGAGGAGAGGTAAGGCTTTTTGCTCAAGAAGTTAACACATGAAGCCACTTCCAACATTTCTAGTTTTCAAAGTGAAGCATGGACTTTTAAACTACTGCAGCATCAGATCAGACTGATTGAACCTATGCACATTTTAGATTGGACATTTATTTCAGTTGGGGTTACCTATGAGAGGCAGAAAAGAGAGAGCAAGTTATTTCTGGTTTGTGTGCAAAATCAGAGACTTCTTATACTTTGCCTGGTAAACATGGATTTGCATTTAATGCAAAAAATATAGTCTGTAGTATTCACTCTATAAAGTGTATACAAAATATAGAGTATACATTTTAGATGCTAAAACCATTTTTGAACAAATTTACTAGGTAGTCTTTTTTTTTTAAACACATACTTGTTTTTTGCTTCTCATAAAAATACAGAACTTGAGCTTACCATCTTCATTCTGCATTGTGTATGAATGTAACAGCTTACTTATTTTTAATTATCTCTGCCATGGAAAAGAATTGTTAAATTGTTGGGTTTTTTCTAGGATCTGAGTGAATATTTTGAGAACAGTGTTTCATGTATTGACAGCACTGCAAGAAATATTTTGTTTCTTATTTTAAATCAAAGCATGATGTTGTACAAACATGGTTAGAGGAATGTTATTTGTGGCCCAAGTGTGGGCTTGAAACAAACTGCTCATGTTTCTTTTTTCCAATGTCTGCAGTTTTCTGATGATTTGGAGAATCGCATTTTTGAATCCTCTCGTTCTTGGTTGCTACTGAAATACAAGAGGAACTAATGGAAAGGCAGATATTGGTGATAAAGGACTCACAGCCACTTGTAATGTTCTCTCAGCAGGAGGGTCCTGGGATAGCCAGCTTCCTAAATGCACCAGTGCGAGAGGGTTTAACAGGAGAAAGTGAACATGGTCATCAAGCAAAGAGTGATGAGTAGTGGATGTGTTTCATTTGGATTGTCAAGATTCACAAGTGTTACTAGGCTGGTGTTTTTTTAGGATGGAGGTGCTTTGGGACCAATCAGCTATGAGGTCCCTAAACAGAGAGTTTGAAGTGTTGGAAAAACTGGAAATAACTTTCTCAATCGTTGTAGTCTGGCTGATTTATTTGATTGACTGAAGCTTGTCTGTTGTGAATTGAATGGGAGTTTGTATAGTGCTTGGTTCAGGTAGTATCCTCGGCTAGATTTTGAGTGAGTTTGGTAACCCTGAACTGATTAAGGGTAGTATTACTTCCCAAATAGGGAGTTAATGTTTTGTTAAGCACAGAGTTTAAAAGGGCTCTGATACTTCAAAGTCCTTCACCTACTGGGTAGGCAATATAAAGGCTGCAAGTCAGAGACCATTGCTCTAGAAGTTTATTATTCTCTGTGTCCCACAGAAGAAATGAAAACTGCACAAGAAAACAGACAGTAACTTCTTTGGTGAGGTTAAGAGTTCAGTGTTTTTCAACTGTCCTTATTTTTACTAGGTTCCCACTCTTTCTTTGCTTGTGCTGTGAGAAAAGCTAACAGGAAGTTTGATTTCACTGTGGAGGCTCAGTCTGGACGTTTCAGGTGAAGGTGTATAGAACTGACAAGATAAACCTTCTTTGTTCATGCCTTTCAGATCTGTGGATGTGAGAGATTATTACATTTGTAATCAAATTGTTTGAGTGCAAATGGGATGGTGAAAAGCACAGTTTTCAACATTTAATTTCTGATGTATGTGCCAGTGCACAGTCTTCACTTTCATCTCTACTTGCCTGCATCCTGAGCAGATGTATAGATGTGTGTGGTGAGAGGATTATTTTCCTCTGTCAGGTTTTACATCATGAAGGAAGAACACCTTGACCTTGCTTGATGGGTTGCCTCAGTGGAGTCCTACTTTGCCTGTGGCTCAGCTTAGTTCTAAGCTAATATTTGTATAGCCTGACATAGGGCATCTGGCTGAGCAGGGTAGAGATCCCATCACCTATGTACTGCGTGTGAGTTTTTTTATAAGCCAACTACTCCTAAGTGACTATAACCACCACACAGACACCACTAAGAAGAGTAAGTCTTGCAGAGAACAAATGGTCTGGGGTCACAGGGGGCCTGTAGCTTTGCTTTTTTTTTTTTTTTTTTTTTTTTTTTTTTTTTTTTTTTTTTTCAGAAAAGGCTGGCAGGGAGGAAAGAAGTGTTACTTCATTGTGTGTTAAGCTGATGATTAAATAGAATTGGGTAACATTTGTCAATAAATGAGAACGAAACTTTTGTGCAAGGAAATAAAATTAAGAAATTGTCATCAATTAAACCACTGGAAAAATAGCATGAGATGTACATGATTACTTTTAGGTGTTTTTTTTAGATTCTTCTTAATCTGTGCACATTTTTTGAAAGTATGTGTACTACTTGAAATCTCTTACAAGCATTATTCATTCCGTCTGCCACAGAAATATGTTCTCCTTCCCTTCCCCTCCCCTTTCATTTTCCATATGCTTAATTTTTTAAACTTAGAAGTATCTTGATATCTTGATACAAGGGGTTGCAGGTAAAACCTACTTTAACAATTCCTGAATTTATTAAATACTGCCTTTTTCTCACACACAGACTTCTCGTTGACTTACCCCTTATACAGCCTTGGTCTCCAAAGAAGCAACTGGTGGAAACCTTGCAGTAAAAAACACAAGAAATGTGTGCCATAGGACAAAGCAAGTATGCCAGCCATTCCTGTTTTGACTGATTGAAAAAAAAAAAAAAAAACCCAAATCCAAAAACCTGGAGAGCCAACAACACATGAACTTACTGACCTCTGTGCTGCGATAGCTTCTGTAATTATTGAATAGCGGGGATGGGCTGAGTGCTCAGGAGGAGAATTTGGGGGCTGGCCTACACGGTGAGATAAGGTTACATATAAAGCGGCTGCAGCGGATTTGGGAACACTAACGGAGTGTATTCCCTGGTGCGCAGCTCAGCGAGTTTGGATCCTGGGATCATGAGCGGGTGCCCCTTCGCAGGGAACAATTACCTGTGAGTCCCTCGTCCCTGTGTTTTGCTTCATAATGTCAGTTCAAATGATATAATATTAAGGTAAAATACGAAAGCTCAGAGAGGAATTAATGATTATCAACAAATAGACAACTGTAGCTATCGCTAAAGGAAAAGAGATTGCACAAGGACTTGTCCAAGCACTTGTTATTTGATGAACTAGATGTAATGCCACCAGCTGTTACTGTGACAAGAAGTATTTCAGGTGTACTGTTTTTCTCAGAAGCCTGCTTTAGTGGCTCAGTTTCTCAAAACAAAGTGTTGTTTGAATTGTAGATGCATCTGTTAGTAAAAAGGCAGGTATATTCATAGTTCTTTAAATAGTTTATATATTTACCTAGTTTTCTTCTTAGATTAAATTTTAACAAGCTATCTTTGGAGGATGAAAAAGATGACAAATCACAAGAAGGGATAAATAAAGCCAGCAAAGGTGGACTTGTCTATGGAGACTACCTACAAGTAAGTTTAAGGATTTCATGTTTATTGCCCTGGTCGCTCTTAAGACTTGAGCCAGGACCTGTGACTGACGCTTCTCCCAGCAGTCAGCCAGTCACTAAGACAGGTCTCCAGGTGCCCTTCGTCTACCTGAGCTCTCCACGCGTAGTCATGGGCACAGGTGCCTGTCTCTGCTGACATGGTGCAGGTGGACTGTGGGATGGCTTCTCAAACTGCAGGGAAGCTGGGGATTTTGGGGGATTTTGGTAGGGAATTATTTATATTGGTAAACCTAAACTGTAAAGTGGTGCACCACAAAAGGCTTTCTTTGGTCTGACAATCACCACTTGGCAATTTTTCCATGTCAGCAGGCCATGTGCAACTTCCCTGAATTATTGCATGAAAGCCCAGAATATTTGGCTGGAAAAATATATTGCAGAAATCTAGGGGGTGGGATGATAACTAGGAGGGACACAAAAAAAACCCAAACAAAAAACCACAACTAGAAGTAATTCAGAAATAAGTAAAAATAAAATGCCATCTGTAATAAAAGAATCCAGATTTTTTTTTTTTTTTTGGTGACAGCATGAACCGAAGTGAGCGATATTACTCTGTGCTTGTGAACAGAAGACCGATTTTTTGACATGCTATATGGAATGTTGCAAAGATTTATTTTCAAAAAAACTATGATTAGATTGTAAATTTGACTCAGTAAAAAAAATTAGTAATGCCAGAATTGAAACAACTAGTACAGCCTCAAATCAGAGCTCTTGTGCAGATGTTATTGCATGATTACACAGAATTTTCTGTAAGAGCTCTGTTTTCCTGGAACATGACAGTATAGATGTAAGGTCTGGAAAACATGCTGGATATTTTGTTTTCTCTTTTTTTATAATTAAAAATACCCTTAAAATGATTTTCCAAACTTTATTACTTGAGGTACCTGAACGTTCCATTTTAGGCAAGATTTTTTTTTTTTTTAAATTAAAAAGGAAAAGTGACACCTGAGACCATTTAGTCTAACTTTTCATACAGCCTGGAGTATGAGGCCTATATATGTATTTTTTTTAATATTATCCCTAAATATTAGTTCTGCACAGTAGGACTACCATTGCTAATAGCAGAACCGAGAGCTTTACAGAACAGTCTTATGTTTATTTTTAAGCTGAACAAAATATTGAATGCTCAAGAACTTCAGAGTGAGAAGAAAGGAAACAAAATCCATGATGAGCATCTTTTCATTGTGACGCATCAAGGTAAGTGGTTGGGAGGAGTTCAGTGGTGGCTGACTGGCATTTTTGCCACAGGGAGTTATTCAGTGCTGAAACATGCAATACACAACTCGTTTTCATTTTAGACACGATCGCTACAATTGCTCTGTCTTTTATCTGCATTTATATTTGTATATATCTCTATATCATTTGTAAGGCTGTAATCAACTCTGTGATTATGAAGACATAAGTATAAACTTTGGATTTGGTAAACCAAGAATTGGATGGTTCTGTTTCTGGAGAAATTAAGGTGGTGAAATTAATTCCCCGTCTGAGTAATAGGCTGCTATGCAGTTTATTGTAGGCAAACTTTGTGTGTTGGCTTGTGCCTTCTCTGAAATGTCAATCCAATTTTAACCATCTAGAGGCTGTCTAGAAACCAGCATACTGGTTAGGTTCTCCCTAACTGCTAATATCCACGTGTTTTGCAGGCACTGGCCTGATGATATTTTCCTGTTATTGACAGGAAACATGTAGATGACATAAAGGTTGTAAGCAGCTCTGGGGTTAGCTTTTATGGGAGTACCAGATCTAGATTTTCTCCTTCCCCCTTATTTGATGTACAGAATGTTCATTACAAATCTGATGTGTAAAACGTATTAAAAGATCTGTTAACATTCTCAATGCTAGATTATTTCATGTAACATGTTAGGTAAAGGACAGCATACTGTAACAGGTAATTCGTTTGAGTATCAGCATCTTTTTATACACCAGCAATGTAAATGTAGGCTACTAATTTCAAATCAAAATGTTGAGTTTTACTACTTCAATACTATGAAGAAAAAACAAAGTAATGTTGAAGTTAATGCTAACAATGCCTTTCTTGTTGTAGCTTATGAACTTTGGTTTAAGCAGATTCTGTGGGAAATGGACTCTGTACGTGTCATCTTTCAAAATGGCCACGTAAGTTAAAAGCAAATGTTAATTTTGGGAAAATGCAGCCCTCTCTTTCTCTCTCCTCCTGCCTTCCAGCCTGATATATATTTGGGTTTACTAAAGCAACATGTGCTCTTTTTTAAAAAGAGCATCAAAAAAACCCCAGTGAAATGTGGCTGAGTGGCTCTTATATCCTGATGGTACAGACATTTGATCAACAACCTCTTATTTCCTCCTGAAGTGTGCCTTTTGCGTAGATCATTTTCCAAGACTAACTTCATTGGCCAAAACACTCTCATGCTCTGCTACTAGTACTGGATAACTGCAGAAACTTAATTTGGGAATATTCTACTGCAGAAAAAGCGTGCTCAGAGGCAAAACTGAAAACCAGAGGGCTCGCAGGTATTTTTATGTTGAAAAGTCACTTTTACCTTTGTTCAATTTTTTGATGTCTACATACTATATCCTTCCATTCAATATCTGCTATACGAAAGGAAAACTCTTTTTCATAGTTGTGTATTATTAAATGAAACAGAAAAGCAGTAATCAAAATCACAGTGTACAATTGTATGAGAATTTCTGAAAATTACAAATATAACAGGAATATTTTGAACATCTCTAAACATTTGTTCAAAGCTAAACACACCTCATAATAATAGATAACAAAGGAAAACTTGTGACCTGATACTACATCCACAGGAAATTAGGCTGACTGCATGTAATTTGAGAAATACCTTGAGTAACATCATGAGCATATGTGTACAAAGAAAATTTGAAACTAGACCAGACTGAAAGAAGGAACCTTTTTATCATAATGTCCAATGAAAGTGTTCTCTGTTGCCCTCCACATTCATAATTTTGTTGGCTTTTTAGTTGAAAATTATATCAAATTATAACTGATCAAAATCTGTTCCTAAGCAGAATTATTTATCATTATTTATTTTTGTGAAAAATGTAACTTTTCTTATAATCAGAATTTGAAATGTCAACGTTAAGGTTAAGTACACAGCCAGCCGACTAAGGAAATGGTTATCATCTTTCAGTTTTGTGGTTTGATATTTCCTGGTTGCATGCCCAGGTCTTAGAGAGAAGTTTAATCCCGTTGGAACTAACAGGAATTTTAGCAGACTCCTCTGCAGGCAAAGGGTTCGACTTAGCCAGAAGAGAGCTTCTGTGTTCTCCATTTAGTATTTTCTGTTTCCCACCAGATGTAGTCTTCTCTGTTTTCCTCTGCTTGCTAATGCACATCTTTGATGTGCTTTTTAGATGTGCTCTCCTGATGTACCTCTCAGATTATTCTGCTTCTTAACTTTTAAGTACTTTCCTTATGTAGGTAGGCTGCCTTATGACTTGTTCCTTCACAATAATAGAAATTATTATAGAAGTTATTATAATAGAAAGCATAATATAATTATCATATTATATCATATATCATTAAAATTGTATTGTAATCATTGGAAATGATCATGATATAAATTATTTTGGTCTCAAATTTAATTTCTTGTGGTGACTTCTAGTTCAGTCAAAAATGTAGAAAAGAAGAAAAAATCCTGTATATTTAGCCTAGTTGCAATGTAGCATCAGTCAGAGAACAACCGATTTCAATCTTTCAAAATTATAGTTTCGGTTTTCAGTTAAAAACAGGGCTCTCTATTCAATATGGGATTCTGCTGCTACGGATTTCATGTGGAAAGGACGTGGGAACTATAGCGACATACAACAGTGAAAAGACCTGAAATAAATAGGTAGGATGTAAAGAGAACACCATTCTGTGTGGTTATGATCTTTACTTTTTCTACAGGTAAGAGATGAGAGGAACATGCTGAAGGTTATTACTCGAATGAACAGAATTTCAATGATTCTGAAATTACTTGTGGAACAGTTCTCCGTTTTGGAAACTATGACTGCATTGGACTTCTTTGATTTCAGGTAAATACTTACTATTCCTCCACAGCAATCGATGAGCTGGTGATCCCTATCCTTAGAACTGATTGTGAATTTTGCGTGTGCTCTGGCAGCTTGTAGTACATGCATCATTCAGCAAGCTGAGAGCATACCTTAGAGAGGCAATGGTGACGTTAGAGTGCAAGGGTCCATTAAGAAGTTGAGCGAGACTGTGAGTCCAGCGTGCTCTGCAAAAGAAGTACAGGTTAATTGTTGATGTTTATTTGCAGTGCTGCTGAATGGTTTCAGAGTAAGAAGTTGAAACAATAGAAATAGCTCACGGTTCCCTTAACAATTTACTTGAAACTCACCACTGCACAGTTGCAGCAGTATTCTATGGCAAATCACAGATGTGCTTGGGTGAGAGAAAGGCACTCTCCATAGATTATCAAATAGACATTTCAGCTGTCTTGGTTTGCATAGTGTTTCCTTGCTTTACGTTTTCAGTGGGTGTGCAGCCTCTTTCCTCACTTCAGCTAGGTCCTTCCACTACACTACTGTGTGCGACAGCTTCAGCCACTGTCTGCCCTCCTGTTCTTGTTCTGCTTGTGTCACTGACCCGTCTCGCTCGCGACCTCGGTGCCATCCAGCATCCCATCCGCTTCTGCATTGTTGTAGTACCCTTTCCTTTTTGTCTTTTAACGTTCCGTAACTAAAAAGCACATGAAACTACAATTTTGCTTCTCTTGGAAGTTTGAAACATCTGTGTTGTCTAGCATTACGCTACAGCGGGGGAAATCCATGGGCTAATCATCTGTTTTGATGCATTCTTGCTTCTGCTTTTCAACAGCATACTGTCATTTCATAAGCAAACATGAGATCAAATCAATGATATGTTTCTGCCAAATCTTATGTTTGTAATTCAAAGTGAATTACAATTATCTAGCAACGTGGGATTTCAGATTACTTTTATTAATAAATTTTTTCAGCGTGGTCACGCGATTTAACTCTGAAAGAATCCCATTAATGAATCCCTCAAATGAAACCCACTAAATGTTTTTCTGGGCATAATTCTATTGTATATATAGCAATTGTGTATAACAAGAGTATTTAAAACGCATTCATTTGCGCTTTAATGATGTGGAAATTTTTATAATAGCTATTTGGGGTGAAGCTGCTTATTCTGTCTGGAAAGGAAATGATATTCACTAACGTTTCCTGCTGTACATCACACACACAAAGCTGCCATTTTAAAACACAGTACAAACATAAGTGTGTGTATATATCTGTGTGTGCACAAACAGTATATATCTAGAAAATTAGAGTATGTTATACATACATTGTAGTTGCATTAAAATAGTTTGCTTTTTTTCTTAATTGCAATCATATAAAAATGCTCAGATATCTACTTGATATTATTCAAATGTGAAACTTTATTTTTTTTTTTTTCTTTACTTTGTTGAGAACCAGAGAACCCCATAATTGTAAAATAATAGCCTGGTTTTTTGTGTCTTCTTTTCTTCTGTTCCCAAAGATACTACCTAAGCCCAGCCTCAGGTTTTCAGAGCCTGCAGTTTCGCTTGCTAGAGAACAAAATTGGTGTTCCCCAAAGTCTGAGAGTCCCCTATAACAGAAGGCATTATCGTGACAACTTCAAGGGACAGGATTATGAACTACTGCTTAAATCGGAGCAAGAACCAACGCTACTGCAACTTGTGGAGGTAACAATGTCTGTCTAAGACCTTGCTTTGTTTTCCCCCATCTCCCAGGAATGTCCTTCATTGGTGTTAGTAACCAATTCTTCTTCCTTGAGAGAAGCAAGCATGCTGGCAATTTCCCAGTCAGTCACGTTTTGGATTCTTACCAAATTTTGTATGAGAGAGAGTTAGTCATTAGTAAACCAATTGATTTTTCACAGCATTTCCTCTTGTCTGAAAAGTCTGACTATTAAACTAGTAAATTGCATTGTGGAAGTATAAGCTAAGAATATAAATGTACTGTTCCATGCGCATTTTTTTTTTTCATTACCATAAACCCTTTTTAGAAGAAAACTTTAAAAGTATTTCCACTCTTAGTGATGGCTATTAGAGCGGTTTAAAAAAAAGGAAAAAAGACAACCCAAAATGGAAAGGAGAAAAGATGTTTAACAGATGTTTCATTAAATCACGATAAGTGATAATGACTCTGTCTCAAAGTTATGAACGACTCACGGTAATTTCTCTAACTCTCTTGTCATTTTCATACACAAAATTAACATAACTTTCTAAAGAATAATGCAGTATAAACCTCAATAAAAGGATCCACTCTTATTAGCCCTATCCATTTGTCTAATGACACCTGATACAGAATATATAAGAAATTTCTCTAGCTTTTCTTCATTCATTAAGACTTCATGCTCTTGTATCTTTCAGATGAGGAGCTAAATTAAGTGATCTCTAAAGGGGGTTTGACCATAAAGATTCTTAATTTTTTCCCCTCCTAATTTCATTCCCGTTATTAAAAGGAAATCAAAGAGCAAGCTTTGCTAACTACCAAGAAAATTTGTGTCTTGTACTGTCACATGTTTTGGTGTAAGCTAATGACAGACTGCTTGATCAGCATTCAGCCTGACATAATAAAAATTGATTGTACGTGTGGATGGTTCTGCATCTTCCTTCTGAGATATATCTTTACAATTATCCTATATATGTGGAATCAGATTGTTTTCCTGTATCTACAAGGACATTGGTTTTAAAGACACTCTTAGAATGAAACAGCTTTTGTCTGCCAACAATGGTCATTTAACTTGGAACCTGTGGGTGCGTTTGCACAGCACCATTTGCAGGTATAAATCTTCTATGTGATCATACTTACTCCAGCAAGAAGCACCTCTACGGGATATTAAACCAGAACAACTGTAGCTGTATAATTTATGTTGCTATAACTTGTATAGGATAATGTGCTTCCATTATTAATGTTTGAACACATTATTATTATTATTAAAGGCATGGCTGGAAAGAACTCCAGGACTCGACGCAGAAGGATTTGATTTCTGGGGACAATTTGAAGTGAATGTTTTAAAAGGTCTAGAAGAGGAATTTGCCTTGCTGCAGGTATATAATGTACTAGTGATCTAGCTATAAGCAATGACAGCTGGCAAAATGACATCCTGACATAAATCTGACTTTTGGCCCAATCACAGTTTCTTACTCACTTCACTTAATCTTTGGCAGCTTCTGTCTGCAAGAAGCAGAAAAAATTGCAAACTTTTCCAGGAAATCTGAATAAGTCTGTAATTAGACGTTTAAGATGGTTTAAAACATGTGATACATGGATGATTTTGATTGCAAAAGGAAAGGGATAGTGTCAATGGAAGGGTTGAAATTGATTTTACTGAAATCACAACTTCACCGTTAATTAGTACTTGCATCTATAGTTCAGAGTAAAACTCCACAAAGTTTGGGCCCATGAGCTTGTGAGCATGGAGTGTCACTATGAACGGTCCATTTCTATTTAACAGTATGTCGCAATTTGCTGCTTTGTGATCATTTGAGTTACACTGGCAAATAAGCACAAGAAAAACCCTGAATATTGTAAGACCTTTAGCTTTAAGTACATTTTTTTTAAAATGGAAAAACCACCATAAGAACTAATCAATTTCCTGAGAATATCTGTTTACAACTTTCTAACTTATCTAAACTTTTATTTACAATCTTCTTACCCATAGCTGTGCAAGGATGTCTTCTTTTTGCCTTGAAAAAAATTAAAATAACCAGCCTTCAAACAAATGAAGATTAAGTGTTTTTAAGGCCTCTAGACCTAAAGAAAAGTGATAAGCTGCTGGTTTGTTTGAACATTCATTCATCCGAATTATGTTGACGGCTATTTAATTGTACATATTGTGGTAATTGTGTTTTTTAAAGGACAGTGACTCAGTGACTCATCTGCCTTTTTTGAAAATATGGCTCTTACATTTAAGATGCAAACTTACAGAGTATTTATGATGAAAACAGAAGTTATATCATGGGTCATTCAAGCACTTAATTTTCCGTGTTAAATTCTAAAACTTGTTTTTGTTTTAAATATCAAAGGCCAAACCAGAATCAGAAGAAAAAGATGACAACTTATCTGAATTCCTAAAACAGAAAGATGTATTACTTTCGTTATTTGATGAAAAACGCCATGAACACCTGCTTAGTAAAGGTAGATTGTATTAATATATGTCAATATGCACTTTCTATTTTTTACACGATACGTATAATCCCATAATAGCATTACATTTGCAGGAGAATCAGTAACAAACTAAGGACATTTGTGTTTTGCAGGAGAAAGACGACTGTCTTATAAAGCACTGAAGGGTGCCTTAATGATCTATTTCTACAGGTAATGTTAGAAGATACATCTTTAACGCTTACTGGCAGGAGGAGGGGTGAAGGTTAAGGACGGCAGCACAGGTTTATTTAGGTTGGAACAGGCCTTGGAAAGTAATCCAGTCCGAGACTCCATGAAAACCCAGATTAGTCAAATGCAACTTGAAGGTCGGATTGGGCTGGCTCATGGCTGTGTCCGGTTGAGTCCTAGATATCTTCAAGGATGGAGATTACACAGCCTCTCTGGGTAGCTGGTTTGTGTCTGACCAGATGCTGCTCCTCAGATTGAAACTAGCAAATGCCTTGTTCAAACTTTTCTACAAAGGGTCCTAGACAGACTTATTCTTTTTTTTTTCCAAGTATGATGGAAAAGGCACAAATCGAGACTTACGTGGCAGAAGCGTTTCTTAGAATTTCTACCGACATTTCAATACCAATTTCAGAAAAATATACATTGTCACTGTTGTGCATTGGTGAAGCGATACTTGGAAAAATACAGTATACCATAAGAGGTCTCACTGTCTTCTCTTTCATTTTCCAAGGGAGGAGCCTCGTTTTCAGGTTCCCTTTCAGCTTCTTACCTCCCTTATGGATATCGATGTGCTCATGACCAAATGGAGATGTGAGTTTCACTTTTTGACTGTGACACTCCCTCTTCTAGATGCAAGTAAACTGTTGTTTCACCCTGTTAGACAAGTTAGACCCAGAGTTTTAGAATTGAGCTTCTGAGTTCATCCTTTAGGAATGACTTTGTTTGTTTGTACTTCGGCCAAGAGGAAAGATGAACAGCTGCTTCTGTGATCATTAGATACATAGGTATAGCTATCACTTCTATAGCATGCTTTCAGTTAGGTGAACAATCTTATTTAAGGGACAGGTGTATATTTTCCAACATCTGCCAAAACGTCACCAAAACTCTTCATATGCAACCATTCCTGCTCCTTCCCTATAGTGACATCCATAAATGAATGTATGTATTCTGTATTAACAGAGCATAATAATGTATAATAATTAGTGTATTCATTATTAACAAGAATTTTATATTAGTTGACTGAAGAGTGGCATAATTAACTCCTGCATTGCTGAAGACCTATTAGTTCTGTATCTCTGTATGATCTTTAAAATTTCACTGATGCAGCTTGATGTGACCCTTTGGTTATATCTTAACACTGAACATACGCCACGTCCTTCTTTTGTATTACTTAGATAACCATGTCTGCATGGTGCACAGAATGATTGGCAGCAAAGCTGGCACCGGAGGCTCATCAGGCTACCAGTATTTGCGCTCCACAGTGAGGTAAGAATAATGTGTTTCCCCCCTTACCTGCAATAACGCAGTTTGTAGACACTGTCCTGCCAGGAGACAGATTTCAGATGGTTCATTGGAGGTCAGAAGGCTGCTGTTTCTCTTTTGGGACTCTACCATTTCCTCCTGGCTGTTGAACATTTACTTATCAGGTTGACATATATAAATTCCAAGCCTTTTGGGGCAAAAAAGAACTCCTTTTGATCATTCATGCAAAGTGCCAGTTACAATTCTCAGTCAAGGGATCTAGGCGTTACTGTAATAGCCATAATATTAATCCTGCATTGTTTAGTTTGTGTGCAAGCTAGCCCAAGTTAATGAGGTGATACAGGCTGGAAGTGAGTCCCATCTACTGTGCAACCGATGACAGTTTCTTTATTCCCTAGCATGACCTCTAATCATATAACCTAAGGTACTTCCATTTGGGACTGAATATATTCTTAAAGGTGACAGTAATTAATACTCTCAAGCTGTGCAAGCAACAACCAGAAACATGCTTCCTTCTGTTGGATGAAGCAGAAAAGGAATTTAAAAGGGATGGTTGGGGCCTCAGCACAGAACTCTCTGAACAGGTAGAACATTTTTTACACCAAA
Source organism: Pelecanus crispus (assembly GCF_030463565.1). NCBI lineage: Eukaryota > Metazoa > Chordata > Aves > Pelecaniformes > Pelecanidae > Pelecanus > Pelecanus crispus. The sequence goes on from NC_134646.1 coordinate 38,939,140, forward strand.
TTTGAGGCTCCAGCTAGTTAGACAACTCAAGCTTTTTAGCTGCAACTATGTCCTGACAGTCCTGAACCACATTATGTCAAAAAGTACAAGGATATTTAAAATACCATCTTCTAAGAAGACCTTCCTTGAGGTTTGTTTTCAAAGAGAAACCATACGTAGCTGCCATGTATGGCTGTGGGCAACAATTCCCATCACAACAATCATAACAGAGGGTGGAACAGAAAGCAGATGGTTAGATTGAATTCAAAAATTAAAGGTTCACTGTCTTTTTCAGCAAGCCTTCTCAGTCTTCCTTAATTTCAGGTTAACATTTTTCCTAGATAAATTTTGTATCTACTACAAGAGTGCAGGTCTGGAGATTATAGCCTGCATACTCTGCACTTTCAGAAGAAAGATGTGACTATAGCAACCATATTTTCTTTTTTAAGTCTCTTCTGCTATGCCCTAGAAACAGTTGGCTTTGGATTATTACCCTGGAATATTCAGGAAGAGGGTTAGTGCAGAAACCTTGTTAAATAAATAAGAAAGATGGAATGGTTCCTGAGGATTTTGAAATTATGGCATTCTATGCCAATATAGCAGTATTAATTGTTCCCTGTCTTTTTCAGTGACAGATACAAGGTATTTGTGGATTTGTTCAATCTTTCAACGTTTCTAGTGCCAAGACACTGGATACCGAAGATGAACCCAACCATTCATAAATTCCTTTATACGGCAGAATACTGCGACAGCTCCTATTTTAGCAGTGACGACTCCGACTAGTCTGCCCTTGCTGTAAAGAACTTCAGGACTTTCACCTCGAGTGGTGCTATCCCTCAAATGTAATAGCTACTTTCACACAGTGTGGGTCTGTAGATATGTATTTATGTATGACAGTTATGTGAACAGTATGATCGGTTTATCGAAGAAACTTAATTGTTTGTAGAAAAAGTAATTTGTATCGAGTTAGCCTATATTAAGACTAAAATGATATCCCCATTCAACTCAATGACCAATTTAACTCTTAGTTGCTTCTTAAAACCTACACCTACAGAGAGGGAGCAACTTATACAGAATTATCATGATCATGTCTTATTTGTACATATTTTTGTATTTGTTTGTTTGGCTAATGGCTGTTAGTAATTTACTTTTTCTAGCTGAGGATATAATTAGTCTCATCACCTTCAGAAGAACATTAGTTCCGGAGCTCTAGTGGTATTTCAAAAGGAATTTTGGGTTAAGAGTTTCAAAAGCTAGATTTAAAATATTAAGTCCTGAATCTGTAGACACCCAAGCCTTTTGAACTGTTACATACATCAGGAATAACATTGCTATCTATGTGTTGTTGCACGTGAATTTAAATCCCTTCAGTAGAAATACTTACTGTTAAGAATAGCAGATACAAATAAATACTTACTTTGCACTTCAAATAAAGCAGTATTAAAGCTCTTCTTAAGACTTCTTCTAAAGCAAGCATAAAGTACAAACAGCATTGTGACAGGCATTTAGAGCGTTTTTTTTATTCAAAATATCAATGAAATAAGGATAAAGTTGATATATAGTAAAAGCAAGGCAAATTTGGCCATAGAATATTGGTAAAGCTGCGTTGTCTTCTCATTAGATGGACTCTCATATTTTTAAATGCTTCCCTTGGAAATACACATACGCTTTAGGCCTTAATTACTGCTGAGTTGCCCTGCCTCTTAGTGCTTTTGGTACTTATGCCTGGTAGTGCCACCTCAAAAGCACCAGTGGAACATCCGTGTTAGATACTACAACACTACTCTTATCAATGCCAATTAGGAACTTTGGCTGTTGTTTTCCAGTTATGAAAGTGTGCTATTTGTTATTTGTAAACTGCTTAGGGAAGGCCATACTACAGAAGACTATAGGACTACAGAAGACTTCCCGTTTTGTTAATCTGAAGTTTTCAGCCAGTAAATTCAGTAAGTAGCAGAACCTGAAAGAGTGAAACGTAGCACTTGGTCTTCCTTTCATTTAAAATATTAACACCTAGAAGTAGAAAGACTAAAATGACAATACTTACAATAGACAATTATGATTGCATTTCTCATAAAAAGATAATAATACACTGATCTATTAACATGGTGCAGTAATTGAGTGCAAAAATTACAGAACTGCTTCAATACTTTTCATAGTAGTGCTTCATAGAAGATTACAGGTAATGCATTCCAGATGAAAGATTCAGAGCTTTTGAGAATGACATGTTTGGTTGTGAATTCTAGTTACATTTGCCTACAGGTGCAGTTTTACAGGTCAGCAAAGCTGGAACCACCTTTTGATTCCCAGGAAGTCCCACCTATGAATTCAATTAATGCAGAAAAATTTAACATCCACTCTATTTGGTGTATTTGGTAATTGCTGACTTTCTAAAGGTGGCAAATAAATATTAACAACCCCCAACCTCACAATTTTTTCTATAGTAAGTAACTTTTTAATTTCTTCTTTGCAACTGGCTTCACTGTTCATTGTGAAGTAGAGAAGAAAGAAGGCGTGGAACTGACACAGCTCTCAAAGCATGGAAAGGCTGATTGGCAAACACATACATCCTACCAGGACAGGATGTTAAACCACTAGAACTGCCTCAGCTTGTCTAAATACAGTTACTTCTTACTTTCCTATCCATCTAACAAATGAATCCAGAAGACTGATATTCCAGGCAGTTTCCGGAAGACACTTCCTGCTCTGAAAAGCTCTGAAGTTATATTTACCCAATTAAGGTCTGAAGACTGAAACTGAAGGACTGCAGCACTTCAGAGACAGCGGGTGCTCAGGAAACGACTTTGACTCTCTATTTCCCTCTTCTATTATCCTAGCTGTAGAGAAAAAGTAGGATTTCACAAAAAGGAGAAAGACAATGTGTGTGTGTCTGCCAGAGGTGCTAGAAAAGCCAAGACAGGTATCAAAGCAAAACAGAGTATTTTCTTCCAATTGCCCTTCCTCCCTGCCCAATAAAAGCAGACCTAATCATGGTTCTTCTCATATTCAAAGCATTTTGATTATATTCTGTCATACTACTGATTATTTGATCCAAAATCCTTATCATTTTTCATCACTTCTTTCCTTGTAAGATTTTTTTTTTTTTATGGAGTGGTATTCAACAGCTGGATAGAATTCACATTCACAGCTTCAGTCCATCTTTCTAACTTCTTTTTGCGTACTCTGCAATTGATTCCAAGTCTTTGTATTCCACATGAGATTTGATACACAGCACACATATCAAATAAGAACACTTTTAAAAACTCCAGCCAACCCATTCTTCTACTGCCTCAAAGCAGAAATTGCCCTTACAGTCATTTCTTGTTTTAGAAAACGTTGCTTTGAAGTAAATCTTCACATAAAGTGTGTGCCAAACTATTATCCAAATGATAATCGTGGTCTTTGGCCAGTATGTGTCAAACAAATACCGATGAAACTGTATCTGCTATACCTACAAATGAAACAAAAAAAATTTTTAATAAATACTGGAAGTGGAGACTTGCTAAAAATAAGTTCCCAGAATTCACATTCATGTAATGCCCCTCTCTCCTCCATGCCACGACAGCAGGTGAACTGCTGGGGCTGGGAATCAGCTGCAACCCTTTTATTTCTTCATCGCCTGACACTATTTATAGCTGTGCTCTACATTCCTCCCTCCTCTGTTTTCATGTTTGAAACTAGAGCCTTTTTAAGGATTCAGCATTAGTCCAATCTGGGTGCTGAAAAGCAATCTAAACTTTGATATCCTCTTCCCTTTTAATCATATTCATTAGCAATAGACAGACAATATGAAGCTATGTAGCTTTGAAAGCTCATGAAGAGACTAGAGATCATAAATTCCATTACAAGACACATTTTTGAACACTCATACACACACAAACACAGAGCAAACCAGGCTTTTTGTTCATGCTCAGTTCTCTTTGCATTGTTGTACTCCTTCCAGCACTAGAAGCAAAGCCTGACTACAGCCTGTAAAGGTATCCAAGGGTAACGGCTTTTATACTCTCAAAAATGGTGTTAGAGCACCTCTAAATCGGAAGACAACATCTGTGGGGGAAACACAGCAACTACTGGCCTTTGCTGGATTGTTCTTGTGTGACACACTACAGAAGATGTGAAAGATCCTGCTTTTTGAGAGAATGGATTTTGAAAATAACAGCTATTTTTCCTGACCACTTCTACAATTGACTTCCTTTAATTATTACTACTTCTGAATGTCTCTTTCCAAATAGTTTGTTTATACAATAAGAACAAAAGTTTCAGCAACACGGAAAAGCTACGCTTGCATACATTCACCTGATCTTTACCAACTGCAGACAAACTGAGTATTATCTGTTCTTATTTGCAGATGATTTACAACACCTAACACCTTTTACAATGACTGTGAGAGCTACTGTGAAACATACCTGGAAGGGAAAGCCAATAGAAGACCTACAGTGTTGATCTAACAGACAAAAATTCAATGGATGCACAAGACTTACTATCTAGTAGTGCAGTCCCAGCAATTTGGCTCAGCAATCTTTGCTGGTAAACAGGAGCTTCATCTGCCTTACCTCCACATCCAGCAACTCAGAAGAAACTCGGTATTTAACGCTACAAAACCCCCTCAAACACCAAGAAAAGCCTCGTGCAAATAGTAAGAGGGCAGGAGATGGTACTAGCAATAAAAGTATATACCTCTACCCCACAAGAGAAGCCACAAGCAGGGTACACAATTCCCAAGCACAGGCAGATCCATGCTCTGTATTTGTTTGCTAAACTGAGCCCAGAGATAATTGCATCCACCACACAAGGACAGCAGCTCTTTTACCTACACTGAGTATAGTGATGGCACTAACCTAGAACCATGATACACGACTGTATACTTTACAATGTCATTAACTTTACATGGTAAGGTACAACAGCACTTTATTTGTTATGCCTTATATAGCTTTACCTTTGCATGGTGTTTTTCAATCATTCAATTCTATGGCTTTGTTAAACTAGCGATCTCTTTATTTATTTTTCCGCCTGGACTCATCTAACCTCTTTTAAAACATAGCACTGATTTTATTTCTTCTCTGAGGATCCCATTACTTACATGGAGAAACGTCTCCCAGCGTGTGGCCTTTACCACTTTAATTACTTTTTGTCAGACTTACCACAGACATTGCCTCCTATCTTAACACGAACGTAGCCATCTATTCCCCATGTAGACCCCCAAGAGTTCTGTACAATCCAGTAAGGGACACTACCTGGAAGAGATATTTTCATGAACAAGAGACAACATGAGATGTGGAAAGCATAAAAAACTTCAATCACTCTACACAGTTAATTACCATTTTAATATCTCATAGTTTATGATGGTTTGGTGATACAGCACAGTGAAACCTATTTCTGTTCATGTAGAGGACAGAGCTGATACTCCAGTGCTGAACACACTGGATGTACCCTCTGCTAGCATAAAGACAGATATAGGCATGTTTGTGACTTTACAAGGACATGAAGTCCCACAAAACCGAAGGAGCACAGACAAGAAGAGTCTTTCTCCTGGGATCAGACTGCACTTCCAGAACTGACATGACACCAAACCAAACAGCTCTCAACAGAACACCCAGTTCTGGATTTTAATCACCTGCCCCTCAGAAGGCAAGTTTTAAGTAAGAGAAAAAACACAAAACCTACTGGGTTGAAGTTCAGTTGATGGAAACGCACCTGTTCTGTCAAAACCAGTGATTAGAACAGCATGATTTGCTCTTCCACTGGAGCAGTGATACTGTATGATCCCACCAAGATAATCCTGCCAGCTAACTGCATCTACTGTTACTGCCAAAGGGCCCCAGTTAACAAGCATCCTCATCATTTCTTCTTCCTGGCCGCTGTGAGAGAAGTGAGTGATAAGGCCAAGTGACTTAAGTTAGCACACTAAAGCAATCTGAGAGCTGGTAATCTACTTGTTAAATACAATTTAAAAATCAAATAATTCAACTGTTTCCTATGAGTTCTACACACCACATAACATACATCAATAAATACGTATTTCATGTACTACAACACAGTAATACAAATATAGGGCACACAGACTATGGGAAAGGTGCAGATCCAAAGATATGATGCTATTAAAAAGAAGCAGGTTTCTGGGTCAAGTCAGTGGGCAATGGTGAGCACTACGTACCTTTTATATATCACTCTTAATTAAAAACCTCCTTTGGACCAAACATTCGTCTATATTATTATTATTTCCCATTAGTTTTTCAAACATGCAGAAGTACCTCTTTATACATTTTTCTCTATTTTTTATATATATACACTCTATTATACGTAGTAATACACTAAAATATGTATCTCAAACACATCAAAACACAGGACATTACCCCTATCAGACATTACCATTAGCATTCCCATACAGTTTTGCTTACGTAATATACGGGAACAGGAACTCTCTATCACTGCATGGTATGTGCAGTAACTAAATTTGGCAAATAAAGACTGGCAAAGTTATAATTGATTTTAGTTACTTATATGTGGCAGTAATTCAATTCCTAGTCAAAATTGTATTTCTTGTCTTGAAGTTCAGTATGCAGCTGCATTGTAGTGATAAAAATTAGAAACAAACTTTCTTGGTACAGAAACCTAAGAAGCTACCAGCTGTCTTTACGAAATTCAGTTGGCAACACTGTTTGCTAAGTCATGGACTGGAGGAGGATGCGGGTGGGTATGTAAATGCATGAATACTGAAGTAACTGAGTACTTCCTGAATTTTTCAACGAATTCCAGTTATTATTGGTAGGCATTACTGTTTCTGATACTTAAGCGGTGTAACGTTCACTTAGCACATACTTAAAATTGTAACTGACTCCATGTTCCAATTTAAACACAGCCAACTGAAAAGACCTAATTTCAAGACACTGACTTAGGCTTCCTAATTTGAACAAGCTTAGTGATGATAGGGTTGAGTTCATTGTGCCAAGCCATAACCCTAAAAAATGTTATGCATTAATTCTTATCCAGTACACAGCTACAGAACTGATGCAATCAGCCCCATAACCTTTGGCTGGTCAATGCACTATTGGCTCTAGCTTACTCCACAGTTAGTGAACATATAAGGAAAAGTACAGCAAATAAAAAGAATCAATAGTAGCTACCTGAAGTCATATGCAGCAAATCCTGTTATTGAAACTCCAAACTCTGAGCGACCAAAATAATGGCACAGTCCTGTCTGAGCTTTAAAAGCGTATTCTGAATCTCTCACAAGTTTTACTTTTGTCTGCAAGAAGATGAATGAATGAGAATTCAATGCATTTGACTTTAACACTATGCAGATCAAAACAGGCAGTGAAACTGACCACAGAACTCACTCAAAATTCAGTGTGTTCATGGTAAGATTAGAAGTAAGAATGTCATGTTGGGAAGTAAGATATTTACTATCTCTAGTTCCCCTGTTGGCAGAGAAAGTTTCAGAAGGGATTCAGAAGTGTTTAAATAATGAACAAAATTTAAAGGTATCTCTGGTTTAAACTAGTCTCATGAGAAATCTCACCAATTTCAAGACAGAGACTATGCATTCATTTGATGAATGACCATTCATTCTCTTCAAATGACATCCACGCACAAAATTATCCATTCCTTGGGACATTCAAGAACCACAAATATCCCAAGAACAGTTCTATAAAATATTGAAATTAAGTCCAATTCTGCTATTAGCATCAAAACCTCATGCCAGTATATAATGTATTATAACATCTGCCACAGTTCAAAGTCCGGCTAAAAAGGTATTGCATCAACCTTTCGTACTTTTCTTGTCTTCTGCCGTACAGCATGTTTAAGACAGTGTCTTCTCTAGTCCCTCTGTTGCCAAGCAAGAGGGAATTTTGCTTCAGAGGAATCCAGATGAATATCCTCTGTCTTTCTTGAAATGCAAACTGAAACAAATTATCTAGACTGTTATTAGCCAGGGTTGTAAGAATCTTCAGGGGTAGAATTACAGAGTTCCTTAAAAAGGACAATCAGCTTTTTTTTTTTTTTAAACTTAAAAAAACTAAGAGATTCTTTTTATATTCCTATAACTGAAACTATTGTCCTAGAGAATACTTCTTATTTCAAAAGTATTAAAATGTTTCTGCTTACATATAGTATTAACACATATTTTACATTTTTCATGAACAAAATGTCTTACCTACAACTTTAGAATTTCTTTTTGAAAGTATGTTTGCATTTTCATTGTTTTAGGTTGCAAGTGAAACAATGGTAAATGCAGTCAATTTTATCATGAGGTTCTCCACTCTTGCATGATTTTAGAGTGTTTGCAACAGAACCCACAGAAATTTGAAAGAAGAAAATCTCAGCATCCCTCCTCTTCCCCAGATGCCGGTGCCTAAACTGGAGGCTCAAATTCACAAAATGACACGTGGATAAATGGCTCCTTCTACACTGGTACTGCATGCCTGCAATTCCAACTTATTTCAGTGGAAATACTGTAGCTTCCAAGCTTCCATTATTTTCAGCCCTTGTGGGTTGATTTGTTACATTCACAAGAACATACATAGACTACAAAATTCCAATCAAGTTTCAATTCTGCTTGAACAAACTCTCTCGATTCCAGACCACATAAATACACATACATATACATACACACACATCTATATGCATATATACATATATATACACACATACCAAAAAAAAAAAAAAAAATCAGATGAGCTGTACCTTCCTCATCACTTTTTCCCAGTAAAAAAGAATGTTAATATGAAAGCTAAGGAAGGGTCCAAGATTTATGAAGAGTTTCAAACCTGGTTCAGCCAGCTCAAAGCACTAACAGTGGATCCTCCGCTGCAGCCATAATTATTGTACGAACAGTCAATAACCTGCTGTACGCTGAGTTCTTCCAGGTTATTTCCTTTAATTGCATAGGCAGACTCTATACCACCCACAACGCTGAAAGCCCAGCAGCCTCCACACTGGTACAAAGAGAAGGGAGGCAGGGGAGAAAGAAAAAGTCAGCTTTGTTTTTGAAGCCTGATATGAAAAGAAAAGAGTCAAAAGGGTCTTCTGATGCTATTCACCCATGAACTTTGTTTTTAAGGCAATAATAAAGAAATTTAATCAGCCATTTAAAATATTGAACTGTTTTTTTCTCCTGTACTGCTCTCCGAAAACTAAAAATGCATTACGGATATCTTATTTTAAGGATTCCTGCATTGTGATTGTCTTATTTTAAGGATTCCTTCCTGATTCACTTCTGCCCTTTAAGATAGGTCTGAGGATGCTTTTTACTGTCAGATATCTATTTTCTTAAAGAAGGATTGGGGCTCAGGATGAAATTATTTTTTAACCACATTAGTTAGTAAGTTTTTGAAAAGGATACACTTAAGGACACAGTCTACAACTTTCTAAGTCTGATGAATTTTATAGAAATATAGTAGATTACAGTTTAAGAAACAGTAAACTGAAAGTAAATGTAGCACAAAAATTCTTAGACAATAACAGAATCTATACTGCAGTCTAGGCTCTTTAAACCGTGGCATTTAAAATAAGGAAGCAGAATTTATTCCTAGGCAAGGTCAAGGTTACACTATGTGAAGCACAGAAAGGACAGACACTGGGGATTTAACAGCTTGTTTGTTTCTTACCAGTGACCATAACCACTTTAGGATAAACTGTAATTATGTGGGGTCTGGTTGTCTTCCTGAGGTGTTCAATGGTAAAGATATAGGTGTTGACCAGCCAAGGACATTCAATTAGGACAGAGAACAGCAGCAAAGGATCTATACCCATCCAAGTGAAATGGGGGGGTGAGGTCAGGTACCGAACTTACCTCAGTCTCTCCAGAAAAATACAAAATACACAAAATATTTGTGTATTTTTTGTGCAAAATATTTGCTGATTTACTTAACTGGATCAAAAAAATGTATTACACACAATTTATAATTGCATAATTTCTAAATGCACAACTTTTACATCTCATGCTTTTAAGTCTAATGCCACTTTGCCTAAAATACTATGTGAGTTTGTATACGTTCAGCCAGCCATACTTGTGCCAGCACTCCAGGAGTCTTGAGGCAGTACTGGTCCCTTCCAAAACCTATGATGCACCTGCTGGAACTGACTCTGAGCAGTGCTTGAGAACCAGGACAGGAAAACACCAGGACTTACTGTTTGCTGATTTCTCACTTCTGCAATGACTTTCTTGTCCCTCCAGTCAAACTTCTTTGGCAAAGGTTTTTCCTTTCCCTTTGGCACTTTTACGTATCTGGGAAGTTTGTGAGGTATGCTTCTTAAGTAAATAGCTAAACACAGAATAGAAACATCTGTAAATCTACTAACAAAAAAAAGCCACAAACAACTAGAAGCCATAGAGGTAACTTTGATCTGTAGTTACAATCATGAGATTACACCTCATTCTCAAATCCATAGAGAATTCATGTATTTTAAAATAATCATGGTACTCCAGAATGAATGTAAATATTCCTACAGTTCTAGAAAGAACAGAAATATTCCATGTGGGGAACATGGGTACAAAGCGTGAAGATGTACTAAAGCTGATCGATAACCATTCCATAAGCCAAGTTTTGTTTGAAAATTTTCACAACATTTTACTTACTGGAAAAATATTACTTTAATTTAGTCAGGTAAACAGGGAAAAGTAAGATGAGGATAATGTAAAGATTCTGAAACACACACAAATTGCTAGTTTTTCACTAAAAAACCCTATATAATTATTTAAAATTAAAAAAGGTGTGAAATCCCCCAATGAATAGAACATATAACAGCAGACTTGAACAGCAAGAAGGAAAGATTAGGTTAGGTATCAGCCAAATTTTCTTAGTAAAAAAATGAAATGTGTCATATTGCTCATGTCATAGCTGCCATTGTACAGCCATGGACCCCCAAGCATTGTTTGGACTGTAGTCAATTTTGTCTTGGGGTAAGGAATAGGAACTTAGACTACTTGAGAACCTTGTGTATTTTCCAATTTTAAAATTGTTGCAACCAAAGAAGGTTATAAGGCCCAGTGAGAAAAAGGCAAGAAGCAGCGAAGAAGGAAAGCAGGAAAGAAGGAACAGTCCGTATACTAAATCATATTCAGGCTCTGGGCAATTCAACCTTGCAAGACTAGAGAAACATGAAGAGGATTGTTGTATCCTTCTGAAGTACTTACAGTTTGGTATCAGACATTGTAAACTAGCTGACTATCAGCACTGGAGGAATCTGTAAATGTGAAAGACACAAGGTTCTGGGAAAGAATAAGAAAAGTAACAGAAAAGTCGTTAGCAGCAGCCAGAAAATGTACCTTTGAACTCTTCAGGAAACAGGTGAGAAAACTGATTTATTCCATAGAAAGCAGTTGTATTATCTTTTGATGATGAATTCAGTAATCTAATTCTCCTAGCGCTTTCCTGAAGGAAAAAAAAAAAAACATATACTGTGCACATTATTAAATTAGCAGTAGTGACAAAACCATAAGAGCAGAAAAAGAAAAGGTTAGCAACAGTAAACATGAACTTAGATAACAAGACAGCTGTTCACCTCGGATTCACCTCATATTCATTGTGGATTCCTAACAAACCAATATGAAAGCCATTAGACTAATTTCAACTCAAAGAAATATACCAAAAAAAGCATTTGCTAAGTGCACAGAGGGTAAAAAATTGATACGAGACAGCCAAAACAGGCAAGCCGAGAACAAGTTGTGTCAAACTCAGCTGATGCCCTTCTTTGACAGCAAAACAAACCTTGTGGTTGAGAGATATGTAAAAATGTCTTCAGATAAGTTAACCCTGTCTTGCTTTAGGTCCTTACAAAGCAAAAGAACAGCATAACGGCCTAAAGACATTAGAAAACCTAAATTATCAGGAAACCCAGATCTCTGAAAAACACGGTTTTGACGTACGCCAACATCTGACACCCCCTCCCCAACTTCTTCTGCTGACAAAGTTCAACACGACCCCGCTGCCCCGTTAGACGGGCACCCGCCCGGCCCCCCCAGGCACCCCTCGTCAGGCGCCATCTGGGAAGGGGGGCACCACAGCGGGCAGGGGGCCGCCGCCCGGCCCGACCTTCCCGGTCGCCCCATTTCCCCGGGAAACTGCTCTGGGAGGAAGCGGGGAGTGCTCTGCCCGGCCGGAGAGGCGAGGCACGGCACGGCACGGCGAAGCACGGCGAGGCACGGCGAGGCACGGCACGGCGACAGCCGCTCCCCGCCGCGCCGGGCGGCCCGCACGGAGGCCGAGGCTCCTCGGTCCCAGGCTGACACCTGGCGTCGGGAGCGGGGAAGGGGCGAGGAGCAGCGACACCCCAACCCCGGCAACGCGAGGGGAAGCCGAGCAGGCAGGGCCGAGGAAAACGAAACGGCAAAGGATGCCGGAGCGCGTTTCGCTACTCAAGAGCTCCGCCGTGCCGCCCTTCCTCCGCCTCTCACCCTGCGGAGCCGGGCCAGCAGCGGCGGAGCGGCACGCCGCCAGCCCTCCTCCTCCTCCTCCTCCGGCGCAGCCCGCAGCCAGCGCGGCGGCGGCAGGCCCGCTGCGTAGCGCGGATCGCCAGTGTAAGTGCGGGCAGCAACACCTACCCGGAGGGCCGCCGCCGCCCCTTCCTTCTCCCGGTCGCCTGCGTCCCACGGACGGCGGCCCGAGCCGCCACCACCGCCGCCGCCCTCCTCCCCAAGCCGGGTGCCTGCAGGCGCCAGGAGGGCGGCGGCGCCGCCCGCCCGCAGCAGGCAGCAGAGGAGCGCCAGCGCCACCACCCCCATCCACCCTCCGGGGCGAGCGACGGGCCGCGCCATGCCGGGTCCCCGGCCGCCGCCCCACCCCTGGACGCCATGTCACGGCGGGGTGGGGCCTGGGGGGCGCACCCCCACCCCGCCGTGCTTGCGGGCCGGGCTGTTTTCGAGGGGGAGAGGGCGCAGAAAGCTTTCTTTCCAGCCTCTGCCCGCAGGCAGCCGCCCCGCTTCCTCCAACAGCGGGCCTGGGGGCCGGCACCCCGCCGGGCGAGGCGGGGCGTGAAATGGTGGCCGCCCCTGAGGGGCCGGGCGTGCCCCCGCCGGCGGCGGACGGCGGCGTTGCTGCTGGCCTGCGGGTGTCCGGCCCCCGGTTTGGCTGTGTTTGTTTCGGGCTGTGTTTCGGGCTGCCCGGCAGCGCCCGTGTTTCAGGCGGTGTTTTTCCGTGTGGGAGATGCGCCGCGGGGCGCGCAGGGCTGCAAACGAGGGGAGCAGAGAGCACAGGCCTTCTGAGGAGCGGCTGAGGGAACTGGGGTTGTTTAGCCTGGAGAAGAGGAGGCTGAGGGGAGACCTTATCGCTCTCTACAACTACCTGAAAGGAGGTTGTAGTGAGGTGGGTGTTGGTCTCTTCTCCCAAGTAGCTAGCAAAAGGACGAGAGGAAATGGGCTCAAGCTGCACCAGGGGAGGTTTAGGTTGGAAATTAGGAAAAATTTCTTCACGGAAAGGGTAGTCAAGCATTGGAACAGGCTGCCCAGAGAGGTGGTGGAGTCACCATCCCTGGAAGTGTTCAAAAAACGGGTAGACGTGGCACTCTGGGACATGGTTTAGTGGGCATGGTGGTGGTGGGTTGATGGTTGGACTGATGATCTTAGAGGTCCTTTCCAACCTTAATGATTCCTAGTTTTTACTTTCATTGGGAATAATCCAGCCACCAAGCCAGGAAACACGAAATTGCTACTCTACCCTTAATTGGTTTAGTGTGGACTTGGTAATGTTAGGTTAATGGTTGGACTGGATGATCTTAAAGGTCTTTTCCAACCTAAACGATTCTATGATTCTGTGAGGTTAAAAGTTAATGCTAGGCCTTCGCTGAGAGGAAAGGTAGGTAGTACCTGCAAACTGGGCTGCCAGTAGGAAAGAGAAGGTGTAGTTGCTTCTTTGGGGCAGCAGAAATACAATTTATGTGCTTTAGCAAGGGAGGGCATTGGTGGGGAGAGGAGAACCACCCTGTGCTGCACAGCCAGTGTCCACAGCCTTTGGTGTCCAGGGTGATTAGGTTATGCTAGAAGGAAATATTTGAGAGAAACCTGTGTGTGCTTGTGGTGGCTCATTGGTTTCCTTAGAGACTGGGCACATGCTGGTACTCGAGCAAGCAGGTTAGTGTTTGGCATTTAAAACTTCATTAGGCTGGTATAAGCTAACACAGTCCTTTTTGTTAATTTCCATCACCAGGTATTTTTACACAGTGTTTGTAAGTAGAATATTTGTTTAAACCTACTGTATGTTTCAGTTGCCTCTGTTGCTTTCCCCGCCCTGCACTAGCTTGTTACCACAACATGAAGGCACAGGTGCCCTGTCCTGTGGTGACGGTAGCAAACCTTGCAGTGCTGTGTTTGGGAAACATGAGGCTTTCCTCATGCTGAGATTTTAAGTTACAGGGTGTGAAGTTTTGCTACCGTTGCTGTGTTGTGTAACAGCAAACTTGTGTCGGAGTGTGTGCTTTGTAAAGAGTGAGGTGCAGAATTGTGCCAGTGCATTTTTTTGTTTGTTTTTGGTTTTTTTTGCGGCATGCAGCATTTTATCCCATAATACAAGATTGAAAGAGAAATTATACTGTATGAGATGCAACAGATCCACGTATTTTTAATTTCTAGATCAGTAGGTGTATACAGACTTTGAAAGTAAAATACAAAGGATTAAACTGATGGCTGAGGAGGGTGGAGGGTGGGTAAGGCTGGCCCCGCTGGTGGGCTGTGGCTCGGTGAGCTGTGCCTGTCTCTGCCCTGTCACCCGGAGTTCTAATGCCTGGGCTTGCTGACTTCTGAGAACTGGCTTTTTTGTAGTGTTCTTCTCTGGGATGGTGACCCCTCTTGGCGGGGGGACAGGTAGCTTCAGCAATTTGATTGCTTGACTTGAGGTCTGGCATCTCCCCACTGGTGACTGGGGAAGGATTTAAATAACTTTAATCAGCAGCACTACAGAGTCCTCTGTATTACATAAGCATTTAACCCTCTCCCCCCTTCACATAAAATGGCCTTTTGCTGTTTTCTGTGACTAGAATGGCAAAAATATTCTGATGGTGGTGGTACCTGTGCTGCATTTGCTATTTTTTAAAAAATGAGTAGCTAAACAGCAATGGCAAAAAGCTTTTCTAGAGTGAGGCTACAATACTAGAGTTGTTATCTGTCAGGGGAAGACAGAACAAAAAACAGTACTTTATTCATGAGATGACAGCAGTTCCTTCCTGTCCCCCCCAGTGATAAAGGAGCACTTGCATTTATTTGCAGAACACTTACAGTGCAGGTAGCTTTTCTTAATCATTATTCTGCTTTATAGCCTGGAGTTCTACATATTTCTGTAGTGAAGAGAGAAGTTAACGTGCTGTCATTACTGAGAAGTTGAGGCAGTTTAAAGGCACTCATATGGTGGCAGTTTTAATGATAAAACAATCGCAGCAGTTCAGGAACAGCCTGGCAGTATAAATAAAAGTTTATGATCTGATCCCACCAAATAGCTCCTGTCCAGGGTTGAACAAACCTGTGGGGATCATCATCCAGCTCTGCCTTTGCCTTCCCCCTCCTGTGGAATGGCTGTTGGGGGATTGGCTGAACTGTTGCCAATTTTGGTACAGGAGGGCTATTTATGGCTTATAGCCAGAGTATGAAAGAGCTTATTAGCAAAGTAGATTTTATTGGCTCTTCTGATATGTTTTATCATTGTAAACCCATGATTGGCATAAGAGATGTTATTACAACTTATTACAAACTGGTATTGACATATTGAGGTCTGGGATCAGCATAGGGACTGGATAGGGTGAAGACATTAACGTGAGAAGTGAACGGTGAAACCTTTTTAAGGATGGTCTGATCCTCAGCAGCCAAATTCTGAGGCAAAATCCATCAAACTGTGACTCTGGGCACTGAGGCCCTTGGAAGACGTGCAGGGCACTGGCTGGCAGGCGTGTCAAAGGAAAACTTGATATGGGAACTGTAGCTTTGGATGTACTGATTGCGAGAGTAACAGAAGCCTTAATGCAACAGTTGCATGATTTTATTCTGTACAGTGTAGTATAATGGAACAGAAGTTACTCTGACAGTCAGTGTAAGCAGCAGAAAGATGCTGAAATTAGCTTTAATGAAAAGTAAGCTTTGAAATAAAGCATATTGGATTTTCCATCAGGCTGACATCGCAAACTTTGACTAAATTGGCCTGCTAGCTTTGAAATCTATTGCTTGGAAATTATCTCAAACTGAATACATTTTCTTATTTGTAATATATAATCATTAAATTCTAAACCAGTCAGCTTTACTAGAAGAAAGAGATAAACTTTCAGTTATTTTTCGGTTATTATTTCCATGGTCTATGTCTTGCTCATAACAGGAGAAGCTGTTGTCTTGCTTGGAGAAGATACTTTATTTTTTATGTAGACTTCAAGAGTTACTTTTCCTGTGAAACACATGAGGGCAGCAAAGGACTTTTTGAAAGGTGTTTGCAAGCTATGCAGTTCTAATTTTTATTTTAATTAAAATAAATAAATAACCACCCAAATAAACAAACAAAATCCCCTCCTATTTTGGGAAAGTAGATGTATCCCAGATTGAATTGCATGAAAAATTCTGTACAGCATATCAAGAGGAAAAAGTGTCTTTCTCCTGGATTTGCCCTCTGTCTGTGCTAAGTAGATGTGTCAATTTATCTTGTTCGAGAGGAGAGAGTGTTAGAAAAGTCAGTGTCCCCTCTGATGACTACTGGCTCAGGGAGAATAGAAGTTTAACAAAAAGCAAAGGGTAGGTGACTGACAGCCAAAGTGTTTCAGAATGCTTTATTTTTCCACTAAACTACCATGCTATTGAAGCATTTTGTACTTGTGCGTAGATGAACAAAACCCCCACAAAGTACTTAGAGAGCTCGGTCTATAGACATGCAGTCCCTGCTCTGCTTTTAATTACTCCAGTGTAAATCTAGCTTTGCTTCATTAAGATAAAAGAAAATACACTTGTAAAAATAATATCAGAATCAGGCCTATAAAAAGGAATAGGGTATAAAATTTGTTTTTTGGGTTTTTTTTTAAAGGTTTTATTGATATCAATTCTTATTGCTTCATTGACACAGGTAAGCCATTAGTTACGCAGGTCACACCAGACTGGCGATTAAAATCTTTTTATGCAAATGTATACTTTGTTTATGTTGCAGGATTTTTTTTCCAGAAAGTCTGATTTAGAATTTTATAATTGTAAATGCTTATTTTAAAATACATTTTAATGGCATTTTACATATCTGTTTACGGTTCTGGCTATTTATTAGAAGTACTTCATGAGCCCAAACAATCCATACTAAAGAAAGAAGCAATAATTAATATATATTTAGGAACCTCTAAACTCATTGTAAGATGTTTTATTTAAATGAAGATATTCCTTTATTAAGAGAATTTGTTTCTCATCAGGTGCAAAATACCCATTTCTAAAATGACTTGTGACTTATAACAGTGTAATTAGTGGGTGGATTTTCATAGTATTACAGGGTCAGAGTGAGATAGCATGTTAACATTTAGTAGGCTGGCTTTCCCCCCGCTCCCCCCAGTGATTTTTGCATAGCTGTTTGAAATAGTTAATTTCTGTGTTACAGTTAATTAATGTGAAACAGTTAATTAAATGTTCTGTGTTCTTGTTAGACAGCCTAGCTTCAGTGCCCTTCGGCCTCTATGTTTATAATTATCATAGCAAACAAGGACAAAATACAATAAATTACTTCTGAGTTGAAGACAGGTCTTCCGAGGATGGGTACTGCTTCTGCTAAGGGCAGTAACGACATGGGTGGGAGTGTCGATCTGCTCGAGGGTAGGATGGCCCTGCAGAGGGACCTGGACAGGCTGGATCGATGGGCCGTGGCCAACTGTATGAGGTTCAACAAGGCCAAGTGCCGGGTCCTGCACTTCGGTCACAACAACCCCATGCAACGCTACAGGCTTGGGGAGGAGTGGCTGGAAAGCTGCCTGGCCGAAAAGGACCTGGGGGTGTTAGTAGATAGCCGGCTGAACATGAGCCAGCAGTGTGCCCAGGTGGCCAAGAAGGCCAACAGCATCCTGGCTTGTATCAGGAATAGTGTGGCCAGCAGGAGCAGGGAGGTGATTGTCCCCCTGTACTCGGCGCTGGTGAGGCCGCACCTGGAATACTGTGTCCAGTTTTGGGCCCCTCACTACAAGAAAGACATTGAGGTGCTGGAGTGTGTTCAGAGGCGGGCAACGAAGCTGGTGAAGGGTCTGGAGCACAGGCCTTATGAGGAGCGGCTGAGGGAACTGGGGTTGTTTAGCCTGGAAAAGAGGAGGCTGAGGGGAGACCTTATCGCTCTCTACAACTACCTGAAAGGAGGTTGTAGTGAGGTGGGTGTTGGTCTCTTCTCCCAAGTAGCTAGCGATAGGACAAGAGGAAATGGGCTTAAGCTGCGCCAGGGGAGGTTTAGACTGGAAATTAGGAAAAATTTCTTTACGGAAAGGGTGGTCAGGCATTGGAACAGGCTGCCCAGAGAGGTGGTGGAGTCCCCATCCCTGGAGGCGTTTAAAAAACGGGTAGATGTGGCACTTCGGGATATGGTTTAGTCTGGTCTACCCTTGATTAGTCTAGAGTGGGCTTGGTAGTGTAGGTTAATGGTTGGACTGGATGATCTTAAAGGTCTTTTCCAACCTAGATGATTCTATGATTCTATGATTCTATGATTCTATGTGTTAATGGACCTGTGGGGAGGAGGTGTGCCTTTCACTTTGATAGGTGCCTACATAGCAGCAGTTTGGACTTTTGCCTTTTGCATGCATACAAGATGTTTAACAAATGGAAAATAAATCCCTTTGTATTGTGCAGTCCTCAGCCTCAGAGAGAAATAATCTAAATCTGGCAGCAGATGGAGCTGAGTGCCTTTTCTTAAAAAGACTTGTTGGGAAAAATTATTTCAGGATAAGTCTAAGGATTTGTTTATTTTAAGACCTTGCAGTGGTGGTGTTTGCTAATGTAGTTGCACTGGTAACAATTATTAAATATAAGCAAAGCAAGTGAGAATTGCAATCTTGGGATGAAATCTGGTCCTGTTTAAGCCAATACGAGGGTAAATAAGAAGCGTTGCTGCAGCTGAAGTTCAGAAGTCATCTTTTCGGAGCTCTAAGGTAGACTTCGAAGTTTGTGAGAAGCAGAGAAAATTACACATGGTAATAGTTGGGTTTGCAGGAATAACCAAGCTGTGCAAGGAGTTGTCTTAGCTAGATCGTGATAAGTATCTGTGTTGACCATGAAGTCTCTCCTGGTAGAGCTAACTTCCTTTGCAAATAATGAAGTAACTGTAGGACCTGCTTCTCAAACCTGACTCTCTGTATTTCAGCTGAATATCCTAAACACCAGTAAGTCTCTAGCTCTTTTTAAAATATTTTTTTCAGTCTTGTCAGTAGGTGGTGAATTATGAATGAAGGCTGGCAGCGGAGCTAATAATTCAAATCAAGTGGTGAACCAAAATTTGAAAATGCAGAAAGAAGTGTAACGCCTAACCACAGTCACAAAAGGAGCAATGCTTATTCTGAGTGAGACTGAAGTAAGAAGTTTTGACAGTTTTAGGGAGCTGAGAATTGGCTTTGACTGTGCCATTTCTGATTTTGTCTGTCCTCATTGCCAGTCCCACGTGCCAGTGTGTATAATAGCTTGACATTAAGTATTCTCAGCTGAGAAAACTTCACAGATCCAGGTCATTCAAATCTTATTTTCCTGTTGGCTTTTTTTTCTTTTTTATTTTCAATTAGCCCCAGAAGGAGGAGTAAGTAGTCAGCTTTTCAGGAAGAAGTTCAGGCAATATTGGGCGCAGCCTGGTTTGAGGCTAAAAGCATTGATAAACATTTATTCACTTTAATTGTTCTTATTTCTTCCATCAAACTGTTTGATTATGGGAGGTGGACAGAGTGCTCATAAGTACAAGTAATGCTGTTTTGCAGAATCACCTTTGCAAAGTTCTGTAAATCCTCCAGTTAATTTCCTTACACATCTTTCATGAATTCATCAGTGACTTTGTTGGTAGAGGAATCTAGCAAGAGGGTAGGAGGACTAGCCAAATTCAAATAAATGGAAAAACAAAATCAGAGAAAAAAGTACCATTCAGGAATCCAGATATTTCTATCCTACATAGATTTTTGCACTCATTTTTGGAGGATCTGGTTACTGACTTTCTCTGATGGTGATTATAACTCAAAAATGCTGTTGAATCATCCCAGCCTTATATTCCTTCTGTTCCATATACGATGCCTTCCACTTTGTTTCACTGTGGAACTGAAGGACTGAATTTTCAATCACACTGATGTGAGTCGGTTGTGACGATTACTGCTATGATTATAATACTATTGAAATTATACCTTGTCCCTATAGTGCTTTATATCCATAGATTTCCAGTGGTCTTCGTGGGAAGGTCAGCAATGTAAACCCAATGTCAAATTTGCACCTCAAGCATGAGGTCTGTGTCTGTGACTAACCTGTGCAAAGAAATAGGGGGTCTGTTTTGCATCAGTAGCTGACTTCAGTCTTGCTCAGATTTCGTTGTTTATGTGCCACATGCTGTTAAGGTCTGGCATAAAGTAAAAACCTTGCAAGAAGACATACTGTTTTTATTGTGTAAAGTTTTGGTGGAAGGTTAACTTTTTTTTTTGTTGCTTTAGGCTTTGTTCTAACAGCAGGCTTTTATGCAAGAGGAGTGATTGTCCTGTCTTACCTACTGCTGCTTGTGCGAAATTCACCCCCGCGTTGTCACCATTTCCATATGTGCTGCTGAAGGTGCTGAGCTCTTCTGAAGTCTTGCAGCTCATATAAGCTGGGAGGGTAGGACCCAGCTGCCTGTTGTGAATGAGAGGATTAGTATGCAGGAAAATAGAGTTAGGGGAAAAAGTGAGGAATAGGACTGTGCCTTTGGTTTCCTCTTTTGTTACCATGGGGAGCACATAACCTGGCATGGTTGTCGTCTTCTTCAGTGAGTATCCACAGCCAGTATATCAGTGCTATGTCCTTGTCACAGTATTTTAATCCTCTGATCCTGAGTGGTGGTGCAAACACACCTAGGGAATTTCCCTCTTTGTCTCATTCCAGTTTGCCTATGTATGCAGCATCTAACTAGAAGAGCGGTGCTTGAGCTATTACATTTTTGATCCATTTTACTTCTGTCCATTTTAACCTTTACTCTAATATCTGTTTATTTGGCTTTTTTTCTTGATTATGAAACCTTCTACAGGCTTTGGTTAGGATTTGGATGTGCATTTGTATATACAAACATGTGCATATCAGACAGTAAATATTAAGCAATATTTAAGGTAAAACGGAATGCACTTAAAGCATGGAGCTGCTAATGAAGAAGATACCTGCTGGATATTTATAAATGATAAGTTGGAGAAAGTTCACTTGCTAAAGGGCAAGGAAATTAACTGGATGATGGATAAGGACCCTTGGCTTTTATTTATGTGATTCAACGATTGCTTTTCCATTGGAATCCCTTCCTTATTCTGGGCTATTTGCTGTTCAGTTGTAAGAACTGATTTTGCTATTTAGAAAGAGAAAAGTGCAGTAGGAATGCATAATATACAGTTATTATGCTGATTAAAAATCTGGAGTCAGGGAAAAGGCAAAAATGCTTTTATTATGCAGAAATGCAAAATGCTTTAGGGTTCATATGGGTTTCCTTTCACTGAAATTAATGTAGTCATTTTATGAATCAGAATTTGAGCATATTTGGAAGTTAGGGGGTCATAAGAAAATAAATTATGCATCTGTAAATTAAGCATCAGTCAAGCAAATCAATGTTGGGCTTATAGTTGTTTATACTTTATGTGATTTTTTTGACTTAGAACATTATTTTAACACAATTTCTAATAAATGTTGACTGTTCTATTAAGCTGATGCTTTTTTTAAGACTGTAAACAAAAGTATAGTTCCACTATTATTCCGTGGTCCTAGTGGTGGTTTTAGATGGTGTAAACCAAGAGGAGCTGTATTTAAGTGAGTGTGGAATTATACTGATGCAAAATTAATGTCATGGTGAGCACAGCTGAGCCTTGTATATTTATTTTAGTTATGGACCTTGAGCTTGCATCTACAGCTTGTCAGGGGGAAGGGAGAAATGCTATTACAGCTTCTAGTTTTCTTCTTACAAACCAGTACTGTCAGCCTTCTGTGTAAGACCATACATGGCAGTGCAAGTAGAGTTTCCCAGACGATTAAATTACATTGTTTTGAAAAATTCAGATGATGTCAGGAACTGTTACACAAAGAAACAAAGTTCCATTAATTACTCAAATATTTATTGTATTGGGGGTAATTTAAAAACATAATGACAGCTTACTTCACCCTTTCTCTGTTAGCAAAACTTAATCCTAGTTTTAAAAGGATACTGCCAAATCTTTGGGTCTTAAGGTCTGGCTTGTTTTGGTTCATGAGGATACTGCAGTGCTCTCCTAATTTTCCTAGGAGTAGCAACTTTATAGGTCATCTGTTTATAAAGCAGTTTCTTAATGATGCAGTTAGCGTTCTGTGTTCCATGCCTCATAGCTTCTCCTATGTAGGAGAACTGGAGAGGCAATTTCTTTTGAAAATCCCGATCATGGCAAGTGTTACATGCTACCTTCTGAAGAGGAAAACTTTCTTCTATCTCAGCTTTTCCTTGGGAGGTTGAGAGTTTATGCAGTTTGAAGCCCTTCATCCTAGAGATCATTGAAAAGGTTGTTCTTTAAAAAAGGCTCAAGAAGTACATCCTGTTTTTACAAAAAACATTTGACATTTAAATTTTTCTCATATGTTTTTTTAAATATATTTTGATTACCAGACTAGCCATGTACACAGCATCTATGCACGGTACAGTGCATTTTTTGCCATAGACAAGTATTAAAAGAGTATAAAAACACAATGTGATAGCATTTGAGGGAAAGTAATCCTTACTTTAATATTAGATCTAAAGGATTTAATGTCTTAATTTAATACCTGTGTTTAAATCTCAGTTAAAATGAACAACATTACTGTAATATATTTTAAACAACTTTTGTTAAATAGATTGAGGTAATCCTTAACAGAACATACTGTCTGAAGAAATAAATATGTATGTAGAAGATGTTCAAGCTAAAATTGTGTGAAGGCTACATTGTAGCTTTTTATACTTTGAGCCTGTCAGCCTCATCTAGATGTCTGTGTTAAGTTATCAATGCATCACTGGGTTGTAATACTGCTGGTGAAATGTAGCACCTTACCTATGTATTTTTTGTCTTTGTGTGGCCATTTCTAGGAAATACAGGCGTGATATTTGTAGACAGACATGAATGTGTGGCTGAGATGAGTACATGCTCTGGCTTCTCTGATTAAGAGAAGCAACTAGTTCTGCTAGTTGTTCATGGCGTGCTGCCATTTGCTCTGGAGTAGAGCGCTGCCCTTTATTGACAGGTTACTATGTGCAGATACACAGCATTTTTATTTTGAGATGCTTATCCTTCCTTTTAACTTGAACAGAATTTGTCTTTGGGGTAGTTAAAGAAGTTGTAGTAACCTTGCTACCAGGCTAGAGCCAACACTGGACATGCTTCTTCATTTGGTTGACCATGAACATACAACAACAATTTTAATATTTTCTGTGCTCAAAACACAAATGGTTTGTCTCATTGAGTTATTCATGCTTAAGTATTTTGAGATGACTGAAAACTTAGAGAAATTAAATTATGTATTGTTTGAGCTGAGGAGAATTGCAGATGTGTTTGGAGTATGTTTCTTAAACCAATGTACTTCATTTTGATGATAAAAAGAGAGGATTTTTTCAGTTAACACCACCATTTATTCCCAGCCAGAATGAATGCAAAGAGAATATAAAGTGCTACTGAATTAGATATCTCATTTGTAGACTGCAGAAGGAAATGAGGACTAACGAGTGCTTAGCAGTTTGTTATGATGTACTTTTGTGGCCCAGTATTGGGAAGAATATGCATTACCTGAAACGTGGTCCATATTTAAAGCGCAGACTGGCTAGCCCTAGCAGTTAAATAGCTGAGATGTTATTTGCCTTAACAATTTATTGTAATTTGGAGCCAATGTTATGGTGAAGTGTGTGCAATTAAAATGGGAAACTAACTGCCATGGCAAGAGGTGCTTACCTAAGCCCAGCTTCAAGAGTTTTCAGGAACTCATTTTCCCCAGCAGGCCTGCCAGATTACACTCTGCCCTCACTAATTGTACAGGCAGTCCGCCTTAAATTGTGCTGGGGAGGGTTCAGTGCTGAGCTTGAATTATCAGAGGACTTTCTCTTTCTTTATAAAGAGGGTATATTAGGTTGGAGCCTGCAACCACAGTGCCCTAGCTATAACCTGTGAACTCTGCCGTGTGGTAGGCAGGCTATGAAACAGAAATAGTATGCTTATCAGCAAAGCAAAGGCTGCAAGTGCATTTTTCTTTAAGGCTGGTGTCATAGCTATGGGAGAACTTTATTCAGAGATCCTTAGTTTTGAGTCTATACAGACTTGGGTTAATTTTGCTCCTTTGTTTCAACTTTAGTAAAGGGAATTAAATAATCCTCATTCTTCTGTTCTGAGTGTGATTCTGCATAGTTGAAGGTATCCTCTGGGTCATGCAGCAGGTGGGGAGTGACAGAGGTAGCCAGCTGGGCAGGGGCAGGGAAGCATGCAGGGAAGCATGGCCAGGGAAATGGCCACAAAGCCGTGATTTCCAGGTAGGCCTGGCCTAGTTGTTTTTCCAGTGCATTGCAGGAAAGGAAGTGAACCCATTAGGGTGGGGTGAATTTATCCCTTTATATGCATTAAAAAAATACTTTCTTGATGGAGCCAAATTAATTGAAGGGAGAGAGATTTGTGCCTGCCCAGACAGGGTATGGCCCCTTCAAGAGTCCCAGCTATATCCTGCAGCAGCAAGGGCTGACTGCAGATTTGGCAGCCACCTGTGTCCCTGGTGAGCCGCTCGTGCAGCAGCTCAAGAGATATCAGGTGACACGCAAGCAAAAACGGAGACATGCATTGTTTTATTTGAATGTTGGGACAAATGGCTGATACTTTCTCATTTTCCTAATAGATTTTCCTTTTATTCAGTGTTGCCCCTTTTAGGGACTGCAAAGTTAAGCTTAATGTCATCTCACTTGAAAGCCAAGCATGCAGTGTGCTATGTTTTCCTTGCTAATTAGAAGAATATCCCATCAGTCTGTAGTGTTCTGATCACCTTTTTTTCCAATCGTCTTGGAAAGGGAAGGTTTTCTTGTCCAACCTCTGTTGCAAATAAAAATATGAAGACAGAAGACCAGCATCTGGCCTGTTTGCTGTAAATCCAAGCATAGCTCTTTCCTAAAGTGTGGATATAGTGCCTAACTAGAATTGCAAGAACTGCTGCACCATGAAAACTTGATAAGTCATTGATAAGTTGCACGCCCCTCTGGCTTGCCTGGTTAGCCTTCCTTAAATTCATTAAAAATCTCTCAAGTGGGTTTTAGCCTCTGACTGCTTTTTTCTGGATTAATCCTGCAGTTATTGAATTACCACCTCTGGGGACTAGGAAGAGAGTCTAACAAGATGATAAAAATCTAAAAATGTCTCCATTGCTTGCCAAGTGAAATATCCCTACAAATACATTTGGTTCATTGAAGCATCAAACTACAGATTGTTGAAGTAGTTTTCAGTAATTGTAAAGAAGAAAGATAAAGTGGTTTCAGTACAAGCTTAGCACTTGAATACTGATTAGTCATCAAAGAGAACTCAGATTTTGACTACACAACTTAGTCCTTGCCAGTTCAATTTGATTCTGAAGACTGCTGATGTTGGGGCAGCAGCTGTATTACTAACCAAAATGTGGTACTAAATTGGATGCTTAGTGGACTTCACTGAGCAGTCTTACGTTGTACTAGTAGGAACAAAATCTTGAAGATAAGCAGTCCCACTAAGCTGGGAAAGAAATAATTGAAAAGGATGATTAATTTGTGATTTCTTTTCACTTTCATTTTAAATAAATTACTGTGGAGGCAATTAAGAAATTCTTCCCATGTAATAAGTTAACTTGATGAATTGTGGTGGTCTAAAATGGCTTAGATTTATTTTGGGTAAGTAGAGTCTATCAAATTAAAGTTAGTAATACATTTTCTAACAGCCTTTCAATAAACAAAGAAGCCTCACTGGGACTGGTTTTATAAATGCTGTTTGTAAGTGATTTATCTTCACCTCACTCTTTGAAGGTTTTGTCCAAGAATTAAGTGCAACTTTTACCTGATATTATTTGAGGAAGGAGAGAACAATTAATATGTATGAGTCAGTGAGTTATTGACAAAAGACATTCCTTTGCTGAATAGTTTTAATCTGATTAAAAGCTATTTAATGAACTATTTTACTTTTCTGCACTGCAGGTACTTAGCAGTAGTCATGTGGTGTGCTTAAATCCTACGGAGGGATGTAAAGCATTATAATAGCTTTGTTGTGTTAAAGAGTTAATTTACAGGAGAAACTAACAAAATTTTGTTCATGGAGGGTCATTTGAGTAGCACATTAGAGTGGGGACTGAATAACAAAATTTGACCTTAAAGAGTCTCCGTATGTGTTTGGGTGGCACTTCTGGAAATCATGATTTAAAGCCTGTGGAGACTCACTATCTCTTATCACCAATTTCTAGTCCTGAGGACTTCTGCGTCTTTTCTAAACACAAAGAGTAACTAATGGAATTAATTTACTATAGATTAATGGAACTATAAACCGAGAAGGATCAAAAGTAAGGTTCTTACAAGAGGGCTTGAACAATACATAATTTCATCAGCTCTCAGCTAATTCTCATTAACCAGTAGCTAAAGGAGGACTGAGGTGCCCCAGCAAATAGCATAGTATCTTGGGTATTATGCAGACATTCAGGTGTATTCCTGCGCTGAGCAAGGAGGGAAGTTCTCCAGGGAAGCTGGCAACACGGGAGAGGGCAGTGCAGAGATGCTGTCATTTGCCAGGGATTCTCTTGCTTCTGACTGGTCCATGCCACCTTATACTGGCCCAATGATATTCCTTTCCCAGTCTAAAAAGTAAACTAATGATAGAGGACTTAAAATAATATATAGTCATAGAAGAAAAGCATGTTTTGAGTGAAAAAGAGCTTGAAGATACAGGAGTGGCATATATATGTGTGTGTGTAATTAACACAGTACAGTCTTAAACACAAATGATAATTTTTGATTATAGAACATATACCTACTTTGTATACATAACTATAATTGCCTAAAGTTACAAGCCTGAATTACAGTAACTTCATCTGAGGTGCATATTAATTATAAAAAAGGCATTTTATAGAATTGAAGTACAGCAATTATAATGGTTTTAAGCAGTATTTTACAAATTGTTTCACAGTTCTTTGTGAGAGAAAATATTTTAGTTAAAATTTATTCAGAATGTATTTCAACAGGTTTCATTTTTTTTCCTAAGAGATTTGGGGGGGGGGGGGGGGGGAAATACCTACATTTTCCAGGTTGCATTTACCAAGGTAGAGGGGGGCATACTCAGTCTTTACTCAGTACCCACTATTTTAATATTAGAAGAACCACTCGATGTAAAAGTATTTACAAGGGTGCATGGCTTTTTCTTGCATCATATTTTAATCTTTCAAACCCTGTAGGTCTATGGGGAGGATAATGAATGCTTAGAAATCTCTCAGTCCAACATAGTTGAGCAATATGCTAAATGTGAGCAAAAATTTTACTGTAAAAATCTGTAGCTAGAAGATGAAATCACAGTTAACTTTGCCAAAATTAATGGCTGTAAAGGTGATCTGGACTTTTAAGATCTGCTCATCTGGAAACCATCTTTAAGTATATCTCACAGCAAGAGCCAAGCAGGCTCTTTGTACACAACAGGAAGTTGGACACAAAATACATCAGTAGAAGGTATTGAGCCAAACAAACTGCACAACAGTGGCATGTATTTGTCCTTAAAATTTCAAGGGTTAATTTAAACTTTAATCTTATAGTATATTACTTTTTTAAATGCTGTCTAGGATGATGTGTGCCCCACTTATGTAACTGCAGGGATAGAAATGGTATTCTGCTGTTGCAGAATACTGTATGTGGGATAGAGGTGCTCATTAAATAGATTTCTGTGTAACTGTTCTGCCAGTGAATTGGTTGCATTCAAATATAACTTAGTATCAGGGAATAATGGTAGGACATCTTAATCTTATTTTCCAGTACTTTTTCTTCAGTTATAATCTGCTGCACCATGTAAGAATGCAGCAGCTTAAAGGGAGGTTCCAATGGATAGCTGCGGAAATGGCAACAAAAAGGTTTTATTATTCTTGTGCCGTTCCATGTTAGCTTTCCTGAAAACAGTTACCTAACTGGAGAGCTAAAGCAGGCAGCATGCTTGTGTGTTATATAATACTTTTTCCACATTTAACTCAATGTTCATGTTCAAACTAGAATGTGCTTTCAGGCTAGCAATAATTAAATGATGGAAGCACCTGTTTTGTGGAAGATTTGTTGTACTCTAGCTGTTTAAGCAAGACTGAGAATCAAATTGTGAACCCTTTCTGGCTGATATGACTTGTACTTTGGTTATAGGAATGTGACAGAAAAGATTAAAAAATGCTTGTACAGACAATCCGCAACTTCAGTTTGATTGCTTTTCAGTACACTGCCTTTATGGAGCAAACACTTTTTCTCAGATTTCTCTGTTTCAAAAAGCCTTGTTTGATCAACCAGGAAAAAACCCAGCAACCAATCTAAACCCCCAATGCTTTTTATTTTTTTTATTCTGATTTTGTGGGTCCCCTCCCCCTGGCCCTGAGTCCTATAATAGTTGATTTTACCCATTTTCTGTGATCAGCAGGTGAGCTTTGTGACTATTTCTTACATTGTGTCAAGCTTAATATTTGGATTTCAGATTTAACTAAAATTGACTTGTTCTTTCCTATCCTAGGTCTATATTGTATCTATTTCAAGAAGAAAAATCCTAAGTTTAAAGTGGCAACTTAAACTTTCATCTTCAGTTTCCTCCCTGTGAAGCGGGAATCGATTTCAAAGAGGCTGATGCACCTACAAATATGTACAGACTAAGAACTGACAGAAGGCACTAGTTCCACTTGCACTTCCTCAGTCTCACAGGCAGGTATGATTATTGGGGAGATTTATCTAACTCTGTAACTTCTTAACGTGCCATGTCCCAAGAGCTATCAGTTGTGACTTCTACTTTTGTTATTTCCCGTGCCGCCTGCTGACCCACAGAGTTCTGTGTGGGTTAGGACTCAGAAGGCTCTCCTAACTCAGCAGTCTGGAGTATCACATCTCAGATGCTGCCCCGTTATCCCTTTCTATATTCCTCTGTTTCACTCGGTCTTGTTCTGCTGTTATTCTAATGAGGCTGTGAATAGGGTTCCTAAGTCTATACCTCCCTCCATAAGGGCAACTGTCTGAGCCAGGCAGGCAGTACTGCAGTGTCTGCACAAATAAATGTTTTGCATTATCTTTTTAGTGCTGCAGCTCTTAAAATGGGTTCTTTTTATTGAATCAACACGATAGAAATGAGTGCCTTAACCACTGCTGTAATCTCATTAACATTTCTTGCTGTTGGAATAGAAGTATATATTTACAGTGTTCTGAAATAGATAAGCAAGTTAATAGAAGGTGAAAGTAACAAGAAAGCCATAGAGGTTATTAGTACTTAACTTCCTTGGAGTGTGATTTTCTGTAGAACCCTGTTAGCTAAAGCAGATACTGAAACAGAAACAACTGGCATTAAGTAGGTGCTTTATAATATATAAAATGGATGTAGTGTGTCTGTTCGTAAAAAAAATCATATGCAAGGGAATGGCTTATAGCTGCATCAGGGGAAGTTCAGATTGGCTATTAGGAAAAAGTTCTTCACTGAGAGAGTGGTCAAGCACTGGAAAAAGCTCACCAGGGTAGTGGTCATGGTCCCAAGCCTGATGGTGTTAAAGAAGTGTTTGGACAATGCTTTTAGATATATGGTTTAACTTTCAGGTTGCCCTGTGTGGATTCAGAAGTTGGACTCAGTGATCCTTGTGGGTCCCTTCTAACTCAGGATATTCTATGATTCTATTTGTGCATACCGTTGAATTTTCTCCTGGACCTCTGTTGTCTCAAATCCTTATGTATGTATCACCAGTCTGTAATACATTTCAGAGTATTCAATACAGGGATTGTCTGCTGTCCTATTTGTGATTCTGTAACATATCATAGTTAATGCAGAACTTATATTAACTTACACACTTGCATATAAAATGGAAATTAAGAAAGAGTGATGTGTTTTTCCTTTTTAAATGCATTAGTAGAAGAGGAGGTAAGAAGTAGGAGGCGGCACCATGTGACTATTCTGTTGTCTTTCAATAGTTGATGTGTTCCGTAGCTTATTCTTGTGATTATTCCCCAATGCTGTCTTAAGATCATTTTACTAAGTCTTCGTGGAAGCTCAATTATGGTCACAAAAAGTTGTGTTTTAGCACTAAAAATCAGTTTTAAGACTAATGGCTGGAATGAATAGAGATTAAGATCTCAGGAAACTCTCCTTGGGACATTTGACATATTTCTGTCTTTGCAAAGAATAAGAAACATATCCTACTAAAATGGTAGTGCTTCACTCCCATTGTTTACAGATGTATGCAAAGACACAGGCTGTAAACCAGTAGAGAATTAGGCATTCAGTTTTGATACCAGGCTGGTATGATCATTCTACTCCTGTTTAACTACCTCAGGAAATTACGATATTAAATACTTTGCAGCTTATATTTATTTTCTAAACCGAAATTTCCAGTGTATTATAATATATATCATTCCAACTTCTGCCTGCAAATACAATGATATTTATATAGAGGTAAGCAGTGCAAAGCAAATGAAACGGAGATTTGGTGTCTGCTCATAATGAAGTACTACTTCCAATCCTTTCCTCCATAGAATAATGTGACTTAATTCAGTGGTCAGACACTTACTGGCATGAAAGAAAATTATTTTTCTGAGCCAAATGAAGAGTAAGAATACTACTTTCTGTACATCACATATCAATGTTTCAGAAGAATGAAAAGAGGAGGTAAATGATAGTATGTTCAAAAAAAGCCCTAAATGCTTATTTTATCTCCTGCCTGTAAGGTGATGGTACAAGGTTTCTCAGGTTGGTGTAATCTTACAGCATTTGAGAGTTGACCCATAGCAATCTTCCCCTAGCTTCCTACCAGTGTGAACAGAATCCAGGATTTATGAGGTGATACACAGTAGCCTTGCTTTCTGCCAATACTGTGTTGGCCTTGGTTGAAAATCCAGGTTCTGCCTTGGCTAATTAAAAGTTTCAGTTGGCCTTTTGTGCTTCTGTTTTATGCTAGAGTAGAGCAATAAACAGAACTAGCCTGGTTTGCTGTGAAGATGCATGACTGTGAAGTGCTCAGGTATGAGATATTGTTGTAGCCCAGTTGCTCTTAAAAACATATGCAATGAAGATGAGTTTGTCCTTTACAGGAATCAAACTGCAACAGTGCAGTCCGGAGACATGAAACTTTGCAGAAAATGATCCCGGTGTCCCCATAGCCAAGCTGAACATGTGAAAGCAGTGTATCCTCTCAGTAAAGAAGGCCAACTACATATCAGGCTGTAATAGCAAGGATGTAGAGAGCAGGTTGAGGGAAGTGATTATTCCCCTCTATTTGGCACTTGTGAGACTGCACCTGAAATACTGTGTTCAGTTTTGGGGTCCCCAGTGCAAGAAATACATTGATATGCTGGAGTGAGTCTAGAGAAAGGCCATCGGGAAGCTAGAACGTTATTTTAAGGAGAGGCTGAGAGAGCTGGATTTGTTCAGCCTGAAGAAGAGAAGGCCAAGGGAAGATCATGTTGCTGTCCTAAACTGTCTGATGGGTAGTTACAGAGAAGATGAAGCCAGACTCTTCTGGTAGGTGCACAGTGGTAGGACAAGAGGCGTCGGAGACAAATTACAATGAGGTAAACCCAGTTAAATACTAGGAAAAATGTTTTATGTTGAGGGTGGTCAGACATTGGAACTGATTACCCAGAGAGGTTGTGTAATCTCTGTTTTTGAAGATATTCCAAACTTGAGCAGAGAACCTCAGCTAATCACACAAAGCTTAAACTCGATGATTTCCTGAGAGCTTTTCAATCTGCATTAATCTGTGGTTCTAATTTTGTAGTCTGCCAGAAGTGGTAGAAAATTTTACTCAAAGATCCTATTCTGCAAGAGGTTTGCCTTGAGTGCATATTTCAAAGTGACCTGAGCTACTGATTGTGGAAGCTCATTCCTACCTCAGTTAAGTGTAGCCTTTGTTTATCAGAGCAGGCTAGAATGAAAAAATACTCAGTCAGTGTTGTCCCAGCCAACAACTCCATTTCTCTCCAGATAGCCATGAGAGAGAAAATGACATTGGATATATTCAGGAGGACTGTTGTATATCTCAGTGTATCACTTCAAACTTCTTCAGCTTCCACCAGAAAGCAAGTGGGTTCACTTGCCCTTGTGATACTACCTTTGAGATGGCAAATATATATGCAGTTTCCAGATGAACTGGAAACAGTACACGTGTATTTTTGAGGCATTTCTCTATTGTCTACTTCTATAGCATTCAGGTTATGCATGCACTAACATTTCACTTACATGGTATGAGTTCTATATTTCATATATGTGATCTCCCATTAAAACGTTATGTGTTCTGACACACACAAAATGTGATTTTCATGTTAGTGTAGCATGCAGACAGGAAATTTTGCCTTTTGTTGGGATAACAGAAGATCTGTTCTTCTCTGTTGTCACCCTTGACTATGAATTGAATAACATACTTGTTCTTACCAGCAGTGAATCCCCAGAACTCCTAGCATGTAGCTGTATAAGAAACTGTAAAGTATTTTTTTCTCCCAAACTGGGGCCATACATTTATACAGTAGAAGTGGACCTACTTTCTGGTAGTACAACAGACCAATTGGAGTTTATTAGTATGTTTTACGTTAAAATTTGTGATAGTCCCTTTTATCAAACAAAATGTTCTGTTGTTAGTGGGGTTTTTTTTGAGGTAATAAGGTGTTAATAGCACTTAAGAAATTCACAGAGTTTTTTAAACCTTTCTTCATTTTGGATTAAAACGTGAGGTTCGAATTGGAATACGTGTCCTTTTCAGACTGGTAAGGACAGAAGTAAATCACACTTGTGAATTTATTCAATGGTGGACTGAGAGATGCATAAGACAAGTAGGCTGATGGTGAAAAATGTCATGTAACTTGCTACTGTGCTTCAACTCATCAGAAGCTTCTTCCCCTGTACTTGCTGCCTCTTCTTCTCACAGGAGAGGAGAACTTTTGTGCTGGTACCTTTCTTGGTGAAGACTCCAGGCTCAGTGAAAATGTTATCAGAGTCCTATGCCACACAGTGATGAATTTCTTGAATACAAAGTCAACTTAATGCTTTCTAATGCTCATCTGAATAATACTAGTACATTTTGACAATAACAGGGTTATTTAAATTGTTTAAAGCTACAGAGGTTAAATCTTCTGAATTGTTTATTCACCATTCATATGCACATGTCAGATTTCAGTTACAATTTTTTTTCACACCAGTTAAAATCAGGGCAGGGAATAGCTAAAAGATGATGATGATGATGGTTTCTTTATTTTTTTTCCTAATTATTTGCTTACAGAATTTTCTGAAGAGAGTTGAATGTAGCGATATTCATCATAGAGATGACAGTCATGTCCACATCATTTGTACTTGTGATGGGATGTCTAATAAAGATGAGGAAAACTAAATGAGAAAAGGTACAAAATTCATCAACTTACCATAGCAAAGTAATTAAACCTGTATTACTGAACAGGTTATCACAGTGTCATCTGATGTAATGAACAATTTGTCTTGTAACCAGGATGAACGCTAATACTATATGCCTTTTGTCCTTGTTTGTGTTGACAGGAAAAGAGGCGGTATTGTAATTAAGGGGGAACTTTTCAACTTGAGCTGCTCAGAGAGCAGTAGAGTTGTTATGTATGAAGTGTGTGTCCCATCTGGTGACTTCCCCCCACCCCAATTCTATTTGTTTGCTTGCATGTTTTCACCAGTAGTCTATTTTGTACTTAACTTGGTACAGGTTGCTGCCTGTGTGCCTGGCTATGTATCCATGTAGCTAACTGATAAGTCCTGCTTTAACAGGAGAAGGCAAACAGTTTGTTTGTATATCTAGGACTGAAATACTCTTAAAATTCTCAGTGTCCTTGTTTCTAAACTGTCAGAAGTCTGTAACATTTTCATTCACTTGCTTTTTTTTTTTGCGGATACTTAACTGAGTATTTTTTGTTTCCCAGAACTTCAGTCTTTTTTGTTGCCAAGAAAATTGGCAGAGTTAGCTCTCTTTGCCAAATCATGCCCCCAGCTGCATTGATTTATTTGGAAATGTAAACTTGTTCAAAGTACACCTGCATTTAATTCATAATGCTGTAGAACAGTATGAACCAAATTTATGTTGTTGTACTGCAATTTGTGCAAATACATAACACACTGGAGAAGAATTTGGCTTTCAAGAGTAACTTATGTGAAAGGAATATAAAGAAATTAAGTTACTTATGGCCAATAAGTATAGATCCCGTAATGTTTTTCACATATTAGTAATTACTTCTATTTTAGTATTTTCTACAATATTCATCAAATACAAGAGGGAAGCTTTAGATCGCAGCTTCACAGTCTTACATCTAGTTTTGTAACTTTTCATGTATCTACATTTATCTGCCCTCATTTCTTCATTAATAATTCTGTTAAATTCTGAAGGTTTCATAGTGTGTAAAGCACTGTACGCTTTGGAGTTATTCATACTATCTGCACTGGACAATTTTCATCAGCTATCTTAATCAGTTGTTGGGTATGATGAATTTACAGTGTTGACTATTAAGTAGCTGAGAGTAGGCAGTATGAATGTTTCATGGTTTCTTGAGATATTTATCTAATTTTTTTCAGATCCTAAATTGTATCTTCGTGCATACCCTTTAAACTGCAATGACTATGTTAGATAAAAAGAAATATAAATGTCACAATCTATCTTCTTTATTCAAAATTCCCAAATGTAACAAGAAATATAGGGAGTATAATTGTGAAAACAGTGTATTTGAGTATGTCCAGGTGTGATGGGATGACCCTGGCCAGCAGCTAAGCACCCACCCAGCCACTAGCTTACTCCCCCCACAGTGGGATGGGGGAGAATCAGAAGAACAAAACCTGAGAGCTCCAGGGTTGAGATGAAGCAGCAATACTGCATGCGCAAGCAGAGAAAAATAAGGAATTTATTCACTATTTGTCATTGGCAGGCAGATGTCCAGCCAATTCCTGGAAAGCAGGGCCTCGCATTATGCACGCATAATGGTTACTTGGGAATATGAAAGCCATAACCACAAACGCCTTCCTCCTCCTTTCCCTGAGCTTTTATTGCTGAGCATGGTGTCATATGGTAGGGAATGTCCCTTTGGTCAGTTTGGGTCCACTGTCCCAGCTGTGTCCCCTTCCAACTTCTGGCACATCTCTGGCCTACTTGCTGAGCCAGGCAGAGAGGCAAAAAGGAAAGCACGATGCTATGCAAGCCAAAACACTGGTGTGTTAACAGCACTGGTTTAATCTTAAGTCCAAAATACAGCACCATGAGCTGTACAGGATTATCTCTGTCCCAGCCAGACCCAGTACACCAGAGAAGGCATCATTCATTCAGAGGGATGGCTTGCTTGCTCCCTGTAATAAAGTTATCAACAACAAAAAATGTGAAGATCTGTAGGTATAAATATGACGTCTGCTTAAAACTCTGCCTCCTTCTTGCTAAAAATGTGTGAGACTAAGAGGAGGGAACTGTACAAACAAGTATGCACTTTTAAAAAAAAAAAAAAAAAAAATTGATGGTTTGTCTTGAGCTCTGTGGCTGTGCCACCGTTAAGGAACTTAGACTGTTTTCATCCTTGCTGTTGTTTCCTTCTTTTACATCAAAATCAGTATTAGTTGTCAGTGTTTAATTAGCATGCTTTTTAAATGTGCATTTCACATTGTGTTGCCCTTCCGTTAATTTCATTTGTGATTATATTTAATATTCTATTGCTTTGTAGAGAATTTCTCAAAACAACAGATGCTGTGTGTTAAAGTTGGAGGTTTAAAAAAAAAAAAAAAGGAATGATTTATTAATAAATATTTTCTTAACACTAACCCACTGAAGAATTTCTGGCTTCATGTTAGTACTAGCGCCAGAGGAGGAAAGGGGAGAAAATAATGGATCAAATGCTGTGCTCCATGCATAAAATTTTGCTTTGACCTGAATATCCACTTTATGGTAGAATGAAGTTTTGCTTGGTTTGAAGGAGCAGGAAAGTTTGAGGAGGTATATAGCTCTGACTTTGGACTCTTTCTCTGCTAGTTGTTCTTAAGTCCTGGCCGGAGGTTGCCCTGCATGACTTCTGTTGATACACAGTCACCTTTTGTGCCTGTGGATATTTTGTGTTCTCAAAAAGGGAGTGAGTTCAGATGTTTTTAGAAATCCTTGAAAAAAAATTGTCATCTCTGCATTATGGCCTTTACATGACAGAGAATAGACACAGCCTGTTTTTTAGTCCCTCTCAGCCCCACAAACACACTTTCCTGCATCACTAAAATATT
This sequence comes from Pelecanus crispus, assembly GCF_030463565.1. Lineage (NCBI taxonomy): Eukaryota > Metazoa > Chordata > Aves > Pelecaniformes > Pelecanidae > Pelecanus > Pelecanus crispus. The sequence continues at coordinate 38,975,656 of NC_134646.1, forward strand.
GTGTGGTTTGGGCAGTGAGTTTTGCCTGCTGTTTATAGCATGAATGTACAGGGAACCAGTTATTTTATTAATCTATAACTTTGACTTTACAAGAGGTCTAGAAGTAAAGTAAAGGGTACGTGTAGTCGGGTATTGTTGACCAGTATTCATGTTTTTCCTGGTTTTGCTTATTTACTGAATTTCTCTTTGCTACAGTTTTCTGTCTTTGTGAATAGGATGTAATTCAAGACTAACTCATCCTGTCCCTCTCCAGATTGTTGCATGCAAACCAACAAATACAAGAAACCTAAACCAGCTAAGATGTCTCATTTTACTAATAAGAGTCCTTCCTTGTTAGGTTCCATCAGAAGTAGTGCAGTATTTTTCCAAGATCAATGTAATAATTTTTCTAATAGTAACTTAAATGGTGATTCCCCGAGATGGTGAAAACTAATGCCAAAGCCACCCAAGTGGCTTACCATGCAACACCATATCTTGCTACTTTGGTAGTAGATGATGTTTAAACATTATAAACCCATAAAATAACAAATAAATATAAAGCCCTCCATCCACTGTTCACCATTCCAAAAAGACTTCTTGCATTGCAAGTAGGATGATAAAGCAGCACAGTGTGATATTAAGAGGAATGCAAGCAGATGTTTTATTTATGGTTATGGCTATTCTCCAAGACTGATGCTATCTTTGGTTTCAGTTCAGTGAGACATGTTTAAATCTACCTTTCTTCATGCAGGCACTTGTGTCAGCACCTAAGGATGACTTGCTGAATCTGGACCTTTGTTTAGAAGAAGAGTTGGTTGTAGAGGTTGGGTTGTAGTAAACTGATGTTTAACCTTTTTGACTTGCCTATGTCATGGTAAGAAAAAAATATTTTTAAAGGCTTGAATTTTGAGCATCACAAGGAAATTCTGTATTACATGCCATAAAGTCCATTTAACAATCTCTGTTACTGCTGTTAAAGCACTTCTCCCCCCGCCCTGAGCAGTTATAGGCTAAGGCTCTATCAGGCCACGCAAATAAAATGTGCTATTGCACACTGTCACAAAGAGATGAAGTGTCATTAAGCTTGACCGAATGCATTTTTCCCAGGGGAGAGGATTAACGAGGAAATGAACCCTATCTGAGAGATGTTGGTTATGCTGCTCATTTTATCTTTCAGAAAGAGCTTAGATAATGATAGTTTGAGAAATTGAGTAGAACCTGTATAGCTTTTAACAAATAGTTGGAGAACTAGCTTATAAGTGATTTTTCTATTGTTTTTAACAACTCTAACCTTTTTAATTGTACACAAACATTGTCCTTTTTATAAAGGACTGCATGCCTTGTCCCACACACATGGAATTCAATTTAAATCATATTTCTTTTAACGTATAATTAAAAAAAAAATATTTTAGACAGAAGCCTTAAAACTTTCACAAAAACACTGTCTTCCTGAAGTTTACTTATGAGATGTTACAGTATGTTCTATTTTGAGTTCCATTGAATCAAGTAAGTGTACAGCATAAATAAGCTATTGCCACAGGTGGATAATTGGGCTTTACTAACTCGTTGCATATGCTCATTTGTCTGTATAGCTACTGATAGATATTTGCATAATGTAAATATAATTATTACTTTATTTCCTATTTTATGACAGAAATGTTTTATTCAAAAATATTTTTCTTCTGTTTTCAGTAAAATTATGAAATTGCTACAGTCCTACATGAAATGCTGCTATCTCATTATAAGGCTGTTGGAGCTGTGTGCTGTTGAAATTATGTGTACTACTCTTCCCACTTTTCTGTTCATTGTAGAACATAAAGGACACATTTCAGGTGGCCATGCTTAATTGAGCCTTCAGTATTTGGGCAAAGAGTTGATTTGCATACTTGAATATATTTTGCACCTTATTTGATCACTAACTAATCAGTGCATACAGATGGCAATCAGATTTCTGATCTGAATACACAAATAGTAGCTTGTGAATGCGAGCAAGGGCTGTGAAGCTGCAGACTGGGAGCTCTACTCAGCTGGAATGAAAAATTATTAATACATCTCCTGTGATTATGAAAGTGGAGGAAGTGAGAGTTTTTTCATTAGTACTTTGTAAGGACTTGCTAATTTATTCATATGTGGAAGAGATGTTGGTGAGAAGGTAAAAATTGGCTGAGGACTGACTCCAACTCCGAATCCCAACTTATTATTTTTAAACTGTATCTACCACAAACACCTACCCACCCATATTACTACCACCTCCACAAGGAAGAAAAGACAGGTCATAGGAGACTCCCTTCTGAGGGGAACAGAGGGTCCAATATGCTGGGTGGACACTCCTCATAGGGAAGTCTGCTGCCTCCCAGGAGCCTCGGTCAGAGATATCACTAGGAGACTTCCCAGCCTGGTACGGCCCTTGGGCTGCTACCCATTACTGCTCTTTCACGTGGGTGGTGACGAAGTTGCACTGCGTAGCCCAAGGGTGATTAAAAGAGACTTCAGGGCCTTGGGATGATTAGTGAGGGGAATCTGGGGCACAGGTTATTTTTTCCTCCCTCCTTCCAGTTGTGGGAGGTGACATTGGAAGGAACAGGTGGACCCAATCTATTAATACATGGCTCTGTGCCTGGTGCCACCGTCACAACTTTCTGTGCTACTAGAAAGCTATGACCTGATTGCCATAACTGAAACTTGGTGGGACGAACCTCATGACTGGAATGTGGCTTTCAATGGCTACAGGCTGTTCCGAAGGGCCAGGCGAGGAAGGAGGGGCGGAGGCGTTGCCCTCTACATAAAGAAATTGATACAGTGTGAAGAGCTGTCCCTGAAGAATAGCCACGAGCAGGTCAAAAGCTTATGGGTAAGAATCAGAGACAGAGGCAACAAAGGGAACCTTATGGTTGGTGTCTACTGCAGGCCACCTGATCAAGGGGAGCCTACTGATGAATCCTTCTTCCTCCAGCTCCAGGAGCCTTTGTGCTTGCAGACTCTTGTCCTGCTGGGAGACTTCAACCACCCTGACATTTGCTGGAAATGCAACATGGCGAGCTGTAGGCAATCCAGGAGGGATTGCTGTAGGCAATCCCAGGCTAGGGATGTAAAGAATAATGAGAAGGGCTTCTACAGGTATGTCAACCAGAAAAGGAAGGTTAAAGAAAGCATGCCCCCCCCCCCCCCCGCCCCGATGAACAAGAATGGTGACCTAGTATCAACAGATGAGGAGAAAGCGGAGGTACTCAACAAGTTCTTTGCCTCAGTCTTCACCAGCAACTTCTCTCTTCATCCCTCCCAAGCTGATGGACTGCAAGATGGGGACCAGGGAGGTAAAGCCCCTCCCAGGGGGAAGATCTGGTTCGAGACCACCTGAGGAATCTGAATGTACACAAGTCTATGGGACCTGATGAGATATATCCCAGAGTCCTGAGGGAATTGGCTGATGTAGTTGCCAAGCCACTCTCCATGATGTTTGAAAAGTCATGGCAGTCAGGTGAAGTCCCTAGTGACTGGAAGAAGGGGAATGTTGTGCCCATTTTTAAAAAGGGAAGAAAGGAGGACCCTGGGAACTACCGACCTGTCAGCCTCACCTGTGTGCCTGGGAAGATCATGGAGCAGATCCTCCTAGAAACTATGCTTAAGCACATGGAAGACAGGGAGGTGATTCGAGACAGACAGCACAGATTCACCAAGGGCCAAGTCCTGCCTGACCAACCTGGTGGCTTTCTATGAAGGAGTGACTGCATCAGTGGACAAGGGAAGAGCTACGGATGTCATCTATTTGGACTTCTGTAAAGCGTTCGACAGTCCCCCACAACATCCTTCTCTCTAAATTGGGGAGATATGGATTTGATGGGTGGACTGTTCGATGGATAAGGAATTGGCTGGATGGTCGCATCCAGAGGGTCATGGTCAATGGCTCAATGTCCACATGGAGACCGGTGACAAATGGAGTCCCTCAGGGGTCTGTACTGGGACCAGTGCTGTTTAACATCTTTATCAATGACATAGACAGTGCGATTGAGTGCACCCTCAGCAAGTTTGCAGGCGACACCAAGCTGAGTGGTGTGGTTGACACACCAGAAGGATGAGATGTCATCCAGAGGAACCTGGACAAGCTGGAGAGGTGGGCCTGTGTGAACCTTATGAGGTTCAACAAGGCCAAGTGCAAGGTCCTGCATCTGGGACGGGGCAACCCCTGGTTGGTATCAATACAGGTTGAGGGATGAAGGGACTGAGAGCAGCCCTGTGGAGAAGGACTTGGGGGTACTGGTGGGTGAAAAGCTGGACATGAGCCAGCAACATGCTCTTGCAGCCCAGAAAGCCAACCGTATCCTGGGCTGCATCACAAGAAGCGTGGCCAGCAGGTCGAGGGAGGGGATTCTGCCCCTCTGCTCTGCTCTGGTGAGACCTCACCTGGAGTGCTGCGTCCAGCTCTGGAGCCCTCAGCACAAGAAGGACATGGACCTGTTGGAGTGGGTCCAGAGGAGGGCCACCAAAATGATCCGAGGGCTGGAGCACCTCTCCTGCGAGGCCAGGCTGAGAGAGTTGGGGTTGTTCAGCCTGGAGAAGAGAAGGCTGCAGGGAGACCTTATTGCGGCCTTTCAGTACTTAAAGGGGGCCTATAGGAAGGATGGGGACAATCTTTTTAGCAAGGCCTGTTGTGGCAGGACAAGGAATAATGGATTTAAACTAAAGGAGGGTAGATTTAGACTGGATATAAGGAAGAAATTTTTTCCAATGAGGGTGGTGAAGCACTGGAACGGGTTGCCCAGAGAGGTGGTGGAGGCCCCATCCCTGGCAACACTCAAGGTCAGGTTGGCTGGGGCTGTGAGCAACCTGATCCAGTTAAAGCTGTCCCTGCTCACTGCAGGGGGGTTGGGCTAGATGAGCTCTAAAGGTCCCTTCCAACCCAAAGCTTTCTATGGTTCTGTCCAAGAGCGATACAAGTCTTACCACTTACTGAGGAGCAATTGAATGGAATAAGTACTTTCAGAGTACTTTCAAAGTGCATTTCCCCTTTCTCAGTTTTTCACTTTCCCTGTGGAAAGGAAAAGTTTGTGTGCACATTACGTGAAGGTGCCCACTTGGTCTTGTGTGTTCCATAGAAGATCATTGAGGTTATAACACTGTAATTGATTCTTGCTTCCTAATTGCCTGAAGTTTTGTTAGCAGTTAAACAATCTATATGGATGGGTCTGAAGTCCATCTTCAGATAAAACTGCTGATTCCAGTTGCTGTTTTCCTGTCTTTCTCCTCATTTTTAATTCTGTGTTAATAGGTGAACTGGCAAGTCGCAACTGAACAGCATGCCACTTTTTCCAAAGAGTATTCCATTGTGCTGTACATTGTTATACATGTTCAGCCTTTTAAAATAATTAGTAAGCTGAAAGATCTTTGTATTTCCAAATTTGAGTATGTAGAGCAGCTGTACCACTGTGTGGTGTATACAGGTTCATAATAGTGAGATTATTGGAAAATGCACTGATTCTTTTAGTGTAAGTTAATTAGTGACACCTTGATTTCAGGTTTAGTTCCTTTGCTTACCAGAGTTGGAGAGTCCAGCTTATTCCTCTGATTAAAATATTCAAAGTAAAATTCTTTGAGTCCTGAATTGCACAGTCAGGAATATCTATAAAAAACATCCAACCAATTTTTATATGATCTTAAGAACAAGCGTTAGAACCATATGAAGAAGTCTGTTAACTTTTATGGTGAAAGAAAGGCTAAACTCTATGTTTTTATGCACTGTAACACATACATTTCTTTATTTGGGGAAAATTTGTATTTCTCTATTCCAGATAATCAGGCGTCTTTGAAACACTGTAGAGGATTATAAGCTTCAGAGGCAGTAAGGAGGGGGATTTAAGTACAATGGAGATGAGGCCCAACAGCAACTTGTGTGAGAAATGCGTGGATCAGTGGTTATTTTATAATCCAGATACCTTATCCAGCCTGTTACAATACTGATTTGACGGGGCAGAGGAAGCTCTAGTCATTTTGCAAGTGGAATGAAGTTAAACTTTTAGATTGCTATTACTGTCAATATTTCTTCAAACGTTTCTATATTCTCTTGTAAAACATTGTATTCTTGTGGTGTATTTCAACAGCTTTTGAGAGTGAGATGCATTAGGCTGGTTTACTTATCAGTTATGCAGGTAGCATTTTTTTAAAAGTTTCTAAATGGTGAACCTAAAAATATGTTTTGACTTCTAGAGTTACTTTTTTTTTTTCCCCATCTTGTTGTTCAGTGGTGCATAGCCACTTCAGCCTTGGAAGCGATTTCTTTCCATGAGTGTTGTCAGCTATAAAACCCATGCTATTGACCTATCAGCAGAATTCTCCCTGAAAATAATTAAACTTCAGAACCCTGTTCTTTCAAGGAACTTGACCTCTAAATGGCTTGAACTTCGGTTGACTCCCCAGCCTGCTTTGCAGTTAACTAAAATTTCTAAAATGATGGTAACATCATTAAGGATGCAATTTCCTTTCCTTCTGAAATATTAGCTACAATGGCAAAAGCCTTCCTACAAGCATATTCATATGTGCAAAAAGCCACTGTTTAAGGGAAAACACTGATGTTGCTTGTTGCATTACGGTATTCATTAGGTATGCTGCAGTGATAATATGAAATGGTCTCTGTGTTAGGTGAATCTGCTGGCATATCTCTTATGAGTAGTGAGGTTGTAATCCAGCATTGTAATCCTGGCCAGCATTTTAATACTTGTGTACTTTACTGTAAAGGTTCCTTTGATATGCAGACTGTATATTTGTTATCCTTTATGTTGCCAAACAAGCTGTTACTGATTTTTAAGTGAAGCTACTGCATAGCTGTTTCATTACTAGAAGTTTACTCAGCAGCAATCTATAATACAAGATTGTTTTTCATGTAACAATTGTAAGATAAATGGGGTTTATATGGTATATTATTTAATTTACCTTCCTATTAAATGGAGTAATCAAGTAGAATAAGGCAGCTTTTCAAAATATTGAGATTTTCTTTCATCAGAATAGACGTTTGTTTTAAATAAGTCATTAATCATGTAGTTAAAGCACTGATTAAGAATATTCTTTGATTTGCTTTCCTTTGTCTAAATTCGATCTAGGAGTTAAAAGACATTGACAAAGCTATTTATTATAAAGAAATTAATATTGCTGGTATCTTGTATATCCTTTGCTATTCGTTATCTGTCATCCATTTTACTTATTGGACCTAATCTTTCAAGCTCTGGGATAGATTGGTTTAATATTTTCCTTTTTTGGTAACTCAAGTACTATGGGACTAGTCAAAATCATTTAAAATACTCACTTCTTCATCTTCAAACAGAGGTGTCGGTGAGTGCTTGGGGCTCCAGGCCTCTGGGGCTCTCCAAAAGCATTTGCTGCCCCTGTTTGCTTTGCTGTGGTGACCATGCTATACACAGCCTGGGTAAGCGCGCACGTACTCCGCAGTGCCTGTACAAGGCACTGAATCTGCCCACGGTTTAGACTCCATGTTGGTTTTTGGGTGGCGGGAAGCACCTAGTGCATGTCAACTGCCTGCTGCCTGGCAGCAGAGCTCAGCAGTGCAAGGACCTGCTTTTTTACCAGCCACAGAGTAGGAGGGTTGAAGTTCAGATATGTGAAACTTGGAAGTTATGGCAATGCTGTAGAAAATGAAATCTAGAAATAAAATTAGTTACAGAAAATTGTCTGTTAGGTGATTAAGAAACAGACTGGGATACTGGTATTGGCACACATTTTTATACCTTGCTGTTTGAACTCCTTTTTGTCACTCACGTTTGAGCATGTAGGGAAGTGGGGAAGAAGTGCAGTGAGTCACTACAGCACACGGAAGCTTGATGTGAGCAATCCGTCAATGGGCTATGACTGGTCACTAATTCTACGCTGTCCATCTCTTAGCCGTCTTTAATTCATGCTAGGGTACTGGTTACATTTTCAGGGTCAAGGCTTCTGTTTATATGCAACAGTGTATGACACTTCATGTTCGCCCTTTTTCTTTCTCACTTGCAAGCAAACCACTCTATTTTTCTCTTTGTTTGAATAAAATAAAAAGTGTAGTAATACACTCCACCCTCTTAATTCTGAGGACAGGTACAAACCAGAAGTTTACAAATTACCTCCCTTCCCTTATCTCCACTTCCACAGACACACTTCAGAACCGAAGCTTCTGCTTTCATAAATTTTAGAAAAATCGACTTATTTTCCCTAAAAATTAAAGGCTCAAAATATAAAAAATAGTTACCATATTAAATCTCACAAAGACACTGCAGGGTAAGTGAGAAAATTGTCATGTGACTGTAAGCAGATCTTATTTTTCCACGGCTGAGCAGCTGAGAAGTATAAAATGTTTATTTTACCTCTTAAGCAGTTACCAGTTAAATAGAAAAAAAAACAAACCCAAAAAATCTTTGTGGTAGCTTTTCAGACCCTAACTGTATTTCAGAAGTATAACTCTTAAATGGAATTCTTGTGCAAGAGTCTTAAGCTCAACATTTTAAAACCTAAATGTAAACTTACACTTCATAGATATAAATTGTGAAAGGGTTTTTTGTTACTTTCTTCCTTTCCCAGCTTTGAAATTTTACCTCAAGGTCACGTTAGGAAAGGGCTGTACATGGACAGGAGTAAGTTGCTGGAATTCAGTGTAAATTTAAAACAGACAGCCCCTGCGCAATTAAATGGTGTTTACAGAGAGGGTTACTAACATCACTTTATAAAAGCTCCTGATAAAAAGAATGTGCCACTCCAGTGCTACAGGCCAGAGGAGGATATAGAACAGAAGTTTGTCTGAAAGAGAAAACAACTCTTTGGTGCAAAACTATGAACACTGGTATGTTGTAAGTCAAGATCTTGCAGGTGTTGACACTCCATCTTCCCTCCTTCATTAACACAGAGACCAGTTAACAATGACCACAGATATTCTGTGCAGGAATTTATAGCTGTAGGTTGTTTTTTTTTTTCCTTGCTTATCCCCAGTATGTGTTGTCTCAATTTTGTCAAGTTGCATTGATAGATCTGACAGTGACATACGCTCCACATGGCTGTTTTAGTTCAGCAGGTGTATGCTGGGCTGGATTACTTTTTGTTATGTGCCCAGCTAATGAATTAGATCCAAAAAGCAGTAAAAATGTGGTTCCAAGTCAAATGGTCAATAAGTATTTAGTAAGCTAATTTAATACTTCTTTTTAAGACTAGCCTGTTTTGTGGTAAAGGTGATACTATTACAATTGGATGGTAATATTTATTCAGATAACTTTCAGAGCTACAGGAAACTTGTAGGAGAGCTACAGCTCACCTCTCCTAGGGATGCCTCCCTCGTGAGGGCTGCGTCTGGGCTCTTTGTCTGGATCCAGACACTGGACTGGGGCAGTTGTACACCTTGGCTGTAGCTGAGGCTTTGACTTGTTTACAGGCTAATTATGATTGGACTTGGTGATTAAGTAATGTTTTTGTCTATTATCACATTATTCTGCTTTTGTTGGTATTGCCCAGTGTTACAATCAAAGCTTAGAATTGGATTCCTTTTGTTTGTTAGGTGAGATTTTTTCCAAACTCTTCACCGTTGCTTTCATGGTGTTTTAATATCTTGGATGGAGAGTGAAATAGATTGAGGTGCTAAAGCCTTGTTCTGGTACTATTTGTTGGAGATGGAAGCTGTGCGATGTATCTCTGAATCTAAGAACTCCCTTGGAAGCACAGAAGTGAAAAGGAACAGGCTGGTCATGGCTCTGTGTGTGCTATTACAGAGGGCTGCCATAAGGAAGCGTGGCAAGGCCACAGAGTCTCTTAACTGGGGGGATGAGGCTCACCATTAGCTATGTCAGGGCACACAGTGATAATTCCTCAGAATTCGTACCTGTGGCAATGCACTGTTTATCAACTGTTGCCCTCATGGTAGAGTGGGTTTGCTCTCCAGCAAGAAACTTGTCCTATTAACTTAGCCTTGGATTTCAGTTTACAGCACTGTCATCTTCAAAGATGGCAGTAAATTCTGTTGATGGAACACAGAGATTGCATTCCAGAGATCTAACTTGCATCTAACCCCTCCCAAGTCGTAAGCCACCTAAACTTGCCTTACTCTGGCTCAGAGCTTTATGCCAATGCAACATGCAACCTAATTCACTTTTTTTTAAAATGATTGGTTTGTTACTGTTGTGCTGAAACAATTTGGCTGGTTTAAAAGAAAAAAAAAAAAAAGAACTAAATCTACAGCCAGCATTTTAAAATTGCAGGAAAAAGTGGTCTAAAAATATGAGGACTTCTTCTTCTTTAATATGAACTATTTTTCTGTGGTCACTTCCATATGCTCACTGGGAATTATTTCTGCCTACAGCTCTTTTGTGATATAGAAACAATTCTTTCTGTAACAGTATCTTTATACTTTCCTGTAAAATAGTTATAAGCAATATTTTTGTACTTTGCTACATAAGCTAGATGTGATTGTTATGCATTGTGGATTTCTTGTAAGAGTGACCTTAGGAAAATGATAGTTGTGTCTCAGATTTCAGGCAAGATAGCAAAGCTGGCAGCAGTGGTGGCAGCTTTTTAAAGTGTTGCAGTGGGTATCTCAAATCTATAACTGTGTTTGAAAGAGAAAGGACAATAAAATCAGGGAAAAAAAAGCAGCAACAGATACTGTAGGAATACTGTTCTTTGGGAAGAAAGAAAAGAAACCTGTGGTAGGACAGGGAGACAAGTTGTGAGGAGTGATAGGGTATTTACGCCCTCAGTATTTGATCTGGGATATGTTGGGGGGACTGGATTAAAGGAAGAGAATTAGTGTTGCAGAATGGAGGTTCCGGAGAGAGATCTGAGGCTTTAGAGCACTTGGTGCCACAAAGCACCACTGTCTGGACACCTGTAAACAAAATTCTGCTTTTGGGAAGAAGGGGTGGGGGATTGTTGGTTTAGAGCTACTGCTGTTAACAGTTCTTTGCAGAATAATAGGTAAGGACAGGATCAACAGTGGGATGAAAAACTAGCAAGCTGGATAGGCCAAACCTGAAGAACTGAAGGCAACAACTACCTTCCTGAAAATACAGGTGTAAGAGCAAGAAATGCCCCATAAGCTGCCTGCAAAGTTTCTAATGGTTAGCTTTGAACTGTACTGGAAAGAGATGGCCTCTTAAAGGACCTGTGGAGGGAGCATCATTCTGATGAATAAAGACTGCTGTGGCAGTCTTGCTGCAGTCTCAGATACTTCAGTTCTATCAAAACAACATTTGTTGCTGATTGCCTGGCTCCTTTTTCTAAATATATGAAAAAAAAAAAAATCTCATTTGACTAGAAAGACTGAGAAATTTATGCTGGAATTCAGGATATATAACCATTTCTTGGGAAACAAGGTTAAAGAGAAAAAAGATTTAACTTATGATGCAGTTTCCTACCTTACTAAATTGCTTCTAGTGTATGCATCCTTCTTCTTGCAATAAATATTGTAGAATAGGAATGATTCATTAATATGCTGGGCAATGTCTTACACAGACTAATGTTACCATACTAATTATTATTCTAAAAATCATCCATGGTGCCTGATTTCCTTCAGTATACTTGACAGTGGATGTGATTGCAGGGAACATTTGCATTTGTAACAGTGTTTGGAGTATAGTTCAAACAGCCTAACTCTTTTACCTAATCTGCAAATTGGGTAGGTTTAATGTATCACTTAAGTGTCACATCTGTATTTATTGCAGAATCTCCCAAATTCACTCTGAAGTTGTGAGATTATGGGACTATTTAGGATCTCTGTATTTGTGTTCCTTTAAACTCTCTTACATAGCTGTCCATGCAGAAATGTTTGGGCCTTTCAGAGTGAATGTTTTTTCTTTTGCTTACCTGTGCTTTGTGGAAGCCAGTCTCTGGGATTTTTGGAAGTTGTGAAAAACATCTTTATTTCAGTGGTACAGCACGATTTCATTCCGATCTGTCTGTGGGTTAGTATATTTTCATCCTTCTCCCATTGCGGTAAGAAGAAAAAATAGGTTTTTGTGGCAAAACATGCAATTCAAATGTAAACAATTAATTTTCATTGTTTATTTCTTCAAGTGAAAATTTCCTTTCCTCAAAATATTTAATCGTTAGGATCTTTGTGCACGTCAGGAAAATGCAGACATCCATGAATAATACTTGATCTAAATGTGTGCGTATTCATTACTGGAGCAACATCATGTAAGAAAAGGGAGAGTCCTGTCACTTTTTTTCTGGACAATCAGATTTGTATCCTTAGGCCACTGTTTTCTCCCTTTTAGTGGTTGTGCAGGATATTAGTATATCAGTAGTCTATTAATTGTCATTCTTTACGCTCTAAGAAAATATTCTGTGTGTGCAGTGGGCACAAAATTCCTCATTAATTGTATGCCTAGGTGTGCCATTACTATTTTCACCCATAAATCCAGACCTGCTAATGTTTTATCTGCTGGTACAAACCTGAAATTAAATTTCTAACATCAAGCCTGCACAGAACAAAACTTTGGCTGCCAACTGCTATTATAAACAGGCATGCTGAGAAGCCAAAGGGCTACGGTAGGAAAGTTCTGGTTTTCTGTTCAGTGGCCAGTCTTCTGCGGTGGGAGTCCTGGATAATCATTGCAGTGCAAGATGTCTGTCAGCTTGCATGAAATGATGTTGCATAATCATGCAACCGCATGTCAACTGAAAATGCATGTTACTAATGCATTAGTGCCAGTAATGCAATAGGAGCAATGTCTGGATTGAAGGTGGGACTGATGGAGGAATGATCAGAGCACGCTCATAATAACACTGTCTTGATGAGGAATCTTTCAAGCAAGTTTAGCATGTGGCCCCAAAACTCCTATCAGGTGTAATGTATTGTAGGATCCCTTTTGAAGAAGTACTGTTTGAGAGGCTGTGTACTGAAAGAGCTTTTGCAGTTCATAGATATTATGTGCAAATAGGGCTGTTGTAGTGGTGAAGAATACTCACCTCCTCACACAGCAAAGATAGCAATTCTATTATTGATTGACGACTATAGATGCAGAACCTCTTGAGAACAAATAGACTCTTATTGAAAGACTACTCAGGATATTTGATTTCATAAAACCAACCTTAAAGCATTACTTATCTTGTGTGCCATTCTCTATGTTTAGTCAAAACTATGTTTTTCTTATTAGAAAAATCCTTTCATTCCTCTTGAAAATACAGTGAATTAGGGGATGACCTGAGACAGTTTTACAATAAACAGCAGCTCAGTTATCTGTTGTTTGTAACTTAAGAAACCATCATGATTGTTTTCAGAAAGCATTTCTTTGAAAATGAGCACAGTTAGAATGAAAAAGCCCTGTGATTATGCTGAAATGGAAAGTTCAGGTAAGGCTTAACCTGCAAATGTTTTGTTTTCAACTGGCTTATAGCTGCCGTTCCCCATTTATCCCCATGATATGTTTCATATGTGTGTGGGGAGAGGAAAGGAAGTGTACTGTAAAGCAAACTATTATACAAGCTCCAGCTGAGCAGGTATTTTGAATGCCAATCACTCAAGCAGGTGGGTGTCTGCTAAAGCTAAGTTGAACACTGGCTCATGGCTGAGAAAGAGAAGTATAGTGTATACTTTGATGCTAGCAAGTCAGATTTTTGAAATCCTTAATCCTATGTGGAAAAAAATATGTGATGAAGGAATTTAGCGAATTTCTACTTATTTTCTAGTGTGGTTTTCTGTATGCATTTCAAGATCACTGTCCTCTATCCATGCCCCCTTCTTTGAAACCAGAACTTGGCACTTCTTTTTTCAGGTTTTTGTTAAAATTGTTTTTAACTTTAGCCTGTGGAACAATAACATGAAGGTGTTGTACTCCATTCTTAAAGTTGCCTTTTATTATTCAGATGTCATTCTTTACATAGAAAGTAAAATAAAGTGGGCCACTAAGCAATTATCAGGTAAAAATGCTAAAATAAAAATGTTTATTATTTGCATGAAGGTTGTACTGTTGTCTAAGCTGCTTCTTACTTTGCTGGTTTCCCTGCTATATGTTGGGGTTGTGCACAGGATCACACGAGCTTTGAGCTTTTCTTTGCTGTGCTTGGTTATCTAAGTCCTTTATGTTGTTTGCCATTGGCTAACCTAGAGATGGTTCTTTGCATTCCAGTAAGTTGTTTAATTTGTCCCTGTACAATTTTCTTTTTTTGATGGAAGTTAAGAATTCGACTTTATTATCCAGTGAAGTATATGAAGTGTAAAATAATTCTGTACTGAAACAGAACAGTTCAAAGGTATTTGGATAGAACAACCACAGCAGTGTAGCTAAGAAATAAAATAAAATGTGAATTGAATTGAAGGGGGAAGAATTGCTCCCCTTAGTTCGTGCTATAACATGGCAAGTGTCAGGCTGCTAATGCATTGATCTCGTTGTTTCCATGGTTTCGGATTTCCAGAGGCTCAAGAACATTGGTTATCTCTTATTGTATAGTTGAACAGGACACTTTTAGTGCAGATACTGACACTTCATTCTCTGGCCCTACACCAGCCCTGAGCATGTGACTGTGGTAAACGGTTAAGTCTGTAAGTTGATGCTGGTTTATGGAACTGGTGTGGAAATTGGTAGAGGGCTGAAAATTAGAAGCTGGTGGGGATTTTGTTGTTGTCATTTTGGTTTTTCAGCTCACTGCAAAGAGAAGCCTGTTTGACTTCTGAAATAGGTGAAATAAGCATTCAGAAAACACTAGTCACTCCATTAGTCTTAATAAATATGGTAATGCATCATAAATATGCTAGATTATGTTATTTTGGCTTAAATAGCCATAGGAAAATTTAGATATTATTTTAAGGATGAAAATTAGAGGTGGGACAGTATTCAGTTTGTTTGTAGTGTGAGTGGTCGAGAGTTGCACAGCAGTTAAATTCTGCAGCTACTAGGAACAGGTTCGCACAAGCTCATTTGTTTTATGAACATAAGGATTTGATTTCTCAGGCAGTCTCTTGGGAGATTAGACTTGGCCACAGCAGTAGCCTCAGAGAGTGTTTCCTTGATCTCCTTGCATCTGGTAAGTATTAATGTGGATCAAAATAAAGACTTGTTTACACTGTACATATGTATTTGTGTCTTACCTTAAAAATGAAAGCAGAGGTTACAGCAGTTTCAGCTATCCCCAGATTCCTAGAGCATGTGCTAGCCTAATGCCTTTCCATAATGCATTTTCTTTACTCATTCATCTCTTCCACCTTGCAGGAAAATCTGGTGGAGATGCATGCACCCATTTCAAGTGCAAAGATCATATAAAGTGGCCGTACGAAGCTTAGAATAAGTCTGTAAAATTCTTGTAAAATAGCACCTTTGCATTTAAAAATGCTGTCGTAAGTAGGTGGCTCTAACTCTCCTGACAAATCTCTCATGCCTGTTACTAGTGATGTGTCGTCGTCTTGGCAGCATGTGTGTACACAGACACGTATCTCTCGTGCATCTTGCTTACCACTCCAGTCTGTCCTAGGAGCGCTTTTGTGCTCTCAGTACTCGATGGCTTCCCAGAGCTCTGACTCCACTGAAAAAGGCCATGGCAAATGGTGACTTTTAAGTGTGACCCATGTCTCTAGTCCTTTTAATAGTAGTACTATGTAGAATGAATGAATTACTGGTTATTTGGGACTGGAATACTAATTATTTGTGAAAATACTCAGTGATGTTTGGACATACAGGAGGTATACTATCCCGCTTGCAGTACTAAAGTCCGAGTTCAGTGAAGTGCCCAGCATATTTAAATATTTTTTTTGGAAGAACTCGAAAGCTCTGTACAGTGAATGCATGATTAATTTTCTACATATGAATAATCTCAGCACTTTCAATTGGATTTTAAACATATATTTACAGTAAATGCCTGAATACTTCAATGGATTGAGCACCATATAATGTTTCTAGCAATCAATGATAAGTCTGTCAAAAAGCAATGTATCTTCTTTAATCTGTGCAAGTAAGGGTGACTATTTTATTATTGTGTTTAAGCACTGACAGACTTCACCTGAGATGTGTTTTTAAAGTGTGTTTTGTGACCTATTCACTTTACCTTAGTATGAAGTCCCATTTTGTACATGTAAGGATTGAAAGTAATGTAATTTAGTTGTTGTAAGTGAACAACAACGTTATTGTTGTCCAGGGTGTGGAGGGGAGAAGCTGTTGCATGTTTAACCCCCCCACCCCACCTCCTACTCCTTCGCTGCAATGTTGAACTGTTGTTTTCTGTAGCCAGTAAACTAAGTATTGGTATCTATAAAACAGCATTCCTTCAAAGTGTTCCATAGTTCATATTCATACTCCTTGCTATAATTACAGATTAAAGGCAAGTTCCCCCTCCCCCCTCACAGATTTCTAAAACATTGCCTTATATTACTTGTAATTTTGAATGGAAATAAGTCTGACGGGTTTTATACCTAAGGGAATGATTTAAGGAGGTAGTGAATGGTAATGAGGTGATAGCTCCACCAGACATAAAGTGAGAACATATGCATCTAGTACCAGTCACAAGAGCCTTTATTAAAACAAAATGTTGCAGTGGTAATACCATAAGCAACATGCCTTGAGATGCCGTTAACTATTAAAGATACAGTGCATCCCCTAAGTATCCTCTGAATTAATTTAGTGACAAAGGATAACTATTTTTGGTTACAATTTTAAAACAATACTATACAATAAGAAGTTGTAAAAAGGCTTTGAAAGGACAACAATTATTGATACTTCCACAGGCTTTGCTGAGGAAATTCAGTAATTCCATGTGCATTCCCATACAGGCTTCTGTGATAGGATTTATTTTCATTTTTTTTAAACTTCATTATGATGTCCCATTAGATTGCTTTGAATACTGGTGTTTAAATTATGGAGCATTCATTGCCTCAATTTATAATGTCATTCTGAGAGTACCATTCCCAGTTTTCAGGTAATGAGTGCTGCCTCATTTCAACAGCTTTTAATTGCCAAGTGATATCAAATGTAAAGAAGTTACTTTTTTCTTTTTTCTTTTTTAAAATTGTCTTTACTAATTATAGATTCCTTTGCATTTCATGATTCAGTAAGAGAAAATAGGTGTCTATGGGATAATGACACACTTTTCCTCCCTTTTTTTCTTTTTTAAACATTTCTCTAGAGGACATATACATGTTGTCCTGATATTTTAGAGAAATGTCTGTATAGAAGAATAGATAAGTATGTCATGTTCTCCTAGGGAGAACTACAGGTGTATAGTTTTTACTAACTACATATGAATACTGATCATTTTTAACTAATATAATGTCAATGGAGCTGGGAGCTAACTTACAGTCAAAATGATGACTACACTCCTATTTAAGTAAATGCTGCTGAATGTGTGAGATCTTCAGTTCCATTCCTTTTGTGGAGATTGTTATTGTTTTGTTAGTTGAGTAAGAGAAATATTTTCCTCTGAAAAATAAATTGTAGTTGTCTTTCTGGACTACATCATCTTGTTTTATATGTCCAGTAAAGTACCTTTTACATTGTTCTGTCAGTGAAATGAAGGCTCAGGAAAAAGTAAACCTCACTGAATTTTACAATTTCATTCTTCACAATACTAAAATAACGTGAAGTGGGTATCATAGAAATGTAAATTATGATTATTTTTGTTGTTGTGCTGTGTTAATGACATGATACAGAATCACAGAATGGTAGAGGTTGGAAGGCACCTCTGGAGGTCCAGTCCAACAACTCTGCTCAAGCAGGTTGCCCAGGACCATGTCCAGATGGCTTTTGAGTATCTCCACAACCTCCATGGACACACAGATTTCGTCTCTGTTTCTGCATTTCTTGATATTATCATGTAATGATAATATAGTGCATATTTTATAAGCTTTAGGAATCTTAATTATTTTCCTGCAGTGGATCTGTACTAACCTTAATACCTTGAACATATTTTATCATAAATAATTGATTTGTTCCACATTTGTTAAATTATTAGAGGCACTGTGCAATAATAGTTTATTACTGTTTTCTAATGGTTTGTTACTGTTTTGCACTAAATGCTACTAAATTGCAACTAAATTAATTTTTTTTGGGGGGGCGGGGGAGGGTGTCATGGTAAATATCTTCAAAGACATGTTGGCATATTTCATGTTTTAGTCCATGATTCCATTGAGACTGACCCATTAATTCATCCTTTTCACCTTGTTTTACTTCCGGTAGTGTCAACAACATCAGTAGCTTTATTTTACCTCAGTTGGTATCATTCTGCTAAACCTTGCAAAGAATGAACTATTTCGTGTGTTTATCAAAAAAAAAAAAACCAAAACCAAAACCCAAACCCAAAAACCAGCTGTTAGCCTGATTCTGTCACTTACTAAGGTTTTGGGGTTTGTTTTCATTTTTGAAAATGTCAAAATTTTTGATGGACTAATATGCAGGAGAAAATACTGTGCAGGAGACAATCTATGCAGGGATTCCTGCTATCACTCATGCTTGGTAGAAGTTCACCCTGTAAATGTGGTGTGGAATATTGAGCATGCAATAATTTATTCAAATTTATGATGAGCACACAGTGCCAGTGAGTAAAGACAAATAAAAAGTTTAAGGTCTGACTCAATACTGCTGAGGCCAATGGGAGAAAAATTTCAGTCAATTTCTTATATTAGTCTTAATGGAAATGCAGCACTCTAATATTAGCTATTTTGACATTTCAACTGACACGTGGAAACATATCATTCATTACTATAATTTTGCACAGGTTTGCAAAAGCAAATCCTCAGATATTTGGGAACTCCTTATGTGAGTTACTGAGGACGTGGTTGTTTTTCTTGTGTAGATGTTCTGTCCAGTTCAGGGATTGCATATGGACCACAGGGGAAATTCCACATGACTGTCCAGATGAGACAGATTTTGCTCATTAAAATGTTGTTCAGTATTTTTCTTAAATAACTTATTGTAAGGGGACTTATTGGATTATTTGCTGTATGTGATACCAACCTCTTTTGAATCAAAAAGGTTATTTTTGTACTGTTTTTGTTCTAAAATTTTAAAAAAAGTAGTTGAGTGATATGTAAAACTATTACAATTGCTATGATTTGTGTGGTGTTGTACTTCACTGATGCAGCACAGAAAGACTATTTAAATGATTTGCAAAGCACCATGTAAGAACCTTGTATTAAGGGTAGAATACAGTTTTCCAAGTAAGTATTCAAAGACCATTTCCATTTGTCATCCTTTACTTTTTCTTTTATGTTTTCAGAGAATGCAGTGCATTGCATTCTCAACCCTTGCAGAAAATAAAGCAAGGATCTTAGATTTTCATTCATTATACATCCCTGTTTCATTCCTTAAGCACCAGTTACCCTTTCTGTGCATCAGATAATGTTTTTTGTGATAATAAGTTATTTGAGCTGCTGAAGAGGTTTGGGTATTTTTTTTTTGAAAAATTGTTGGGGGTTTTTTTCCACTGTAAAAGTTTATCTGAAAACACTATTTCAACTCAGGAATCATATGTTGACCTATTCAAGGCTGATTTCTCAAGTGCCACATAAGTGACCAGTAAGAAGAATCTGAAAGTCAAAATAAGGGCCCTATTGCCTGTCTGGGTAGGTACAAATGAGATTAAAATGGGCAGATAAACAAGGAGTCCTTTCTGTCTGGCTGTTCTTGTATTTTGTTTGCTGCATGAAAATGTCAGAATGTCTTAGGTCCATTATGGAATAGCGTAGGAATTGCTTATGTTTCAAAATACGTCATGGGTCATGAAAGCCAGTTCTCTTCAAGCTCTGTGAAATGCAACCATGTTTCAGGGTTTTTTTTTGTGTACAGAACCATGTTGACCTGTCAATTAAAGTGGGTAAGCATTCTGTAAACGTTTTTGTCCTAATGGTGTGGTTCAGCAGGACAAGAACTGACCGGTAGGAACTTGACTCCTTGCCTTATCCACATTGTATAGCGTATATTCACCTACATGTGGAGTCTGGAACTTCTGTCTGGGTAAGAGCTTTAAGATGCAAACAATCCATTTTAATAATATATGAGTACATGTCAGTTTTATAGCACAATCCATGTATTACATAGTTATGGAAGTATAGAATGCAGTTGTTACACTAACATTGTGTAGCTGGTTAAATATCAACTTAGTAAAAGTGGTAAAAGTCTGTTCTTTGAATTTCGATTGTGGAAACAGAGATGTAGTATCATTGCTGAACTTTTCTCTGAAGGATGCATTATTCATTTGGGGCTCTGTTCTTGTAATTAGCAAGAAACATTTGGCTTGATGGTGATGTTATTTTGGAGAACATATGATTTACTGGGAAAGTTGTCTTAGTTTTTATTGTTTTCTGGGTTGATTTTGTTGTTGTTATTGTTTGTTATGGGATATTTCCCTTTAACATAAGTCAAATAAATGCATTATGTATGGAATGAGAATACAGAACTTTTAGAGGCTCTATAGGTCACTAGTGCTATTCTAATAGTAATAAAATGGCTAATTAAAACAGTTGATACAGAAGTGTCATACTGATGATGAGATTAGTAGGAATCTTTTGTGTTTTCCTGTTATGGGATATACTGGGTTATACTGCTATTTCACAAAAAAGTCGTCTGATTGTCAAACGGCTTGGATTTATGGGCTTTTACTATAGGAACACTTCTGTGGATGTCCTGTGTTTCCTATCTGAAGTATGACATTGAGCCCCTGTGTCAGGCATTTTGCAAACAGACCCAATGCATGAGACCTTCCAAGACTTGCTGCTGCCCCTGATACCCTTTATTAAAGAAAAAAGTGTAATTAATCTCTTGGAGAACCCTTCAGCAATGTATGGAGAATGGTTTGGTGGGGAAGGGAGAGGGGAAGGAGGGCCAAGCTGACCTGTAATTGTTTCAGTCTGTTGGAAAGTCTTGTACTTCCCAGCAGGCATTTAGTGTATTATAGTTATGGTTAGATGACAAAACTAAGATTTTTTTTTTTTTTTTATAGTAGCTATCAACCTTTATTTTCTGTTTAAAAAGGGGAAAAATCATTTCATTAAACAGTAGAAAGTAGAACTTGGGATATAAACTTTAAGCACCTTTTTTAATTTTTCATGGTGACTCATTAAAAATGAATGGGTATAGAAAGACTGGAGTTCAGAAATTTCCCCCTTTGGCAGTCTCTTTTCTAGTTTCTCTTGTTCTTTGTAGTGGATTCTAAGAAATCTAAAATACTCTGGGTTCTGTTTTGTCTGTATTACTCCTGGTAGTATGTTGATACCTGATTTATATGCACCTGATAATTGATTCATATTCATCTGTAGGGCATTTTGTAAGCTGCCACATGTAGTGGAAAATGTGTACAAGTGATCCATTTTATCATAAAAGACAATCAGGTTGGTCAGGCATGATTGGTAAATCCATGCTGACTGTTCTCAGGCACCAAGCTTGGCACATAATAAAAAATATGAAGGCTGAATAACTTCTCAAGTGCATGAAATGTGACAGTTTTGTCAAGCTATTATACTAGGGAGTAATTTCAGAGGAACTGTGGTGTATGTTGGAAACACGAATGAAAGCATTTTGAACGTCTGGAGGGTACTGTTGACTTTGTACCCTTCATCTCAGAATCATAGTTTCTTCATGTCTTTGCATTTAATTTCTATTCCTGGTATAAGGTCCTAGGCACAAGGGAAAATGGCAAAATTTGCTATAGATGGTTTTTACTTCAGAATGTGAATACTGATTTTTGTAGCTGAATCTAAAATTTCTGTCAGTGTCTTGTCATTCTGAAATGTCTCGGAGCCACTGAGAATCTTTTACTTGGCACTGCAGTTAAAATAATGGGTATTTTAGGAAAGTCGTGGTCATGCAACTGATAAGCCTATCTAAAAGAGTGAATCTGCTTTGCTGTTAAGCAAGAAGCAGTTGCCTATAAACCCAGCAATACTTTTAAAATTTAAATCTCTGATCTGTATCTTTCGTGTTTACCTTTTTAACTGTATTTAACTATATAACCGACCTAGAATCAGCTTGCATGTTCTGTTACAGTGTTTGTATGTGAAACATCCCTTTCCACTACCCTTTTGGCAGCATTTTGAATACTAGTACTTAAACTGCATTTTGCAGCATGATGTAACTAAAGTCAAGGTGGTAATATAAATTATTAACTGCACGCTAGCAGAAGGGATTGTGAGTGAAAGAAATTATGTACTAATAATTCAATTGGAAAAAATTGCACTCTAGTGGATTATTACATATTAATTATCCAGAGGTGGTTTCATTTATTCAGATTATACTAGTGTTTCATGAGGCCTGCATGTATGAAATCCCTAGAGCAAGCACTGCAAGAGTTGCATGATTATTTCTCTTTTAATGCCTATGTATATTTAGTCTCCAATGAGAGTATCTCAGTTTAACCAGCTTTCAGTGAGGTTTTAATGGAAGAAATATTAGCCTGGCTTAATAGCACAATGCCTGCACTGTTTTATTTTTAATGTCACATTCCTTCCTATTCCTTTTAGTTTTATGACACAGCCCAGTATGACATGACTAGACCCAAGCTTCAAGGGAATGACATACTCTGTTTTCTAGTCAGAATATTTAAGCCTTATTGCCTCAACTGGGACAGAAACTGGCATGTTGAATATAGATGTACTTTAAAGCCTGTCTGTCAGAGATATATGGCCCATAGGTAGATTTAATATTTTTTTAATATGTCTGAGGAAAGAATTAATGAAAACACATTTTAAAAACAATTTGGCAATGGATTCTGTTAGCTATGGACAGAAATGAGAAGATAAAGGAATGGTCTGTGGGAAATGCTGAGGCAATCTCTTGCAGGCATATAGATAGTGATTAGGAACAAGGTCTTGGATATGTTTATTTCTTTGCCATTTGAATTAAACATTCTATAAATTATAAATTAAGCTAAATAACATCTGAGAAAAGGTGTGGCATAGAGGATAAATATAGTAGGTCAATTGTAGCTACTAAATCAATTCTACACGTGGCAGACTTTTAAGTGTTTCTTTTTTGGTCTAGCTCTCAAGTATGTTTGTTGGATGCATTAAGAAGCAGCTAACCAAGAAATACGAGTAGTTCTTAAGGGTATGTAATCTAGTGCAGTACCTGAACTGTGGTAAACAGGTGGTTCCTGGAGTCAATCTTTGTTCATTAACATGAAGCTAATGAGCTAAGTTTTATTACACCAATACAAATATTACTAGTTTAAGAAACAATTTCTATTTTATATGAAATAGAGCATATGAACCATATGTTGTATATGCTTAATGAGCAACATTTAAATTTTGATAAAGAATTATTCCCCCCCCCCCCCCCCCCCCCCTTTTTGGGCAGAGCGGTTAGCAGAGTCTTGCAGGCACATTCTGGGTTAGTGAGTTATTCTGTTGCTTATTGTGCAGTAAAATGAAATAACTGAAGAATACAGGAGTTACAGGCTGGTGACAGTGCTATTACTGTGCCTAATACATCTTACAAGACACTGAATGGCTGCCTGCAGGGATTATTCCTTTAGAACACATTTTCACAACTGTAATTGCACTTCCCTTTCTTATGTGTGTCTTGCTAATCTTAGCTTTAAAATCTATAGTAGGTTTTTAATATCATTTGTTCATTTCAGAAGTGCAATAAATTCTATAGGTAATAGAAAAAAAAAGTGAGCATGAAGGTGATGCTAGTGAACAGAAACAAAGCTAGATAAATTACAAAAGCGACAGTGGTTGTAAGTCACCAAGCTGTTTGGACATAGAAGAATATTTAATAGTAATGGACATGTCTAGTCAGAGGCTCATCATGCAACCCTTATTCCTATTGATTGTTTTTATTTGGTCCACTCTGCAAGGTTTGCAGAATGAGAGCATGAGTGACTTGCCCGATATAGTGTTTGGAATTACCCTGTTTTAGAGTAAAATCACCAAAATTGGAGGTAGAGGTTGAAAAGATCGAGATCCTGGAGGATATTTTCTCTGTATGAATAAATATATTTGGACAAATAAAAAAAAAAATTGTAGTTTGCGTAATCTTCCATCACATGGACGTTACAATGCAAGACAGTATCTGAAGTTCCTTAACTTCTT
Organism: Pelecanus crispus; assembly: GCF_030463565.1. Taxonomy (NCBI): domain Eukaryota; kingdom Metazoa; phylum Chordata; class Aves; order Pelecaniformes; family Pelecanidae; genus Pelecanus; species Pelecanus crispus. The sequence goes on from NC_134646.1 coordinate 38,999,609, forward strand.
TTGGGTTAGTCATAACTTATTTTGGAGGGTTATGTCTAATGATCCATCATTAATAATGAGCATTTGAGCAGCCTTAAGGGTTTGATTTTAAATTGTGATGAAAATACACTGTTAGAAAGATAAACTGTAAAAAGCTAATTCAAGTCCTATATAAATTTTTTCTCAGATCTATATAATAATTTTATTCTGTCCTTTTTAATATTTGATTTGTGTATTACATCACTCTTTTTCCATTTCAAAGGTACCTGAAATGAACCAGAAAGAATAGTGCTATTTGACTGTCATCCTAATTATGAATGTTCTAGTTCAATTCATGCAGTAGTGAATTTTTTTTTTTTTCATTCTGTTTCTTACCAACTTGGGACACACTTCCAAGCTTATAAATAAATTGTTTTAACAGTAGGAGAAAATGTCTTATCAGTCAGCTATTAGCAAAAGATACCAGGAACGCAAAGTTTCTTACATATTTGTACATTGTGTTAAGGAACAGAAATCATCTGTAGCAGGACTGTACTTACAGTCAGTCTTGAAGAATACAAATACATATACCAACTTTTATTCTTTTTTATGAAAGAAGAAACTGCTGTTTCTTAAAAACAAGTAAAAACCCCCAAATACTTAACTGATGTTACCACTGGCACTTCTTTAGATCTTTTCCCTCTGATGTGCTGCTCCTGTCTTTTCTCAAGGTACCGTTACTCTCATTATGAATCTTCTTCTAGGGAAATGGGGAGAAAGAAATTAAAAAGGGAGCAAAGCTATTGCCTGATTTGGTTTTTCTGCTCGTTGAGAGAGACATGTTGGGATGGATCCAGGGTACCTGTTACCTTGCCAACCATAAACTAAGTGTATACAAGCTCTTTTATTGGTGTAGCCAAATAGCTGTTCCATCAGTCCAGATCTCTGGTGGAGACGTGCAGCCCCACAGTATGCAGGATCACTACTTCTTTAATGGTAACTTCCCTCCCTATAACAGAAACAACTGTACAGAGCCCATGGCAAAGCTTTTTCAAAGGCAGAAAACTGGCAAACTTCAGCAGAGGAAGTGATAGGAATAGGGATAAGTGTAAAAAGGAGGGCTGCAAGAAGAATGAATGAGTTGGTCAACCTAAAAATAAATACGTGAGACCTGCTGTGCACTTACATATCTGACATTGAAGCAATTTAATCCAGATATGGTTTAAATGTCCCAAACCCAAGCCTTTTGTGCAAAATCAGACCCTTTTTTGCTAAAATAAAAAATTAAACTCCTATGAATAAGAGCTTATAATAGAAACTCTCACGGACTGCAGAAATGTAAGTAGGCATCATTATAACGAAAATTTTATTCTGATTGGTAAGAAAGTTCAGCTAGATCAAGAATACAGATTTTTTTATTTTCTTTTTTTCAGTTGAGGAATTGAAACTATGCTAAGTTGAACCTGTCATTCACTTTGAAGAATCAAAAATTTTTTAAATACTTTTTTTTTAACACCTTTGTCATTGAGAGTCAGTGGGTGATTTTTTATGAGATTTTTCCTTTTGCATTAAAGGTCTTTTGAGGTGGTGGTGTTTTGTTGAGGTTTAATCTTTTAGTGTGATTTTTATCTCAGAAGAAAGGACAATATGCAATAGATCACAACATGAACAAGGTTATTTTCTTGCACTCTGGCACAGAATCTTGATGGTTGCCATTAACCCTGAATACAGGGTTATTTTATCCTTCCTGAGCTGCTGAAAGACCTTTTAATGAAAGTACAAAAGCCTTCTGCCAGGAGAAGGTAGAAATGTCTGTTGATAGCAAATATTTAAAGTGCTGATAAACTCTCAAACTAAGATAGATTAAACATAATATTTATTGTTATAATGTTATTGTAATTTGTTGAGAATCTGTGGAGAGGTTGATGGACAACCCATTTCTCATCTGTTTTGCATGGATCCTAAATCTGGCCTTGAAGAACTCTACGTTAGCAGGCCGTTGTAAGAGAATTAATAGTCTTATCAGATAGCCAAACATTTCAAGAACCCTACCTTAAAAGTCCTAGACCTAGAGTCTGGACTTTTAAGTTAGGGTTCTTAAAATGTATGGCTATCTGTGTAGATGTACTTAAGTATGGTGTAAGTGTGGGAGCAGCACTTTAATGTGTATGTTTTATGCTGGTTTTTCTGATTTATCTTCACAGTATTCCTAGCTTCTATAACTTTCACAAGAATTAGAAGTATTTTAGTATGCTGAATGCATGCTAGAAAATTGAATGTAAAGCAATGACTTTATGAAGGTCAAAAAATGTTTAAAATGGAAGATGACTTCAGGGTGTTGAGAGCTGAAAAATATAAAAAGAGGTTGGTGGTTTTTGGGGGGGTTTTGTTGGTTTTTTTTTTTTTAGAAAGTGAATTACAGCTGACAATTGGGAAAAAATGAGGCAGTGTGTTAATGATAAAACATGTAGAAATTTTAGCTTAATCTATAATAATTTACATTGCTGACTCAGATTCAGTTTTTATGTGTAATAAATTATGTTTAGAGAATCGCATTCAAGAAAGTAAAGGAATAAAAATAAATGATAAAAAAACCCAGGAAATACTGAAATTATTTAGAAATTAGAAGCTTACCAAGAGGAAATATCAGTTGTATATAATTTTCTTACTTAACTTTTTATGTCTTCCCTATTGTCCTGAATGGTGTTATTTTTAAATATTTTTTTATATATATATATATATATGGCCACTGGTTTTAATGTATAGGTGTGCTGTATGAAGCAGATGACTGGTCACAAGATGATGACACCAATTCTAAGACAATGTAACTGTACTTGAGAATAGAAGCTAGTTCATATAAGTATATTAATATATCTTGAAATACTTATATTTTTTAAAAGTTTTCTAGGCATATTTTCGTAAGTGATCTTTTGTTAGACTTCCCTTATAACACTTACTGTAGTGTCAATTCTAGAAAGATATTCTGTTCCACCAGAAGCAGCATTTCCTAAAGCATTTCAAGATGTCAGAGGTATTTTTAATAATTAACAGAAGGTCCATTAGAAAAATGAGAAATGTGAATTTCCTAAGCTTTTTCACGTATTGACAACCCAGATGCTAAGGGAAATAAAAAAAGAGTTTACTGGCTTCATTGGTCTGCTCTGATCCATCAGAATCCACATGGAGGAATTTTATGTTGATTAGAAGTCTAATTATGAGTCCTTTTTGAAATCTAGTTGCTTGTAAAAGGTACAAGAATGAACAAGTGGGAGGTCGTTAGCCTCTGAACAGGTTTGGTAAAATGCCAGCTGGCAGGGCACTGCTTTCCTGATCTCATTTTTTCTCTGTGCTTTAACTTTGATGTGGATATAATAGTATTTTCTTTTATTTTCAGCCTGATTTGGGTTCCACATTCTCTGGGAATTATTCCTGGTCTACAGAGATGTAAGGGAGAGAAAAATAGAACTGTAGGTCTCTTAAGAGAGAATTGGAATGTTTTGGAACTTAATATGTATAAAAGAATAATAATTGGCAGTTAGTTCAGATTCATCAGAGGGTTTTTTTAGCTTCTGATCTTGTGTCATGCCCAAGTAGGAATGTCCAGGGGAAAAAAAAAATCCGCAGGTCTTGATAACACTGCAGGAATGTAGGGGTAGATAGTCCAAGGTTACTTGTCCCTCAAGTATGTAATTGTGAATGGGGTTGTTCACTTTTGTGTGGAAGGGTCTTTTAGCAAAACTGAGATGTCACTGAAGATTCAAGGGAACAACAGAAAAATCCTGTGAATTCTGCCAGAACTGGGATTAGTACAATAACTTACAGAACCACATTGTGATGGTATGACCATTCTTTCTCAGAAGAGTCTATGAGCGTACAGTTTATTGGAAAATGGGCAACAAATTTTGGGACAAAAGTAGTGGCATAAGTATTATTTGTAGATCTTAGACCTAAACTGTCTGGCAGCCAGTGCCCTCAGTTGAACCTTAACCTGAGACCAACAGGCATCACCCAGAGGAAGAAAATGTCAGGGGAGATTTCCTTTGGCAGCCCCTTTCTGGCCCTACACATGCTGTAGCTCTGGGATCTCTCTGCCAACCTTTTTCTGCCAACCCTAACCTTTGATCCTCAGATAAGTCTTTACCCAAGAGAGAGAGCCATGACCCAGAGAGAGAGGTTTTCAGGGGAAATTTCTTTTGGCAGCTTTCCCCTTTGTTTGTCAGACCTTTTAGCCCTCCTTATGCTGCAGCTCTAGGGTCTACCTTTCTTCTCAACCCTAACTCTAGGCCCTCATCTGAGCCTTAACCCAAGACCAAGATCTATAAGGAGAATTTTCTGCAGCCCACCCCTTGCGTTGGCAGTCCCTTTTCAGCCTTACTTAGCAGCTTTAAGCTTTCTTTGTTTCTAAACCCTAACTTTAAGACTAATTGCAGGCCTTTAATGATATTTTATGAGGGCGTGTTTGGCAACTTTTAGTCTTTTAGGAAAATGTATCTGTCTTTCATCCTTATGTTGAATGTGCTGTAAGTTCATATGCTGTGTTCTGAAAAGGCAGGCTGTTAATATTAGTCTTCTCAGACACTTGTTCTTACATATTTTAGTTTATACTAAAATTCATACCAAGGGGAGATAGTTACGTTTATGGTATGGAACAAATAGAAAGATCTGTCTAAACTCTTTCAGATGAACAAATGTACTGTCTAAAAGTCTGTGTAAAGAGGATTGTCCTCTATCCTCCAACAGCTATATTCTCTCAATCCCCCAAAGTAATTGAAATACCTAATTTTGTAGATGTTACATTCATGATGCATACAAAACTGTTGTGCATAACAAGAATGTAAGCGCTTCTACATTTCACTTCAAGGAAGAAGTGGTCTCATGTGACTTCAGTGAATATTGCTGTCACAGTTATTTTAAAAATAAGTTCAACTACATCTTTAACTTGAAGATGAAACTTTAACATATAATAATATAATAATATCTTTCACTGTAGCATCTGACATAGAAACAAATACTTTCTTCTCTGTATGGAGGAAAAGATCATCTTTGCTTATTTAGCAAATGCAGAATGTAATTTCACATGGTGTGTCTGTTTTACTGGCAGATTTTGTAACATGGCTGAAATGATAAAGCTCAGAACATCATCAAATTGTGCAAGAGTTTAACTAGCTCTCAGTTTTATTGCTTAAAACATAACTTGATGGTGTTTCAGAAATTCATGATGTTTTCAAGTCTTGGGGATAAAAAAATTATGATCAGGCTACTTCACCTGGAAATCTGCAGGAGAGGTGGAATACCAGCCCTTGTGAGAGTGACTCTAGTTTGGTAGGAAAAGGCTAACAGGGTGTATGATCAAGGTCTACAAAATCATAAAGGTGGAAGGAGGAAGGTGGTGACAAGCAGAACTGTTACTCACCAAATTCCGCAGTTCTGGAACTAACGGGCAGTCCCTGAAACCACTAAGATGACAGCTTAAAACAGATAAAATAAAATACTTTTTAATGCAGTAGGTAGAAGTTCTGGAATTTCTCACTCCCAGGAAGTTGTGGAGTGCCTGAGTCTGAGACAGACTTTTGTTGGATGGAGCATGGGATGACACAATGGAATATTTCTTATATTCTTTGTTCTAGTCAAGCAGTTTTACTCTTTTTTTTTTTTTTAATTAAACCAACACCTTATATCTCCTTATAACACCTATCTATTGAAGTCTCATCAAAATAAATATACTATGTATTTAAGAATATGAGGAATCTGATGAGATTTTAAATTTCCTTTATTTAGAATATTACAAGGAATGCTTCAATTGCTGACCATTTTCCTCAGCAAATATTGAAAACCGAACATAAATATTTCATTCTCCTATTCTTATACACCCATGCCAGCAGTCAGATAATCTTGCCATTGTTCACCAGGGTCTTCCCTTGGTTGTGTCACAGAGGCTTCATGATGACGTGTTTTAGAACTGACCCATAAATATGAGGCAGCCAGCTAGAGTTCCAGTGGAGAAATCTGAACAGCTTTGGTCTATTGGAAATGCTTGTTTATCTTTCAGTAAAATAAGTCAAAGTTTTAAAGGTAAGGAAACACTTCAGTTCTAAACCTGAACAATTAGCTCTGAACAGAAAATTGTGTTGAGAAATCGTTTGGCTAAATTCTCTCTGCACTGCAGATGGAGGTTGGTTGTTAGCAAATGAAGGGGAAAGGGATGAGGGCTTTTCTACCTAGAAAGTGATTCTGCTGCTCAATAGAAGTTGCTCCAGCAAACTGACTGAAACCTTCTCATCCGTTGGGATGGGGAAGACCAAGGATCCATTGCCTTTTCTTCCTTACTCTGAGCTTATTACATAGCTCTTTTCCACCTTCCTCCTCTGCAGGACATCGTATGTGATCCGCATACCCGAATTATATTACGCAAAACTAGCATGCGTCCTTTTTTCTGTCCATTTGAAGTGGAACTGTGTTGGTTGATTATATTAAATGGAAATGTCAGTATAAACTTCCAGTAAATAACAATCAGAATCATTACATACAGCAATTTGATTTAAATGATGGCACTTTACGCTTTTTCACTTTTATTAGTTTTCTGTGAAAGCTTATACTGCTAAAGACTCTGCCATTAACAAGATGATTTTTTGTTTTCTTTTTTTAAAGACAACTTATTTTGTTTTCATAGAAAAAATACTTACTTTACTTGCACTAGAAGCTTAGAGAGGATTTTATTTTCTTTCTTTCCCACAGAAAACATTTCCCTCAGAGTGGCATCAGACCACTCTGAGAACAGCAGTAGCAAATTGAGAGAGTAGTGTTTGCAGCAGAATCAACAAGCAGCTTGTCTGTACTTCTGTCTCCAATCACTTTTTTGTGTTTTGGCTAGGAGAGAATAATTTCCAACTCAATCACATGCATAGGGTCTGTGCAGAGAGGGCAGTAGGCTCAAATTGTCTTTTTAAAGTTCAATTAAAACATAAAAGCAAAGGTAACCTAAAAAAATAGAGGGAAATAGCAGAAAACTATATTTGGCAAGAACATAGAGCTTTATTGCTACCTACAGGAAAGGCTTAAGAAACTGGAAGAAAACTTTAAAGATAAGATTTCTTAAGTCACAAATTTGACCTCTGCTCGCCCTCGGTGCCCCATTTTGATTTTGTTAATTGTGTGTTATCTTTTGCTCAGTCCAGCCTGTTGTGTTTCTGTTTGCATTTTTTTTGTTTGTTTGTGGGTTTTTTGGTGGTTTTTTTTGGTTGATAGGTTTGTGTTTTGTGTTTTGGTGTTTTTTTTTTTTTAACTTTATATGCACTAGAAGAACTTCAAGACACTGCCTTTTAACTGATCAGATGAAATGTTGCACATGCTCAGGAGGAGTTTTACTTAATGGTTGGAAAATATTTTGGGTTTCTCAATTCCTTTTCTAGTTCCCCCCAAAGTTCTTGTCAATAGGCTCCTAATTACAGAATTCACTCCTAGTCTGTCATGTCTGTGTATTGGTTTCTATTATGTGTTTCTGTTGTGGAAGCTTCTCATGTTCACTGTGAGTGACTAAGGTATAAAACAAGGGAGAAGAATGTTTATCTCAGAAATGTGTCCAGTAAACAAATGGGCATTTATGTATAATATTAAAGTAAATTTCCTGCTATTTCATTAAATAGATCATTGGCATTCAAGATAAACTAGGCAAAATAATTAAATATAAATACATGTTCTCTGTGTGTTTAATATAAGAGTAGATTTCCCTATTTCATTTTGTGTTAGAAAATGTGAGACTATACACACTTGGAAACCATTTGTATCCTTTATTCTTTTTATCTCTGAAACTGCAAACTGTAAAGCCCTAGTGTTTTGGGGGTTTTTTGTTTGTTGGGGTTTTTTTGTTTGGCTTTTTTGGGTTTGGTTTTTGGGTTTTGTTTTTTTTTTTTTTAGGTATGTAGTTTAATAATCTTGAAATGAAACTGGCACAGTGTGAATCCTTATAGCAAAAAACTAAATATGTTTGTGAAAATAAACAAACATACATAAACGTATAGAGTTTACTATAATACAACACTTGACTGCATATGTTTCTTGCTCTGAAGGCAGAATGAGGGAATCAAACTGTCTTTCAATTAAGTCCCTTAATAAACTGATGAATGATATCCTGAGATTCAAATGCTAAGTGTGAGAAAGGTCCATGAAAGCATAGGAAGATTTTGCACTGTACTCTTCAAAACAGCGAGGTGTATAACTTACTTTACTTTTCTGGGAGTAAAATGTGTTATTGAGGCTTTATATTGTTAAAACAAGAAGATTGTGACTATCTGCAAGAGTAAATAACATACACTAGCTTTATTGTTAAGGTCTAGTGCTAGCAGTAAAAGTAGTTTCTACTCAAATGAAGATAACTTTTCTCAAGAGGGTATCTCTTGAAGGAACGAGAAAACAACAAAGAAAAAAGTGATCCAGAGAACCTTGCTATTTAATGGAAGACATAACTGAATCTTGAGTATTTCTCAAATTAGATCTTGTGAAGATCAGGAAAAATATTTTGCTGTGAAGTACCTACAGTTACTCATTGTTACTATCGACGTAACAGGCACCAGCAGGTTGCAGACTCAAATGTTGCGTAGGTCTAGTCTAGTATATCTATATTCAATAAAGCCAAAAAAGAGAAAAAGGAAAGGTTAAAGGAAACAACCTACTTTCCAACACTTGTTTCATCATGGACAGTTTGTCTAGGTTGTAACTAACTGTGCAGGGTACAGAGAAGCTGGCAGTGCCTTTGCATTAAATGTGCTGGAAGACTTACAGGCACTTATGCTGAGAGCTGTGGTGAGACAATTAAATGGCCTGTGTCACTATTATCTCATGTATCTCCTCCTATTAAGTGCTTGTCCTAAGGCAATAGAGTTTTTTGTTTGGCTAATTATCTGTTTGGCATCAGTCATTGTTTTGCTTCATTCAGGTTCTCCCTCTCCTTCATTTCCAGGAATAACTGTTAATAAGCTGTAGTTGATGACATCTTGCCCTCGTACAGGGTACACAGAATTGTCCTGAGTGTTTGCCCTTACCGCACCCTGCTGCTACAGCAAGCAGAATTTTGCTTAGGCATGATGGGCTGTCAGTGTAACGGAAAGAGGCTGATGCTTCATTTAGAAAGTGTTTACTGCAGTAAATATGCTTTAAGCCAAATAACTTCTCTTTTTCAATATTTTTTCTTCATTCATATTTACTTTCAAAAGAAGAGTTAAGTATTATTCTAGAGAGATTAATTTAGAAGGTAAGACATGTGGACAGAGATCCTTGATAGTATTGTTTTCTCAGCTTATGCTTTAATGTGATTCTAAGGAAATAGCCTTTATTGAGGCTTGCAAGTATATCTTCCAGAAGCATGCTAATTGCTGAGTGATGACCCTGTGTGGTGAGAGCATATTGATTTGTCATCTTTTTGTAGGCTTAAATTAAATATTTGTTTCAGAAAAGGTCATACTTGTTATTTAATTGTGAATTATTAGAAATAATTGAGCATTGGTTTACATCCAGTAAATAGGATACAATATAAATTTGTCTTCTCAAACTGGTATGTTTTTAAGGTTCTTTCATTGTTTATATAGCAATTGCTTTCAGATTGTCTGTGTATTTTCCAGTAGGTTGTCCCTGATGATAACTTTCAGATTCTTTTTACACAAAGTGTCCATCTTTGAATGAAAATACATTGTTTACTGCTAATAATGCTTATCTTCTTAGCAAATGTAAAAGACAAATTCATATGCCAGTTTGAGCCATAAAATGAGTATTTTAATTTATAATTATTTGGGCTTTGGCCAGTTCTTCCTGAAATACTAGGAGTCAGGGCTTGGGCCCAGTAGACATTGGTATTTGATCCCAAATAGCTTTAAAGTAATCTTTTCCTGTAGAACAGGTAGGACACGTGATTTAAGGTATTATTGTTGCGTGCCATGGAAAGCTTAATCTTGTGTATCAAGTTACTATGCAGAGGAAGAGCATACTTTCTTAGATCCAGAGCCTCAAAAGGACTTGGGGCCCAGCTGTGGGGTGGAGTGCCCAACTCTACTTAGTCGCTCCATGGTGCCTCACTTGCCTTCAGTTAAAGTTTTGTAGTCATCTAAGCACGTACAGAAAGTTTGCGTCCATTGTATCACAGTTAAATGACTCGGCACCTATTTTCTGCTCAAGCCTACTTCAGATTCTCAGGAAAGGGTCCTCCAACAGTTTACTGAGAGAGGCTACACTCAATAAACCTGGTTTTGGACACAGCACAGGTGTGTGCTCAAATATCTTTTGTTCAATAATGTAACTCCATTTTGTTAAGGTATGGTAGTCTAAAATCCACTGTCTGTCTTAGTGTGAGGGAGTTTCCCCTACGTTTTCTACGTAGGTGAATGTCAGTGTTGGAGGCTTTGTCTAATTTGTTTAGAGGCATTTTCCATTCTTTTATTGAAACTGCTTCACTATGCCATGATCCACCAAATAATTGCTGGAGCAGAAAAAAGTGAGCAAAACTGTATGAAGGGATTTGGGAATTCTGAAGAGGCCTGTTCTTCAACTTGTACTCCAAGACAAAGTCCATTTAGAATAGACATGTTTTATTGAAAGCACAAATTACATCTTCAGAGCAGGAGCCCTTTTAAATTTTTTTACCATCTTCCTGCAGCTCTTCACCCGCTCATATTCCCTCCCACGTGGTAGGGAGATTTTGGGCTGCTGCAGTGACTAATGTTCTTCCTGCCTGCCAAAAATTCTTACAAAGATCCAATAGACAGTTTTTATTCTAGATCAGTTATTTTCAAATTTTTCTTTAGTCTGTGAACCTCTCTAGAAAATTCACATTAATAGTGTTGTACAGCATGTAAGAACTTGCTTTTCTTCAGTTACTGTGGACTCTTTTAGAGGCATTTAGCGGGATGGATTATATTGTTTATAGAAGAAGCAGATTTGTTGCATCTCCATGGTTCCTGTCTGAGAATACCAATTCTTTTCAGATAAAAAACTGTATTTAGTGCTTGTTTGCTACTTCACATGACCTGGATTTCAATTATTGATCTCTAAATAAGAAACTTTACCAATTATGAGTTATTAGGTTTAAATTCCACAGTTCTTTTCACTGGAGAATCTCCAGAGCTAATGATTACTCCAGAATAAACTATTTACCTTGAGTATATAATGTATACGTTGTAATATATTGTTCTAGTTCTTCAAATACTCTTACTGTTAGCCTGAGATATTCAATAAAAGCAGTAAACTGAAGTTTAGAATAGCTTTAGTCTTATTCATAAAGACAGGCCATCTTCAAAGTGTGTGTATGTGCACACATTGTGGGAGTAGGGCATTTAGAGATTATACCTCTAGGGGTCTGGTTCACTTAAAGTTAATTTATTTTCTTATGCAACTTGATTCCTTTTCACTGAGACTGAAAAAAAAAAATCAATTTCCATGATACGTTGCCCCTTCAAAGTCATAACCAACGCTGCTGATTCATGACAAGATATCATGCCTTCAAAAGTTCAATTAGCTCAATCTGAAATAGAATTTCTGAAGGCAGTGTTGTCCTTTGAGGTAATATAAATGTCAGAAAAAATGTACTAGCTGAATAAATATCATCCACTTACAGTTAAATACTAAGACTGCAGATGGATTCTACCTATGGCACTTAAACAAATAGAGCCATACTGTAGAAAAGGTTGCTAATATGGTTTTTAACCCTGAGCATTCTTTTCAAGAAGAATTGATTATAATATAAATAGGCTTGCAGAATCCTAAAGTAAGGCACTTCTCTAGGTTGTGTATTTCTTTGTGAAACTTCTTCTGCTTTGTTTGAAATCAAATGCACTAGATTCCATTTATTTGCTGTCACTGTTTTTTGTGTGTCAGTAGTATTTTAAGTTCTTAAGTTTCACTGAATTCTGAATTGAACTTCACATAGAAGTAAAGTAAGAGAAACAGCAACTTTTCAGTTTCATAAGAGTTTAGCTGTTTTGGTGCATAAAAGTTTTGGCATCCAGTGCAGCATCCACAGACCTGGGCTGGGCTCTTCACTTTGGAAAGATGACAATTGCATGATTTGTGCAGACTTCACTTCTGTTAACCTGGTAAAGTGAAAAATGGATTTAGGATAGAAGTAGTCATTGGAAAGGGAGACTGAGAGACGAAGTGGTTTAAACTTAGCCCAAAGTAACTGTTTTCCTTCTTTCTTTTTTTTTAAGGGAGGAAAAAAAAAATTCCCCCAAAAACCTTTGAGCCATTTTGGTGACAACCCTAATAAGCTGAAGTGGTTGTGCTTGATTGGCAGGTTTATTTGAATGGTTTAGTAAAGTCTTTTATTGCGCAGTAAGTAATATTTAACAACGCTGGCGTTAATGGGTTGTCTGCATGGTCTCAAAGACTTTCAGGCAGTGGTTAGAGTAACAGTTTTGTTTGGGAATCTGTTTGTACTGCCCCTCCTCTTCATGACGCTGGGGAACTTTTGTGTTGTGTGGTGTATACAGCTTACTGTTACAGATCTAAGGCTTAAGTATGGTATGGGCTTACGGCTTTCACATAAGCATCTGAGCAATGAAAAAGAGACAGTGGAAGTCCTCATGAAACATTGCAGAAGCAGTGTGGTAATTGGCACTTGGATTTTTTGGGGATTTGTGATTCACTGACACTAGATTCTCAGGGTTCAGCGTACTTCATAGAATATTCTTCCGAGTGCTGCCTAGGTACACAATGGTATGCCCTGTTCTGATGTGGTCAACATCTTGGTATCCTTTCTATATCACACCTTACTTTAAGACAACATAGAAATATTTAAGGAGACAGTAAGTGGAAGAAAAGCACAGTTTTGTAAATTAAATTGCTTTTGAGGACACCTTGTTACAACTGTGGCCTGAAAACCCATGTGTTCTGAAAAATATGGAGAAAATACTTAACGTTGTATTTTTGCTTCAGCCAGACTACAATGTGAGGGAACAGGTTGGGATTCCACTGTTACAGGTGCACAGCTGAAATACATGGGGCAAGGAGGAATAATTTAGTAGGGATGCTTCTTTTTCGCACATTAAAGCAATTAAGACAATGGACTGGGTTCAGCAGTTCTGATCAGCAATAATTCCTCAATGAGCCAAAATGGAGAACAGGACAACCTGTCCATTTTCAGTTCCTGTGCAGTGACAATGTTGGTGGCATTATGAAACAGTTACTGAAAGCTGTTAGAACTATTGGGCATAATCTGAGCACTGCAATCTATTTTGAAACATTATTCTCAATGGCAGATTTTAATATTGCTCGCCATCTTTTTTCTACTACTGGTTAATGTTTCCAAGATGCAGAGCTGTAATAATGACCTACAGAATCTGGTGTAATAGCTCAAGCATTTTTTCCAGGGAGTAATGGAGGGATTTGAACAGCTTGGTTTTAGGTTTAGTGTTGAAAGGAGTAATTACTACAAGGTAATTGCACTGCTGCTGTTTTCATTTAGAACATCAAGTGACTATTCCAGCACAATTTAGGATGAAATCTGGTCAGATTTTGATAAAATCCCATATAAGTATTCACCTGTGAGAATCATGCTCTATCTGATAAACATCCTGGATCCATAAGTGAAAGTGGTAGTGGAAAACAAGCAACACTTCAGATTTCTTGCATTGATCAAGTGACGCTAATGCTGCACAAGACTTGGGTATGGAACGAAAAGAGCTAGATGCTGGTTGAAAATTTTAGTTTTTTCCATGCCATGTCAGCTTTGAACTCTGTGTGGTGTTTGCCTTAATATATATTTGACTTTTTCTTGCTTAAAAATTAAAATATTAACTAAACAAGATTTATGGCTATTATATTTTGTTCTCAGTGGCATCAGTTTTGGTTTTTTGTTTTGTTTTGTTTTAAACCTGAGTGAGAATCCCAGCAGGCCAGTGCACAATCAGCATAAATCAGAACTTCTGGCAGCATTCCTTTGTAACCCAGAACTGTGCTGAACATGGGTTTTATAAGCACAGGTGAAATAACTCTCAGTTGCTCTGCAGTGAGGCTAAAAGTGTGAACTGAACTAACAGTGTTTGTGTCAGAAACCTCAAAACTGCCCTATGATGTAGGAACTGGTTTTCTGACTTTTTATCTTTTATAATTACCAGAAATATTAGAATGAGCACAGGACTACAGGAGCTCAGATTGACTGCTTTATTATTCACTAAAAGGCTTTGTGATATCGTCTTTGGCTACTGTGGAAACAATTACAATGTCCTAAACAGAACTGTGACTTTAAGTATTGAGTAAGAGAAGAAACTGCTTAACACTTGAGCAGGAAAAGTTCTCATTTTTTGAACAATCTCAGGAAGAGACAAATAACTATCTTGAATTCCCCGCAAAGTAACGTTCTCCAGGTTTTCAAAAACTGTCAAACTTGGAGTAAGACCTTCATTCTTGCTAAGAGATGCCCTCTAAAGTGTGTCCCATGATTTTATGCAGAATATATGGTGTACAAGTATAGACATTTGGAAGAGGCTGTGGTACAGGGGAATGAAAAGTATTTGGAAAGAAAACATCCCTCATCAAATATCAGAAGTAGCATAAATTAGATTAATATGGAGTCTGAACAATGGTATTTTTTAATATATTTTTCATGCAAATAACCTGAAAATAATGAACTTACTTTAAATCAATCAAAAATATTCATAACCTTGCTTCAGGTTTAGCAGTATATGTTTATTCAGCTTAGAAGTATATTTTTAATTGAATTGTGACATCAGAGAGTGGTCACACAGATATCTACATAAGAGTTAGGGAAATTGGAGAATGCTGTAAAACTGATTGAAGTTCAAAACTATTTTAATTAATAGGTTTATCCAGAAACAACTATTTTGTTTTATAAAGAAAAGGAGCTTTTTTCTGTTGATGATTTTGAACCACTGCTGTCACCAAGGCTGAACTATTTTCTTGGTAGGCTAGTGCTATTTAAATATCACACAAAAAGCTATCAAAGGAAATACACAAAAAAGGGCATACATTTGACTTTTTACTAGAGGTGACCAATAACAAATGTAGTTTATCTCAAGCTTGTAAAGAATGTGATTAGTTTAGGAGATCAGTCATGGGAAAGGGAAATAGGAACAACTAAATGTGGTAACACTTTGTGTTTAGTAAGCACTTTGTGTGTAATAAGCAGCAGCATTTTGAATTGTGAAAGTCATATTCTGAAGCTATTAACTTGAGATATTTATATGGGAGTTTCAAAGAGTCAAAGCTAAAGGATATGGAAATAGAAATATACACCACAGCAGAGGTTGATCCTAGGCTTTGGGATATGCAAGCTGTGGAATGGGATTGATCAGTTTTATAAAATATATACATTTGTAGAAAGACCAGATTGCTATTAGGGTAATAGCAAGACTAGAGAAGGATGACTGGGAAATACACAGCATGAAATAACTAAGAGAAAGAGTTGCAATTAACCAAGTCATATTTTCCAAAATTAGTCGTTACTAGATTCTTGTTAAAACCAAAACAAAACTCTTAAGAAAAATAAATTTTTATAGTTTGCCAGTTGATCATAACTTACTATATACAGGCACTATATGTTTCATTGGTTGCTAAAATTATTTCAGAACTTCTTGAAAGTATTCAGGAACGTATAATTGCACTAGTAATACAGTGCTGTCCTTGCTCTATGTGGTGGTAACAAAGGGCTTCATTTTTCTCTTTTAAATGCTGTTTATCATTCTATGTAGTCTTAATCATGTTCTTTCAGCCTTCAACACTTGTATTTTGGTTTATTTCATGAATTATTGTTTACTTTTCAGTTCTGCAGTCTTGCATTTCAGTGTTGTTAGCTCTTGTCCATACCAGAGATATCTGTATCCTTCATTGACTACATTAATGTAGCAGCAGTCCTAAGGCTGGATTTCTGATTATTTCACGCATTTTCTGAGATTAAGAGACACATCAGACTGCATGGCTCCAGTTGTCAGCTATTTTCTTACTTTAATGAAGTTAAAATTGAGTTTTGTGGTATCGTTTGTGCATAATGACTTTAGATTTGATTTTGAATCCTCTGGCATCAATGACTCTGTGAAACAGAGCATCTAATAATATTACAATCGGAGGAAGTATGTCTTAGTAAAGTATCAGGTTGGAATATAGGGTATGTAGGTTCTCTTTACTCTTAGTCTAATGACAAAGCAGTGATGAGACAGGTGCTTTGTCTCTGTGTGCTGGAGTTAACCTGCCTGTAAAATAGGCATAACTATCCTAATGCATGTAAAATGCATGCAGTAGACTTTTAGAGCGCTGTAGGAGAAAAGTTACTATTAAAGGCATGACTACTGTATTATCTCTCTTCAGCCTAGTTTGGGAAATCCCAATCTGACTGTTAAACAACTACCGTGTTTTGAATAATCTAAATTATTAATACACCATTTGTTCTGTGCATGAGGGTCTTGATTTATTTCAAAACCAAGAAATAGGTGTGTTCTTTCAAAGAAAGCCAAAGCACATAGCATAAAGAAAAGATAGTGTAATTGAAAAACCTTATGAAACAAGTCAGATCAGTAATGTAGATTTGGTATGGAAATAAACAGTCCTCTTTCATCTAGATGATAGATAGAAAGATAAAATATACATATATTAACTCACGTCCCTAATTTTTGATCCTTGGTGAAGGTGATCCCTGTTCTCTGAAGTTCTGTCTGTACACTAAGAGTGCGCTTATAGAGTTAGGAGGGTCACACAACTAGAAATTAGTAAAATACTAATAATATCCAATGAAAGCATTAATACAAGCTTTAATATGCTCCCAATAAGTAGTAGTAATATGAAATTAATCTGTTGTTAATGATACTCTCAAATATAGCTCTACTGTTACAAGTAGTGCAGAGTTACTCCTTGATCCTCCTAGTTTGTCACATGAAGAATATCTACTCAAAATTCTAGTATGCAGTAAGTCTTTGTTGGAAAGAACAGTTCAAAAAAGTCTGCTATTGACCTCACTTCACAATGGCTTGGCCTCCTGCAGTAGCTGCCAGCAAACCAAGGTTCCAGCAAAGATCACTAGGACAGTAAGAGAGATACTAAACTCTATAGCCACACCAAAACAGAAGGCTATAGGATGATAAATACTGTAAGGAGAATTTGGAAATTATTTCTGTTCATGCACTATAAAATATTTGATTTTCTGTTTCATGTCTCACCAACTTGGGCAGGGGACATTCTCCTGTCTCCAACTACATTGTTGGGTGGCAGTACTGTAAAACAGAGAGTGGCTGCTATTTTCAGTGGCTTGTCTAGTATAAATAGAAGAATAAAGCCAGTGTAAGAGTAATAATAAAAGTAGGATGTAATAACAATGAAAATTACCTGCCTATTCAAGGAATTGAATGAATCATAAATTTCGTTGGCACTTTATCCATAGAGTAAAAGAAAACAAGAAAAACAACACTAACAATAAACCATAGCAAACATAATAAAATAAGAGTATTTCTTCTGAATAAAAGCACAATATTTTGAACTATGTTATTTATATAAAGCAGAACAAGCCTAGACACGGAAGTAACACAGGTTTACTTAGAAATATCCAAAAAGTAGGTCCGTAACTTGAGATGTGGGAGAACTGTATCCCTATTTCAAATCAATGGGAATCAAAAAAACAGAATTTCTGACATCTAGACAAGATCCTAAAAGATGATGACACACTGACTTGTAATAGTTTCCTGGAAAATTTTGTTTCTGACTCTCTTTTTTTTAAGGTCCTGTGTGGTGGTCAGATAATGAGGATATGCAATGGTCAGTTAGGAAGGTAAGACAAGCCTTACATTAGACTACGTTACGTATGATTTCAGAGAGGCTTAGATGATTATGTTATACTGTATAAGTGGAAGATAGTAGTTAAGGTCACTACATCTAGAGGTCTCAATCTAAAACGTATATATGCACGATGATGTCTAAAATGAAACAAAAACATTCAGATTCATCCACTGACTCTAGTTTTTGCTGTATTCATATGGTGAAAGGGTTGAGGAAGGTGAGGCATTTTTGTTTTGTTTTGTTTTTTCCTTAAGATGAGCTTAAATAGTTTCAGGTTGAGCTTCTCATTAACTAGGAAAACATTAGGATGAAATAACTTGAATAGCACTAATGTAACTTGTCAAATGAATAGATTCACAGCCACAATTACTGAAATGCTTTCATGTGCAAAGTATATCCTCAAACCTTAAAAAGAAAGTGTTTCAAATAATATCTATCTCATAAAGACTCGGTGGACAGCATTGACAAGTTCCAGGTACAAAAGCTATTTTCTGTGTCATCAATAAAGTGCAAATCATTGGTCATTCAGTGGAAGAACAGTTACCCAAGAATTTGACTACATTATTTTGTATCCTGTAGTATAATTCTCAATATACCACATCCTCATTGTCTTAACAATTCTGCTTTAAGTATCCTCTACCTGCCTTTATAAGGTGGGGTTTTTTTTTCCTTATTTTTGTTTTGAAAAAGGTCAATATATAAGCAAGCTTATTTCTGTAGAAATAGAAGCAGCTGCTGTTCTCCATACCTTTTAGGAACTGTCATTTAGATCAGTTTTTTAAACTCTGTGAAAATGTCAAATCCTTTCCTTCAAGATTGGAATGGAAATTTTAATTAGGCTTCTGGATGCCAATGTTGTAATGTAATATATAGTATACATAGAAGTATGGAGGCTTCCCATGCCAAAACCATTAAATTGGTTTTTCATAATAATTGTGACCTTTTTAGACCATTTAAAAATGAACTTCATAGTTTCTTAATTTTATGTCAGACTCTATATGAAAGTGTATTGTTCTCCTTTGGGAAAAGTCCTGCATAATTTAGTAATAAAACAAATGTTTTATAAAACTCCTTAACATCTCAGCAGTTCTAGTTCATATGTGATATGCATGTGTGATGCAGTCAGTAAGTGATGCCACCATTAGGATCCTATGGTACATTTTATACGATTTGATACATTTCTATAGAAACTATAAAATATACAGTAACCGTCTATTTTTGATAAAATATAGGTATTATTATATGAATCTTCAGAGGAATCTGATTAATAGTTTTTCCCTATGTAAATTAAATTTGAGAGGCATTATTCTGCTGTAATCTGGCAAAAGAAGCTTAGGTGATTTGAGCTAACTGTAGCTGGGATCATGTTTCACAATTCACATTCAGGCACGTGGGTAGTGACTGAAGAATGTCTGTAAATGCATCAGAAAAAAAAAAAATATTTATAAAGCCATGAAGTTTGAGTTGAGATCAGCCTGGTTTATTTCCTCAATTTAGAAGCACCAGTACTTCAATTCTGTATTTCAAGTGCATGTGCTAACGTGACACCTGTCAAAAACAGTACATATAGTTGAGAAAGTTGAACTTTTCCTGTAGTGCCTACACATGTAAGTGTCTGATAAGAGCTATATTACCCTGCTGCCAAACATTTGTTGTGCAAATGGCTAGAATACCTAATGTGGTTGAAAAGGTCAGCGGTTGCTGTAGGTAATTGGGATGCAAGCACAGGAAGGAACAGTGGGTAGGAGGACCTCAAACTGGCCAAGGTTCCCTGTGGATACCCTGGAGTGTGTCAGGGAAGTGGCTGCAGGAATGGCAGAGCTGATTAAACTTTAGTTTGCAGCCTAGAAAACATGGTTTCTGTAGCTACAGGGCAGGCCAAGGAAGTGGGTATATTCTGCCTGTGTACAAGGTCTACGTGTCATGGTTTAACCCCAGTCAGCAACTAAGCACCACACAGCTGCTCGCTCACCGTCCCCCCGCAGTGGGATGGGGGAGAGAATCGGGAAAAAAAAAGTACAACCCACAGGCTGAGATAAAAGCAGTTTAATTAGGATGGCAGAGGAAGAGAAAATAAGAATAATAACAATGATAAAAGAATATACAAAACAAGTGACGCACAATGCAATTACCACCCAGTGACTGACTCCCAGCCAGTCCCTGAGCTGTGACTCATCCCAGCCAACTCCCCTCAGTTTATATGTTGAGCATGATGTCATATGGTATGGAATAGCCCTTTGGGCAGTTTGGGTCAGCTGTCCTGGCTGTGCCAGTTTCTTGTGCACCTGACAGAGCATGGGAAGCTGAAAAGTCCTTGACTAGCATAAGCAGTACTTAGCAACAATTAAACTATCAGTGTGTTAGCAACATTATTCTCATCCTAAATCCAAAACACAGCAGTACACCAGCTACTAGGAAGAAAATTAACTCTATCCCAGCCCAAACCAGGACACTATGTAAGTAATGCCAAGAACATCTTCAGTCCTTGTGACACTGCAGAGTGTGAAAGGCACATGTCCTGAAGTCACTGAACTTCCTTTCTTTCTATGGATTGTTTGTGCTATCTAGTGTATAGTTTTGTTGCATATATTTAATACTACGGTAACAAAATCCCCCCTACAAAATTTTATGGTCCGTGTATCAACTAAGATAGAGACTATATCTAGATGTCATTTCATTTCATATAATGAAAATGCATTTATTTTCTATCTAATTGAGAATTAGGATAGCTTTATAAGTCTACTGTTATGTCCCTGAGGACATTGCCAATGAAATTGGAAAACCCACATGGCCTCCACAACTCTCGCCTAAGATCATGTTTTTGTCTTGGAAGTAACACAGTGTAATATGAGATACAGCAGTTGCCAAGGTAACTGTTCTTTTTTAGTTTGATAGCAGCAGGTGAATGGTTGCCTGGATATCCATGGTAATTTGCTGGGGCTCTAGTAATTCAGTAAGGATGTACACATTTTTCTTTAGGCTTATTTTTCTCTTACAGAGGCTTTAACTAAAACCCTAAGGTACATGATAATTATTAAAATATTATTCAATACTACTCAATAATTATTCTTCCTGTAGTGCTGTGTTGTTAATATTAATATTTTATTAAGGTTTTAAATGCAGAATCTTAGAGCAAGGTCTTTTATATTATCATGGTTCTTTTCAGAGAAACACTTTCTGATTTTTTTTTTTTTTTTATTTAGTTTACCATTTCAAGACCCTTCAAAAACTTATCAAATGAACTCCACATTTAAATCTGAAACTAATGAAACAAAAGCTGCAAGCAGATTTTCTGGTTTGTTTTTATTGTACCATCCTTTAGTGAAATTGGTAAGATATTTGAAAATAAGCCTTATCTCCCATTCTAACGCTGCTGCAGCATTCTCCTGGATTTAAAAGAAAATACATGTAGCAAAGAGGTGTTCAGATTTTGTGCATGGGATGCATGGGAAGGTTCTCATTAAATGTGACAAAATAATTATTTTCTTGACCACAGTTGTTTGTTGTTTGTTTGTTTGTTTAAGTTGCTGTTGGTCTGAATCCCATCTATATAGTTAAATACTCCAGTTTAGAAGATCCACCCTGTTCTGCATCCTGTGTTCTACTATATTGTGCTGTATTTCTACTGTAAAATTTTGCACATTTAGAGTAAAATTTTCAGAGATTAGAACCTAAGTCTTCAGTGTGTCATAATTAGGTTTTAGATTTAATGTAGCAATAAGATTTATAGCTTTATTCAGTCTGTTGGCAGACCCAGAAAGAGAATCTGTTGCATCATTTAGACTACAGTTTCTTAGCTTATTATATAAACATAGTCAGAATGTCAATTTCATTAGTTTTCTGTGAAGAAAATCTTAAATTTGGGACAATCTGAATATGTTTTAAAGGTTTCACCTGTGTATAAAGTTGACCATACAAGCCTCTGAGCATGTGATATATCTGTGGCCTGAATTCTAGCTGCTAAAATACCTCAGAATTGAGCAATCCTCTCTGAATTTAGTTTGATATGTGAAATAGCATTTCTTAAAGGAAAAGGAATCTTTCTTCCTAATTCTGTTACTGTTATGAATAATATCAACATCCCCAAAATAACATTACAAGTAAGCTGGCAGTACAGAAGTAACATTGCTAAATAAAACCATCAGCCATATTTATGAAAAGGTGGACTAGAGTGGGTCAAAGCTGCTCCACCTAAGAATCAAATCTGTATTTTCAGTGGAATTATTCTGTAAACTGACAACAATGACACTCTGAAAGATATTTATTTATTTTCTGTAGTTTTTTTTCTGAACACTTGATTTCTGAAAATAAGGATTTGTGCTGGAAACAAATCTTTCAAAGCTGACAGTGAAATTGCTTTGTAACAAAGGTGTTGTCTGCTTTCTCTCGGTTACTGAAATAAAATGCAAGGTATGACATTTTTGTATGGGATAGGCTGTTCTTGGCTTAGAAGTAGATTGTTTTGCCCCCCAAAAAAGGGTTGGGGAACAAGTAGATATGTTTTAAGCATCCATCTTAGCCAAGACTACCATCTGACAGGTAGACTCAACATCTTGACACTATTGTAAATGTTAATGTTAGCTCTGCCTTTGTTTTGATAGCATTGTCAGACACTTACTCACCAATAGTACTTATTTAAGTAGATCAGACTCCTAAAATTAACAAAACTACTGTAATTCCCTGTCCGAGGACACATTTCTTTGACTGAGGTGTGTAACTCCAAACAGATGCGATAGTTGTTTTCTTCTCCCTTTATGACTTGACGCTAAATCATGTAGCTCAAGTGAGTAACCAGCAGTGACTGGAGCACAGCTCTAAGATGCTGGGTCGAATTAGAAGTTACATGAAGTGCATCAGCTGGTAAGAAATAAACCTCTACAAGCCTTCTGGAGAAGCTTTTTTAAAATTATTTTTTAATGTTTAATTATTGCAATACATTTCTCTCTCTGCCTATAATGATTTCCAAATTAAAGTCTGCTATTAAACAAAGGCAAAAAAAAAAAGAATATTACTTTAGTTGCTAGCCATTTCTGAATATAAAGAAAATGCCTTACTTATACATGTTTATTCCCTCTGCTTCAACATATCATGCTTTTGATTAATAAAGTCTCTCATTAATAGAGCAGGATGGAAAATAGAGTGCTTTTAAACTGACAAACTAGTACGCCTGGTTATTTCAGTAGTGTAAAACTGACTCATCAGTATAAAGCAATTAATGGTCCAGCCTTGAAGGTTCTGACTTCAGTCAAGTTAATTGTTAAAAACAAAAAACAACCAACAAAACTGTGGGTACTTAGATCCTCCTGAAGTTGCATTTCTCTGCGATAATTGTATTATTACCTACCAGAGGTGTAATAGGGCTCCTAGAAACTGTACGTTCCAGGCATGTCTTTTCTTCAAAACTGACTATTACTGCAAAGGTGAATCATTGAATCATCCATATGTTGTGTTTTTAAAATTCTTTTTAGCTTATAAAAGTAAAGGTAGGCACGTGCTGAGAATTTTAACAACCCTAGTGAATTAAAACTTTGAAATATAGACATGTGAGTCCAGATAACAGCTTTGAAATGATTCAGTATTATATTTGAATAGAAGAACCACTTAATTTTTTTTTTTTAATTATGATGTTTAAGGTTTGGCTTTTTTATGTCTGCAGAAACTGCAGAACAGATGCAATATTTACAAAAAGGTAAACAGCATAGTAATGCTTCAAAACATGGTAATATTTTGTGACAAAAGTTATCTTTATTAGTTGTCAGAAAACAGTACTATGTTCTGCAGCAAACCTCTTAGCATCTTGCTTCATCTACTCTTCTTGTGGCAGATTTTTGATACCTAAAATGCAAGTGTGAACAGCACATGTGAACAACTGCTTAAACAACCTCTTTGCAGGAGTAAGGGTAAAACTATATATATTTCAGATTTTCTTAGATGAGTTGTTTCTTCCTTAAAATATAAGTAAAGCAGCTTTCGGGCTACAGATTAGTCTAATGATTCAACTTCTGTCTCTTGATCAATAACAAATCAATATCAGATCAATAAAGTATGTCTGAATGTCTATTAAATTTTGGATAGTGTTTCAGTGCAACTTCTTCTATAAACACTTATTTCAGTGATGCAGAAGCAATTTTACTGGCTATAATGTTTGCCAGACTAAACTAGTTTTGAGGGAGGAAAAAAAACCACTGAATATTTGTGAGAAAGCAAGTGCTTGGGCTCATGCAGTAAAGGAGTAGAAATGTATCATTTCATCTCTTTCAGTTAGAGGAGCTGAAGTAGTTAAGTGAGGACTGTGGGTGGAGTGGTATGTTGAAATAGATTTTAATATGTTTTGGCTAACAGTTGAATGTTTAATCGTGGAGCTAATTGAGCCTTGTGACCTATTTCTGCAAGTAAGTTCTGAATGCTGTTTGCCAGGCAGTGGGAACCTGGCATGTGGGTTAGGGCTTCACTGCACTGTGGCAGTAGAAATAATACTATAGACTTCATGTCTGAATTACTACACTGTTATTAACAGGAGGATTTATCAAAGTAATTGTTTTTGAAAAAAAAAATTAAAAATTGTATTTTAAGAGGGTAGACTTGCTCCTTTTGCTCATGAGTACTACAGTGATGTGCCCTTTAGAAAAAGCAAGCTACATTGGTTAGAAAAAATGGTTAAATCGCAGGTTGAACCAAATCACAGGTTGGTCCAAATGGCCACACCAAAACAAATGCTGGTAAAATCCTACTTCAACTTATTTTGACAGCATAAACAGTATTTAGGGACTTAACCATTGGATGTGTGCAAATGTCATCCAGTATAATGTACAACTTCAGCTTTCAGTTGACATTCTCAAGTTCTGTATAGTGTGGCTAAATACAATCCAGGCATGTAGGAGTGCAGGTGGTGTTTTAAACCAGCTGTACCACTGTGATGTAAAAGGAATTCCATGTAACAAAGAAGGGCACCTCATCAGCTGAAGGGAATGTAAGGAGAAGTGGTCTAAATGAGCCAGCAGAAGCATCTGTTGCACTCATAAATTTATATGAGGCTGTTCAGCTGTATAGAATGAAAATTATGTTTCACTAACACTTATTTTAATAAACCATTAAAGGGTTTGCATTGCAAATTATAGATGCTGACTGAATTTTAAAATAAAACCAAATGCTTATTTTTGTACTGCATTTTCACATCATGATAACGTTGTGTTTCCCTTAATAAAGTCAGAAATCAAGTAATTTGGCAAAGAAAGTTAATAGGCTTACCCTGCAGTTTTTGTGAAGAGTCATAGTTCGGGCTATCAATGATTAAGAGATTTGGAATACATTTTGTATATTAATCTTCACTTAAAAAAACATTAGTGAACAATCTCCTGTTTATCCAAGTTGAAAGTTTCTTTCATATTCCTGTCATCTTGGAACTAGCCAAATGGCTTTTTAATGAAGCTCCTCATTGTCTTCAATGGTTATTAGATGCAATGAATTTATAAATTGGGTCGATTACTTTACAATACTTACTTACAGTCTTAGAGAGCTCTTATCAATGCTGGTAAGGTCATGCCAAGAGTTTCTATACACTTGAGAATAAAGAGAATGAGTCATACACATATCCCAAGGGTGAGATTGTTTCCTTAGATCTTAATGGCAGAACTCTCATTCACTTAAATGACAGAATTTCAGCCTCTTTTCATCTCTTCTGTTTCTTACCTGCAAAGTAACTTTCTTAATGTGTTTTCAAAGTTTTCCTGCTGTCAGTGCCCAGTAATTTTTCTTTCTGTTTTTCCAGACTGGTTAATTCCACTCTTTACTCAAGTTGACTACTCATGTGCCCTCTTTACTTCATAGCTGTGAACTGCATTGATGGTGAATCTTTTCCATTTTTCTATTATCATTTTCTTCTACCGGTATAGCTCATTCTGCTTTCCTGCTGCAAATACTGTTTCCACTTATTAGTAGTCTTCAACCAAATATATTACGTGCCATAACAAATCTATCTCAACATTCTAATGACCATCCATTTAAATGCGACAGAGGTTTTATGTCTGTCTTGACTTGCTGATCTAACTGACATAATTTGCATTTATTAGAAAGGTTCTAAATGCTGTTATATTGTCATTTAAGAATAAAACTCCTGAAGTAGCTTGAAGAATATGCAAGTTGATATTTTGCACTTAAGTTTTTAATTTAGAAATAAATAATTTCATTAATACTTGAAGAGCAGATTACTTACTGGCAATGCTTAGCAACATATTAAAATTGTTGATCATCTCAAAATATTTGAATATTCATTCAAAAGAAAGAATTGAAATGTATTCATCTTTTTACTTCTCATTTAGGAAGAACACAATAATGAAGAAAATTAATGGTCTTGAATTTGATTGTGTGCACTACTCAAAGAGAAACTTGAATACTTTCTGCTCTTGAAGGAGTATTTCTGTATCATCCTTGGGAGCTGGTCTTTAAAATTGGTGTTTATTTGATATACATTTGATTTTTGGCAGTAAATTTGTCCAAACACATGCATACATGTACACACATGCCTTCTTTTATGCTAAGAAGATAAGCAGAAAGGGACATTGGGAGAGGTCAATCTATGTTTTAGATGTTTGTGGCTGACTGTGTGCTGTAATACACCTGCAGCTTGACTGCACTGTCTGCTAACGTTCACTGGGTCCTGCCTCAAGGTGGAGCTGTTATATTTTCAATGGAGATGAAGACCTGAAAAGCATTATCTTTTCTTCCCCCAAATCCTGTTTCTGATTTGAATAGATGTATGGGTTGTATTGGTAAAGAAAAATGGCAAGCAGTCTTCCTTCCCCTCAGCAAAAGCTGGAGTCAGCAATGTGTCACACAGGTGGATGGGCCTACGACACTGGCTGACTTTTATTCAATCTGACGTTACCTTTCAGAGATTCAGGAAGATGCATACCTTCCACTTACAGTAGGTATCCAGCAGGATTATGATAATATGTGCATACCGGCTGTCAAAAGCTGTGCTATTCTTGTTGTGGCTTTTTGTGATTGGGAATGGTTTCCCAGAAGAGAGTATGCGTGTGTATTGTGTTCTAATTAAGACTATACGAGACGGTTATGGCAGGCTGTCAAATCAATGGGATGCTGGGTATATTTTAGTCTCCGTGCTATAGTCTAAATAACCTTTTAAGGATTCTGTTCTTTCAGTGTGGTAAATAAGTGCTGAATGTTTTGTACTTAATAGGCCTTTTCGTAATGCATTCCACATGGCTTTATTGCTGGTATGAGACCTTCTTATCACTAAATACACAATAGTGACATGAGGTCATTTCAGCATGGAGAAATGCATACATCTCATAGATGAACAAAGTCAGTCTATTGTGAAGTTTAGTTAAACAGGAATACTCCACAGTAAACATTGGTGGCAAATTTAAGGAAAATGAGGGAAACCTACAAGTACTTATTCTAGTCATCTTTCACCTCTCAGTTTAAATACTGTGAAGGTCTATTGTAGCTGGATTTGTGAAAGTGACACTTATTTCCCTTTTGTTTTTTCTCTTTGATTTAGAGTATCTTTATTCTGGTCACTTTAAAAGTTAACTATATCACACATTTCAAAAGCTTGTGGCTCCAGACTGTATGAGAGAAGAGATCTGGCCAAGCCTCTCTCTTAACAGGTGTAACAAATTACCTGTTTGTAGTTCATTTTGGGTTAAAAAAAAAAAAAAATCCAGGTGGTTTCAATTTTAGCTAAGGATGACATTTACCAGAAGTGAGAAGAGATTAAATTAGACCCTGGACAGCACGTAAGATCTGAATTGGGAGCAAGACTGGGGGACTGATGGGCTCGGTACATGGTGCCACACTGGTGCCCTGTGTACTATTGAAGAGGGTTCACATTTTGTAGCCACTATTCTATACAGAGCTGAGTGACATCTGTTTTGGTAAGATCTTTATTCACCTAAAAATGCAGCTTCTAACTGCTAGCAGTATTAGTAAACTCGGGTCAAATTAGCTTTGGCTGGCACAAAAATGGAAAAAGAAACATTCTTGAATGGTGAAGCATTTCAGCATTCTAAAGAAACATTTTGATCATTTGGGGCTATGCTGGGGGTGGGAGGACTTGGAGATCATGTACCAAATTGAAGAAAAATTCCATTTTGAAGTGCAAGTCTTGGGTTCAATGGGCATTTTAAAACCTGTTAAAAAGGGATGATTTTACTAGGGAGGACTGGTCCCTATAATCCCATTGGGTCTAAAGTATTTTATTTTTTTCCCTGTTACTTCGAACTTTTTTTATAGGGGGTGCTTCTAATATATGTATTGATTCAGGCAGGGAGAAAATTCACTTCAAGTAAGTACCCTTAGCCAGTGGAATATACTGACCCAAACCACCACCAACATTGATTTGTATCTCAGTGATGTAAATGATAATACCACTTTAATTCTAAATCTTGTTCTTATTATTAAAAATTACTGGAATAAAAGTATTTCCAGCTGGATGAAATGACTCAGTTTTCCCTAAGCTCATATTATGTTTTACTTTATTTGAAAAAAATTAAAAGTTCTGACACAATTTTTTGAAAAAATTCTTATTCTCTTCATTCACAGCAACTTTCTCCTCCCTCTTCCCAGCTTACTCCTGGGCTATCTGAGTACGGGTTAAACATACCCAGTATTTAGCTAATTTAGAAGAACTTATCCTTAGAAAGAAAATAAATAATGGGAATTCTGTACTCTGTATTCTCTTTGTTATCAAAACCCAAACCATAAATGTCATAAAAATGATCTCTAACTTCTGCTTTCTCAGCATTTAGAAGAAATAATTTGATTGCATGATAGAGTTTTATAGGTTTATCTATAAAGAAGTTGAAGAAAATCCAAGTTAAAACTGCTTTGTACTATAAGGTTTATGTTTATTATTATGCTTTTGGTGTAAAACTTGTCCATTTGTGTCCAGCTTCTTGAATTGGTGAGGTGAGTTTCACAATCCTACATTACTGCTTAATAAAAAAGGTTGTAGACTGATGTAACAAAACTAATGTCTGGGCCTGAAATCTGAATGGGAAGGACTGAAAATTGTGATAGTTTGGGGCTGGGTTTTGTTTGTTTGTTTTGGGGTTTTTGTTTGAGTGGCTTGTGTTTTTTGTTCTTCTTGTCGTGTTTTGTTGGGTTTTTTTTTCAGTGAGCTTGCTCAGAGGAGGAGTTAAACCTTAGACTGTGGAATTAGTCTGTTTACCTTAGAGTGTTGGTTGTCTTACCTAGTGTTTTTCAGAGTATTCAGGGGCATGTTTAATATTCTTGATGAAAACAGATGTTGACATTCTCTGCTAATTGGAGTCCCAGGTGTTTTCTATTCTTTGGCTGTGCAGTCAGTACTGCAGCTGTGGCCCTGTTTCCCTCTGAGTTTTCTCTGACTTTTGGGTGCTCTGAGTCCGGTTTTTGAGTAGTAGTTTCCATTTTGGTCTCACATGTTATTGATGGTTTTTGGATGGTTCAGGTCTGTTCTGAGAAAGAGGAAAATAATTCCTTATAGCAATACATAAAATTATCTGAAACTGATTGAAGGCTAGCTGGAACTCAGAGCACAGGTTTGTCAGCTCATCCTAAGTTGATGAAAATGAACTTGGGCTTGCTATCAGACTAAGAAGCAACTGGACACAGACTTGCCGGTTGTCAGGACTGGGTTGCATGGGGCTTTATTGCGGGACCATTTAGGGTGCCTGTATGGATGCCTCCTCTCTGTTTTATGGGAATGGTTCTTAATTTCAGGGCTTGAGTTCAGAAGAATTAAAATGGGTACAAAACAAACCTTCTGTCCCAGTCCCATCTTTCTTCTCAATTTGTGCTGTAGAACTGTACTTTCTGTCTTTCTGCTCAGCTTTTCAGAAGTACTGCAGATAACAGCATTTAAAAATCAAACTGCCAGTTTCAGTCCATGCTCTTGCTTCTCTACACCAGTTCTACCTGGCAGCTTCGGCTCAGCTCAGATTGGAGTGGCCAGTGTTGTCAGAAGCACCTTTTGTTATCCTCTCAGCAGAAGTGATCAGAAAACCATGGCAGAAGGAAGAAGATGAGCTGAATAAGCTCCTAACAGGCTAATAAGGTTAAGTTCATAAATTCTGCAGGGTTTGAATATCTGAAAAGCACTCTAACGCTCACATTTCCTGAGAAGGGCTTGCTGTACTGTTCAGTCTTTCTGCCAGAACTGTGTAGGTGGATAACCCATTTTCACAAAGATACTGCTCCCCTTCTGTCAGGCAAAGATATGTCATCAGGAAAGAATCCCTAAAATTTATGAACTGCAGACTCACTTGCATTTTTTGGCCTTTATTGGTATTTTGTAAGTACAGATAAAGTAATGAGAATAGCATATTCAAAACATACTCTCATTTTTTTTAATCTTTGGGTGTCACAGTTTATTGGAGCAGCACTGGTTTCTAGCACTGTTGTATGGTGGTCTAAAGAAATCTCAAAGAGAATAATAATTGTAAGAGTCTGACTTGATTAGAAAATTGAAATATCAGTGACACCCAAGTTTTCCTGGACTTGTCCTATTCTTCCTCTCTTTCAGTCCTCTGGTCCCAGTCCCCAGCCTCCTCCAAATAATTTTCAGACAGAATGAGCTTGGAACATTTCCCTGGGATTTCAGCATGTTGTGACAACCTACAAATATCAACTCTACTTGTTTAGATGAATCTGTGCTGGCTGAGTAATTATGATGCTTGCAGAAAGTACGATATCTGAAAGTACTGGACTTTGTGCCCATGGAGTGGGTACACAGTTAATCTGACACATGCTGAACAGATACCACCTGTACAGAAGAAGAGATCCTATACAGAATACAGTTCTGTGAACTGATTTTCCAGAATAAATGTCTTTGCTATAGCTGTCTGAAGGAAGGAGAATCTGGGGGCGGGAAACATGTAAAATGAATTCTCTAAGTGTTTTAATAGATCTGTAATTGTTTTTTTTTGTGCATCACACACATCATGAGCTTTTTTTAAAGTAATTCTGAAAAAAATAAATTAAACTCGTAAATTTTTTTTTTTTTTTATCCGTCAGGCTGTTCTCATAATATCTGCACACTATTTAAAAGTTCTGGAAACTTTGTCCTTACAACCAAGATAACATTTCTTGAGCATTGAGTTACCCAGTTCTGTTCATGCTCTTTTGCTGTGCCCATCACCAAATTATTTGTTTGCCTGATCTGTT
The DNA here is from genome assembly GCF_030463565.1 of Pelecanus crispus. NCBI lineage: Eukaryota > Metazoa > Chordata > Aves > Pelecaniformes > Pelecanidae > Pelecanus > Pelecanus crispus. The sequence continues at coordinate 39,030,500 of NC_134646.1, forward strand.
CCTATGGGAACCATGTGGTTTTAATTACATGTTATGACATGGGATTATCTTTTTGCTTTGGCAAGATTGCATAATGTCATTCCATCTCTGCAATGAAAAAATCAAGTATTTTTCAGTTGGCATAAAAATATTGTCAGAGGATAAACTAATGGTGATACTCTCCCTAAGTTCTGTTAGAGTGGTGTATTGGGGATTTTTTTTTGTTCTTTGGGTTTTGTTGCTGTTGCTTTTTTTTTTTTAAAGTATTCCCATTGAAAAAGTCTTGCTTTACTAGGCTCATGTGGTGGACCAAGGCAATAAATGTAGTCATTGTGGAAGACGTAAGCAGTAGTATAACTGCATTTACTTGCAGTAGAAGAACAGGAGTCAGATGAAGTATCATTTAGGATTTGAAGGGGTATGACAACAGCCTTTTTATTCAGAAGTTTTGGATTTCCTTTAAAAAAACATATTTGCTTATCATAGTATACTCTCAGGTTGTAGAAACAGTACTGCCCACAGCTTTTATGTATCAGAACTAATGTATTCAGCAGTAATACCTTTAAAGAAAAAAGGCCTGCTAGCAGCCTATTTTTCCAGGAGGCATTTGTTTGACAGGTAAACCCTTTGAGAAGCTGGCAAGAAGCCAGCAGCAGCACTGGAGGTAATGCACGGTCAGAGGTAGTGGCCACATCCACTGACTTCCTTCTGTTGACTTCTATTTCGTTCTGTGATTTAGCAAGCTTTTATAGATCAGCAGACAAGGGCGCTGGCTGACAAATGCATCAGTGGGGCTTCAGAGACATTTGTTTCATGGATAGACAAAAACCAGTGGTACAGTAGTGTTGAGGGGAGTATGAAAATCAGAACATTTTTGCCCAGGTGTGTCTTGCATGGTTTTAGTCACGTATGCTGCCACAGGCCGTGTCAAAGCAAGAGTTCTGTGAGTGCAGCACTTGAAAAAATAGTTATGGCTGGCATTATTCTGGAATGTGCTGTCTGAGAAAAACATTAAAGCCTGCAGAATCTGAAATCCTTAATGGAACTTGTCTGAGCCTTTTAGTAATGAATAATTTGCAAGGTATAACACAATATATTAAAGTGAAAGTTGATATAATTTCAGGACTATTTCTCTTTATGCTGAAAGGACTCTGCTAAGGGTAAACTGCTGAGTAAATTCTGTAAATTACTGCAGGTTCTGAAATGAATTCCAGTCCCCCCCCCTTTTTTTTTTCCCCTCTCTTGTTTGAAAGGTTTTATGGGAACTCAGCATAAACCTCTTACAATAAAAACCAGGGAATTGTATCTAGTTTCTGAAGTTTAACTCCTTGAATTAAGAAAGATGTCGTGGCTTTTGGTTTGTATTAAGAAATTGCTATAGTTTTTGTGATAAAGCAGTAAGCCTACTTTTTTCTGGCCCTCTTAATGACAGCTTCCAGAAAAAGTAACCTTACTTTTACAATACATTGAGGATAATAAGGGGGGGAGTGGAGGGGTGGGGTGAGGGAATCCTCTTTTTAGTGCATTCCTTTATGCTAAGTGTTTTTCTAATGTGACATAAACAGAAAATTATAACAGTTTCTAACATAATGCCAATACATGTGTTGTTGTCTAGTTAGTGAGAAGAGAATTACCTCTTGGTTCCTATTTTATGTCAGAAAAACTTAAACTCTAGTTGTGTAGTTACATATTTCTGAGTATTTGTTTAACTTGCAGAGTAGAAAATGCTAACATTACATCCTGGTTGTACCCAATAGCCTCATGATTGCATGTCAATCTTTAGTGTTTTCATTAAAATATAGATTGAAAAGTCAGTATTTTCTTGCACAGTATTCACAAGAGGATGAAATGGTTCATCTATTTTCTTTTGCATTTCTATTAGTCAAGTTGGACCTAATTACAAAACACTGTGGATCATCACTTAAAATGACTTGCGTATTTGTATAGTTGCTTTTCAGAACCAAAATATTTCTGTTTAGACTTGCCATGCATCTTCAGACAGAACAATTAATGACTTAGAATATGGGGATTTCTATGCTATCAGTCACACTTGATTTCATAAAATTACTGATCTAGAAGTATTAAACTAGTTTTTATAAACATAGGTACTTTATAGAGATGAAAGTTTTATGTGAATAAAGTGGGATTGATTTATAATTACAGTGCTTTAGGCAACCAAATAATCTAAGACAGGGAGGTGATTTGATACAGCCAGCATGGATTCACCAATGGCAAGTCCTGCCTGACCAACCTAGTGGCTTTCTATGAAGGACTGACTGCATCAGTGGACAAGGGAAAAGCAACGATGTCATCTATCTGGACTTCTGTAAAGCTTTCAACACAGTCCCCCACAACAACCTTCTCTAAATTGGGGAGATATGGATTTGGTATAGAATTGGCTGGATTGTCGCATCCAGAGGGTCATGGTCAATGGCTCGATATCCACATGGAGACCGGTGACAAATGGAGGCCCTCAGGGCTCCATACTGGGACCTGTGCTGTTTAACATCTTCATCAATGACATAGACAGTGGGATTGAGTGCACCCTCAGCAAGTTTGCAGGCGACACCAAACTGAGTGGTGCGACTGACACACCAGAAGGACAAGATGTCATCCAAAGGGACCTGGACAAGCTGGAGAGGTGGGCCTGTGTGAACCTCATGAGGTTCAACAAGGCCAAGTGCAAGGTCCTGCACCTGGGACGGGGCAACCCCTGATATCAATACAGGCTGGGGGATGAAGGGATTGGGAGCAGCCCTGCAGAGAAGGACTTGGGGGTACTGGTGGGTGAAAAGCTGGACACGAGCCAGCGATGTGCACTTGCAGCCCAGAAAGCCAACCGTATCCTGGGCTGCATCACAAGAAGCGTGGCCAGCAGGTCGAGGGAGGGGATTCTGCCCCTCTGCTCTGCTCTGGTGAGACCCCACCTGGAGTGCTGCGTCCAGCTCTGGGGCCCTCAGCACAAGAAGGACATGGACCTGTTGGAGTGGGTCCAGAGTAGGGCCACCAAAATGATCCGAGGGCTGGAGCACCTCTCCTGCGAGGCCAGGCTGAGAGAGTTGGGGTTGTTCAGCCTGGAGAAGAGAAGGCTGCAGGGAGACCTTATTGCGGCCTTTCAGTACTTAAAGGGGGCCTACAGGAAGGATGGGGAGAATCTTTTTAGCAAGGCCTGTTGCGGCAGGACAAGGAATAATGGATTTAAACTAAAGAAGAATAGATTTAGACTGGATATAAGGCAGAAATTTTTTCCAATGAGGGTGGTGAAGCACTGGAACGGGTTGCCCAGAGAGGTGGTGGAGGCCCCATCCCTGGCAACATTCCAGGTCAGGTTGGCTGGGGCTGTGAGCAACCTGATCCAGTTAAAGCTGTCCCTGCTCGCTGCAGGGGGGTTGGGCTGGATGAGCTCTAAAGGTCCCTTCCAACCCAAAGCTTTCTGTGATTCTGTGATTCTAAGTCTGTGGTGTTCATACACACACTTTCTTTGCAAACTGAGTTTAACTGCTCTTTAATTGATCTGGACTCGTCGAGTACTTGTAACTTCGTTTGCAGGAATTAATCATTATTTTCTGATGTTGTATAATCTTAGACTTCACTGACCTCAGTTGTAATCAAGGGTGTTCACAGTCTCTAAAATCAGACACATTGTAATTTGTATTCCAGTACTCTTTGTTGACTTTCACAGTAAGCAATAGCCAAATCTGACCTAACAGTTTCAGGACAATAATTGGCATATCATTATTCTTTTGCTAATATTATGTTATTATAGAAATTGTTTTTCCCACGCATGTGTTATGAAGAGAACTCATTTCTGTCTTGACCTCATCTTTGCCTCTCAATATGTACAGAAAATAACACCCCTGCTGGTAGTTTGTATTTTGAATCGCATTCAAAAATATAATGTTTAAAGGAAAGTAACTGCATTATCGCAAACCCCTATGAAAGGTGAGTGACAGTAAAGCCAATGAAACTTGTTTTGCACAGCAAGGAAAAGTAGGCTGCTTTCAGTCATGACTGGTGACTTTCCTTTTGCTTTCCTGATGTAATTAGTTGTAGTATTGCAACATGAACCAGAGAATAACCTTATTTTTAATTAAATATATGTGTGCTTATGGGAATAGCATTCCTCTGCCTCTTCGATTGTTTTTGAACATTTTTGTGAGTGAACTACTTCCAACAGCTTAATATCGTAAGTTTGCATCCATTCTCTTCAATAATCCAGAGTTAATGTCATCACAAATTTTACCTGAAATACTCTTCTAAGTTAGGGCTTTTTGTGTGCTTTTTGGTGATTTGCCTTTTTTTTTTTAACTAATTGCATTTGTTTTTTGATTGGTATGTAATGTGGTTTTTTGGAAGATTTTTCAAAGCATTGCAAATGTGTTGTAACAACCTGTTGTACAAAGCTGTTCTATGTGGTTAGCTTTTTAAGTTTTTTATTTTAATTTCTTTCTTTTTTTTTCTTTTTCACCAACTTTAAGTGCAGTGCTGTTCACACAGTGAAACATTTCTTTCTGGATCATGTCATTCCACTGTGTTACTGTCTCACTTTGCCTAAAGCAATTTAACAGCTGTCCTTAGTAGTTTAATGACTTCATTGCTCAAGTATTTGCTGTATTTAATTCTGAATTTCTACTTAGGAGATAACCTTCCTTTGGAGTAATGCTTAACAATTTCAATGTATTTTAACTGGATCAGTATTGTAAGTCTATTTTAATTTTTCTCTAAGGAATATCCTAGCATATGAGAGTAACAATTTTTGATGACTCACTTTAGGACAGTATTCACACAGTATTAATTGAATCTGTAACGTGCAAGATGCAAACTACTAGACTTGTCAGAAACAAAGTAACTTCTTTTTATCACAAACCTGACAAAAATGCATCAAAATTTTTAACTTGTTAATTGCTACCTTATTATTACATGACAATAGCCTTTTTTTTTTTTCCAGATTTCAATTACTGCAAACCCTGAAGTGAAGCTTTTTCATTGTAATATTATTAGATATGGTGATCTATGTTAGTCTGTTTTTTGCCTTTTTTTTTTTTTTTCCTTTTTAATTAGGAGTCAATCAGTTCAATAGCCACATTAGTGTCAGTCCTAGTACCATAAATTATGTAGTTATACGTGGGTATTCTTTACTCTTTCCTGATGTTGGTAAGATTGTACCCAGTTAATCCAAACTCAGGATTGCATTGCACTAGCATCTCTTGTAAACACAGCTTTAGTTTAAAGAAAAGCAACAGAGGAAAAAAAGACACTAGCAAAAGAAGCACCTTGCTCAAGGTGTTCTGAATTCCTATGAAACGAATTATGCTGATGCATCTTTGAGCCTTCAGCTTTTATTTTCTGCAGTAATTGTCAATCTCTCTGGGTTTTGTTGTTGTTTGTTTGTTGGGTTTTTTTTTGTTTTTTGGTGTGGGTTAGGGTTTGGGTTTTTTTGTTTGGGGTTTTTTTTATAGGGAGGTTATTTTGTTGTATAATTAACAGCATTGTCTTTTACCTGCATGTAGAAATAATTCAAACAGTTTGAATGCTGTACAGGTCAACTAATCTTCTTTTTAGTTTTCATTTCTGTTTTTAATGGAGATAGGACTTTTGCTTTGTTCTTGTCGTGGTTTAGCCCCAGCCAGCAACTAAGCACCATGCAGCCGCTCGCTCACTCCCCCTGCCCTGGTGGGATGTGGGAGAGAATCGGAGGAGTAAGAGTGAGAAACACTCCTGGGTTGAGATAAGAACAGTTTAATAATTGAAATAAAGTAAAATAGTAATGATAATAGTAACAATATAATAATAATAATAATATACAAAGCAAGTGATGCACAATGCAATTGCTCACCACCCGACGACTGATACCCAGCCAGTCCCCGAGCAGCGATCGCTGCTCCCCAGCCAACCCCCCCCAGTTTATATACTGAGCATGACGTCATATGGTATGGAATAGCCCTTTGGTCAGTTTGGATCAACTATTCTGGCTGTGCCCCCTCCCAGTTTCTTGTGCACCTGGCAGAGCATGGGAAGCTGAAAAGTCCTTGACTAGCATAAGCAGTACTTAGCAACAACTAAAACATTGGTGTGTTATCAACATTCTTCTCCTACTAAATTCAAAACACAGCACTGTGCCTGCTACTAGGAAGAAAATTAACTCTATCCCAGCTGAAACCAGGATAGTTGTACAGATTCTTTGCTAACCTTTCGCCTCTCCAAATTATCCAGCATCCATACTCTTTAAGTCTATGAATTTTTAGATATTAATAAGTTTTTGAAGATTCAATATTTTCTGTTTTGGCTTAATTGGTACTCTGTTTTGTTTTGCTTTATTTCATCATGGGAATAAATACCATGTTCTACTGTCACATACTCTACTTAAACCCTTACCCTTGTTAATATTGGGTAGCTACTTAAGGGATGGATGGTGTTTTAGATGTAAATTGTTGTGAGAGAAGTTTGACCCTTTAGTGGGTTTAGATTAAAATTTAAATTCCATTATTGCTAAAGGAAAATCCTACAGGCATTTCTTCATTTCACAATTTTAAGTAACTCTTGGTTAGAAATACTATAGTCCCATATGCATATATATGTGCGTGCATGTCTATTTACATATATAATATGTATATATATGTCATGTTACATTTCTAGCGGAGAGAGTTTTGTCTTGTCTGCATATCTTGGTATTGTGTTCGCTTATGCCATTTATGAAAGGGCCAGAATGACAACCATAAAAAAAGCTTGCATCAAATTACACACTGATTTGCCTTATGGAAAAAGTATGGAAGAGTTGATGTGGCTTTTAACGAGGGAGCATTCTAAGATATGCATTTTGCTGTTGAAATGTAAAGCAACTCCATCAAAATCTCAGTATACCAACATGGTCACCTACAATAAACCTCTCAAACTTTTAAATATAATGCATGCAATTCCTGCACTAGCATGGTTAATTATTTTAGTAATCTGCTTGGAAAATTTTCTTTTTGAAACAGAAGATGCAAGTTTTCAATGCGAACCTCTGCTATGGGGAAATTCAGAACCCATAACATAAAAGTTCACATTAGAATTAACTACCAATTAATATTTATTTTATTAGGGTTTTTTTTGGCCCAGATTCAGAATCTGATCTGATGTAGGTTTTATTGTTAAATGCTCCTCTTATGTACCTTAAGTCAATTGTCATCATTCAATCCACTAAAAAAATCTTTATCTACCATTTCTTCACTTCAGATCTGATTGAATGTGATTGTATATCACTGGAAATAGAAGAGACAGGGAATGAAAATGCAAGTAATAATAGGGTTACAGATTATGTTAAGGTTTTCTGTCAACATTCTTTAGCTTTTGTTATATTCAGAGATGCAAAATTCATATAAATGCAGAGGTAGAAGTATCAGTTGGTGGATTGATGTTTAAGGAAATGAAAGAAAAAGGTAGATGGAAAGTGAAATGATCCCAGGTTAAGACTTCTACTGTTTTGAATCTGTGTAGTGCACGCTTTATTATTTCAAGTGTAATTTTTTTTCTTCAGAATCAATTAAACAGGCATTTCTTGCAGGGCTGCATATTCTTTGAAAGCTATGTGTGTGTGATAGTTTGGGCTGCTCTCATACCTCCAGACCATCTTATTTGCTTTTTGTCTCATGTAAAAGTTTCTGACTCCTAAATCCTGAATCATCTGCTTGAGCTCTGATGTTTACAAGTTTTTGTACCAATATTCAAGAACAAGATACTGCTACTTATTAAACTCTTTGCAGATAACATTTCCTTTTTCCTACCTTCACTCCCAAGTCCCTAGTTAGGATTGGCTCAGGCAGAGAGGGAAAGTGGTACACACTTTTCACCAATACTGGGAATTCTCCAGGCATTTAAGTAATACATATGTGCAAATTCATCCCTTCAGCACTTCTAAGAAACTTTCCTGTGGTGATAGAAGGAGGAAACAAAGAATATTGATTTCTAACTGATTGGATTGAACATATATTAAGATTTAAGGTTTGGATTCAAGTTTGTAGCATTTGATATTAGAGCTTAAGCTCAATTGATGAAGATATGTCTGCCCTATGTGGGGATGAAACAGAACTGTGGATGTCAGCGGTAATCACTCAAAATAGTTGTTACATGGTATAAAAACTGAAGCGGGAATAAAGAAATTGAAGATTACTTAACCTGTAGTGAATATAAGTGCTGCAGAAGAAACAGCTTTGGAAGATATCTATATTTTTTGTTGGAAATAAACACCTTTTAAATGGTTACTCAGAAACATGTGGACCAAGGTTTAAGGGAGAGGGAGGAAAATAAAAGTATTTCATACAATCACCTCTTCAAATGTGAAGACACAAAGAAATGTGTGTCATCAGTAATGGGCCCAGTCCTGCTGCTCTTAGAAGAAATCACCTGCATTTGATTGAGATATTTTTTCTTTATTTAACAGTGTGGAGACTGTGTATTTACAAGGCCAACATACTAAGGAGTAGCTCAGTTTCTAAGTCCTACTTTCAGTTGCTGGCATTTAGAAAGGTGATCCTCATTTCTCCCATCTTCTTTTCTTTAAGGTCAAGTCACTTCCATCTCCGGATACTGTGGCTGTCTCTCAACAGCAGTACCTGGAAGCATTTCCCTGACAGAGGTGCATGCCACATTGCATCCCTCTTCCGTGTAAGGGAGGATCTCGAAGGTGCATCATTCTCTCTCTTACGGCCTCCAGATCCTGAGACCACATGAAGGATGTGAGGATTTGGCTGAAAGGAAGCACGATATGTCCCGGGCAGGTTACCCCCCCGGGAGTTAGGGGGCCAAGGCTGAGGGATGTACCACAGCATACCCCTTCCTTGAAGTCAAGGCATAGGTGGTGGCTTTGGGGTTTCTTAGTCTAGTTTCTTAGTTTCTTTTAGTCTAGTCTGCCGTTGATTTTAGTCTAGTCTACCCTTAATTGGCTTAGAGTAGACTTGGTACTGTAGGTTAATGGTTGGACTGGATGATCTTAAAGGTCTTTTCCAACCTAAACGATTCTATGATTCTTATGTGTGGCTTTTGGTTTTGCTTTTTCTGCTGGGTGTTGGCAAACCTGGTAAGTTATGACAGATGTTGCCTGAAGCTTAAGCTCTGATAAGAATCACAAGGAAAATGCCTTTATGTCTGCAGGCGCAACCAATGCAGTGTGTTCAGAACAAACTTACCTGCCAAAACACCAGGGAATGGGTTGGTGTTTCTGGGGGTTGCCACTCATGTATTAGCAATAGCTGTAGAAAGGTGGACAGTCTTAAAATATTTCCCAAAGCATCTAGCTATGAAGTGACATTCTCACTGGACTAGGAAATATTAAAATAGCCTGAAAATGATGCTTTCAGGACCTCATATGCTGTGAATTTGGTGATAAATGAGTACTATAGGAGATCTAGAATTTTCTGTCTTGATCTAAGGAACTGGAGCATCCCACCCCACACTGTCAAAATAGAAGAATTATCTGTGGTTTGTGATACAGTGCTGCACTTTGGATCTCAGCTGGAAATATTTTCTCTCTTAGTTTGTGTAGCTAGACTTCATAATTAAAACTGTTAAGATCTTCCTCTATGTTTGA